>NC_056743.1:1081260839-1081338339 GCF_019279795.1 Protopterus annectens
GGCCAAATTTTTGTATAAATAGGCTTTGAAAAGTCTAAGGTGCCATATATTAGCTCTCAGGCCCTTAAGTCCTTTTTCCAAATTACGGAATGCTAGTTCACAACTACCACCAGTATAAGAATTTGTTTGGCTATGGTTGTTGCTTGGGACTTGGTCCAATCCAAAAATGCCAATGTCTTCCCTATCAGCACACAAACCATCCAATATTTTGTCCAATTCCATGCTGAATAATAGTATTTGTAGGTTGTCCAAGAATGAATATCCAATATTTAATGGGACAGGATAGGATACCAGAGACAGGGCCAGTCAGAACACCTGACCCTAACAAAACACACAGAGATTCCTAAGTGGTAAAGATCATTAGATACTGCCACAGTTTAAATAGGGAAAAGGAACACACACTTAGTATATATCACTTCAAAAGACCATCTTGAATATATAATAAAATGGATCTATTGTAATTCCCAATTATAGGTGTAAATAGGAATCCTGCCTGCTTTGAATAAATGTAAGTATTGTAGCTGGTATATATACTTATCAAAATACAAAAAATGTGTCCAAACCCACTCACAAATGAATCTCTAGTGTTATATATTACTCAAAATCTTTGGGGTAATAATACTAATAGGGGCCATGATATCCATTATTAAATTCTGGTCTTAATGCTTAGGATGTGTAAATTATAACAGAATGTTCAATGTTCCAAGATATAAACCACATAAAAAACCATAAAGGCCTAGAAGTCTTGGTAGTGAGATCAAACAATTGTTATAGAGCAATATACAGTGCTATATTGTGTCAGATAATCAAAAGAACCTGATCCACTTCCAACCTACAGAACCAATATTCATAAGCTTTCAGTTGACATCTGCTCAAGGTATATATTGGATATATTAAAATATATGGACAAATATATCACCTAAAATAATATAATAGGTATTCAGAGTTATTATACGACACTATGTGTTATTTATTGCTCCAAAATAATAACTACACCTAATATCTACATAAGTATGGAAGTAATAAAGTTAGTATTCTTAGTTGTTCCATAAGATAATATGTCGATTCTACTTCAAAGTCATAACTACACCTCTTATCTATATACATATGACCATCATGCTGGCCCATACTCACATATACAACTGATTTTTCCTTTTTTTTTAATTTATATAAATATGTTAATTTGTTAATTGGTGTAATTTACATTGATTAAGTAATGTATTTAAGGAATGGTTTATGAACTTGGTTTTGCTTTCTGATGAAGTCCCTGGATTGGTCAGGATGAAAGCCCTCAATATTGTGTGTTTTTATACCATTGGGAGCCTCTTTGTTCAGTGCATATTTGTTCTGGATTTACTAGTTCGTTTATACACTGCATCTGCTTTTTGTACATTAAAACAGGAATTAGCATCGCCATTGAGCACGGTTTTCAATCACAGCCTAAGCACTGGCTTCATCCCAGCAGAATGTAAAACAGCTACCATCATCCCTTTGCACAAAGGGGGCGCATCCATGGACTCCGGGAACTATAGACCCATTAGCCTGACCAGCCTTATCTGCAAGGCCATGGAATGAATCATCATGGACCTTATTAACAAAGATATAGAAAATCTCCAAACACTTGACCCCACCCAATTTGGCTTTGTCAAGGGGAGATCATGCTTGAAAACTTGGTAGAATTCTTAGAGACAGTCACCAAAGCCCTAGATGAGGTCAAATCTGTGCATACAGCCTACCTAGACTTAGCCAAGGCCTGTGACACAACCCCCCTACACAGGCATCATTGATAAACTTACTCAGCTTGGTATCAACCCATATATTTTCAGGTGGGTTGCAAACTGGCTGACTCATAGAACTCATACGGTCAAAATAGAGTACTCCACCTCCTCCAGCAGACCTGTAACCAGTGGTGTTCCACAGGGATCAGTTTTGGGACCTCTACTGTTTGGAATCTACTTCTCTGAAGTACAAGCTAAAACTAAAGGACTGTGGCTGACAAAGTTTTCAAACTGGGAGCAATCATCAAAACCCCTAGCGATGTCAATATCTGATTAAAGGTCTTACGCAGATTAATGACTGATGCCAAAGTCATGGTCTTAAACTTAATGCAAAAAAATGCATTATTATCCCCTTTGGCAAGGGTGATGTTCCTGCAAACTACCACATCAAAAGCAATGCCCTAAGCACACAGTCAGTGGGGAGAGATCTGGGTACAGGTTGACAGCAACCTTAATTTCGATCACCATGTCTCCACAGTGGAAAGAAGAGCATTTTATATTGCTCATGTCATAAGTAAGGGCATTGCCTCCAGAAAAAAAGAGGTTATAACCCTCCTGTACTCTTCCCTCATCAGGCCAATAATAAATTACAATGCTTCTTTTGGCATGTTCCTTTCCAAACATCTGCAGAAATTGGAGAGACCACAGAGGTTCCTTACAAGGAAAAATCAGGGTCTTTAAGATCTGTCTTATGCAGACAGACTGAAATCATTGTCACTTTACTCTCTGTCATACAGACTGCTCAGAGGTGACCTCTGCCTTGCATATACAGCAATCTCTGATCCAGTTTTAATGCAAATGCTGCACATACACAAGTTAAATGGCTTGAGTCACTCGTTCAAAGGACATTAACTTGGTATATGACATCAACAGAACTTGCTGGAGAGACAGATTTGTGTCACAGAGTTCGCCCTACCTTTGGAACAAGCTTCCTATTCATGATAAACAAAGCTCCTTGTTGGCCCTGTTTAAGTGTAACTTGGACGATTGAATGGGTAACCGGAAATTCACCCTGGGGGTTCCACCTGTGTCCCTCTTGGACAGGGGCAGTAGGTGCTGATTTTAGTGTCTGCTTGAACCAGACACCCTTGGGAACACGGGTTGAACTTGGCTAGGCTTGTAAGGGCCTTGGGGCCCTTAGTTTAGTAACCTTTTATGATCCTATGATCCTTCTCTACAATATCTTCTAGGGGGATGCAACCTACCATAAGGTCAGAAAATGATCCTACAGGGCCAAATTTCCCTGGGCAATATGAATACCACATCAGGTTTCCCTTGAAAATAGGCCACAGTCTTAGTGGTACTAACCTAATCAACAAAACATACATACCTATATGCATGCATACATACGTACATGCATACACACACACACACACGCGC
This sequence comes from Protopterus annectens, assembly GCF_019279795.1. Classification (NCBI taxonomy): domain Eukaryota; kingdom Metazoa; phylum Chordata; order Ceratodontiformes; family Protopteridae; genus Protopterus; species Protopterus annectens. The sequence continues at coordinate 1,081,263,998 of NC_056743.1, forward strand.
GCGCGTGCGTGCGTGTGTGTGTGTGTGAGGTCCTGAGAGACAGTCCTTTTAATTGTTGTAATATGAGAACATGAAATAATTTATGGGTTGAATAATTATATCAGTTGCAGTTCTTGTTTGAAAAATGTTTTAATTAATTTGTTTAGTTTTTATGATACACAAAAGAAATGGTTGCATGAATGAATATGTTTATTAAAGTCAGCCCTACTCTTTCTTCAGTAAGTGCTAATGAATCTTTTACATCCATCTGACCTTCTTCCATCTAGGGCAGATGACACCTCAGTTTAACATCCCCTCTGAAAGACTGCACACACACACACACACACACACACACACACACACACACACACACACACACACACACACACACACACACACACACTAGTGCAGCACCCCATTTATCTTGTACTGCAGGGTCAATAATGGAAAATGAATCTAAGCAGCACGTGTAGGTACAGAACCCACTTCACCTTTTAGAATTTAATGCATGTGTGCAACCTGTTGACCACTGACACTGACAATTCCGATGAGTTTTCCTATGACAGTAAAGGGGTATATAAACTGGTCAAAACTGGGAACAATTTAACTGGGCTTATAAACTTTCAGTTTTAGAGTACTAATTAAATAATGAACCATACTCCCCCAAATTAGAGAAAGTCATTCTGTTAAAAATAGAAACATTGTCTGCAAACTGTTGCCTCCAGATTTCAAGTCATTATCCAAATGAAATATTATACCACAGTTTCTCATGAAATGTATTTTGTGGGGTGCATTCAAATGTATGACTAGACCACTGAAGATAGAAGTGCATGGATATTTATTTATAGTTTTTATCCAGGGTAGAGAACTGATCCACATGGATCATTTTCAGATTCCACATGTAGATGCTAAACAGTGTCCCAAGACATCTTGTGATAAAGAACACTTTGTACATTTTTTATATTATGTTGGAATATATGCTGTGCATTTAGCAAAGGTGGCTATACAGAGGTTTCAGAACATAAGCATCCTGCTTCTCTGCCTTGTGAGGCTATTTGCCATAAACACTGGGATAGTTAGGGAATCCAAGAAAATATGCCAATAGAAATTCATTCCTGAATTTATATCACTGCAATATGCACAAGTTTGAAATGCAGCATAAATAAAGAGGCATATTACCTGGCTACATTAAAAGAAAACATTATGGCCATTTATATTTACTCCTACAAATTCTGAGAAATACAGGTATGTGTCAGCTGGCTGACACATTGGCTTATTAGTAACTATCGTTATTATTTATTTGTTTGTCTTGCCCTGGCCTCTGTACCACAGGGGCATCAATACTGCTGACGGGGAAAGGATTTTTTTAACTGCAGATGAGTTAGAACTTGGATACAGGAAGTGTATTTTTTTTAAATGTAACCATCAAACAGGAAGCATTCATTATACTGCCTAGAAGGAGTGTGCATTAAAACTGATCATTCATTTAATATCCTTAAATATAGTATTCCTGTCATGAGCTGGAATAACCAGAACTGAGTGAATGACTCTTGCTGTCAAACATTGATTTTGTTTATAGAGATAAAGGTTATAAAAGTATGACTCACAGTAGTTGCTGCCCTGCCTGCAGTAGTGATTGATTCAGCACAATAAACAGTAGGTACTGGCGTTTGTCATTAATGTATATCCTTGATGTCACCTATCCTCCTGGGAGAAGGGGCACAGATTCATCAGTGTACACTAAGTCCGACTTGGCTGATTTATGTGCCTCATCCGCATTAAGTATATGCCTGTGATTACTAAGCTTTGCTTTACTGGCTTGATAAAGTTCATCTTTAAAACTGTCATGTGCATTCTGACTTTAATACACACACCTGTATTAAATTAAAACCCATTAAAAGGACTGTCTGCAGAATAACGATCGCTGTGTAAACAGAAACGTTGTGTTAAGCTGATGGACTAGACAAGGGCACTACAGTGTTGCAAGATCTGAGGAAGTAGCTTTAGAAAGAAAAAATGAAGAAATGTAACTGTTACACTGGTGCACTGGCACCCGCGGTAGTGGTGCTGCGGTAGTGTTGTCGCCTCACAGCAAGATGTTGTCCCGTTCGATTCTCAGCTAGAGTGTCTTCTGCGTGGAGGCATACGTGAATGGGCGTGCCTTCGTTGAAGGTTGTGCGTCAGGGCTGGTAACTCGGCACGTAAAAATCCACTACCAAACATTAGCGGACCGGAGTTCCGCTGTGGCGACCCCTAACCGGGATAAGCTGAAAGACACATAACAACACTGGTGCACTGGCACATTGTTATGAAGAATATTCAGTGTCAAGGGAACCATGTAAGAGGCATATAGACACACAGCTACTTGCAGTTCAACTATTTACTGCAGAGTGACTCCCATAATCACATGACTCACACCACGTTGCTACTGTTATCAAATATATAATGCTCTAATCTCATACGCTGCACATAACATCCATCTTTTACTAAAATGTTGAATCCCCTTAGTGGAAATGTACTTTCACTGTACATATATAACTTGCTAACTATATTATGCTATATTTAACTATGTGAGTAATGGGAACCTGCATTACATAACTTTTAATAAACGTATTGGCAACTTCCATATATCTATGTACGGTCTAGGTATATCAGTGGTTCTTGATAAGGTAGTCATATCTTGAGAATTTACAGTAATTTCTCACTTTGTTAGATTTGTCTAGTTATTTCCATTTAGATCAGCACAATTTGCACTAGAAGCTTGAAGTAGCTCATACTGGGGACTTGATATATTATGGTTTGATTCAGGACTAGCTCGTCTAATAGTATCTTCTGTGGATTTCAACAAGCCACTTTCTGAGCCATGATTGATCTCTAGTATCTCCAGATAAAACTGTATTTCTGACAACTGTATCTCTGATTGAAAATGCATTTCTGACAATTTTTGTTCCTACTTCTCTGATATAACTGTATGTCATCTCTCTGTACCAGACATTGTACCGCTCAACTGTACAGATTTTCATAGAATGTCTGGATTTTTGCCTCATATTTTTGGTCAGTTTCTCATAAAATTGTGTTTTTTTTTGGCAAATCGCTGTCAAATTATTGAGGACTTTAATCAGAAAATAATGGCACACATTTGAGTTTCAGACTTCATATCCTTCAGAAAATTCATGCTAATGCATAACCTGTTATTCTATCAACTTTCTAGGTTTGTAAGAGTAATATTTAAAAAGTGTCCCTATTTTTAAGCCTTTGTCCTCCATTATTTGTGCATTTGTCCAGATTTCTTGCTCTAACAGGTTGAGAGGTATGGCTACCAGATACAATCTCAGATAACTGGAATGTTCTAGAACTGTAACCTGCACTGGGATTTTGCTATCAACATTGACCTTACCAGAATCCTTTTTATTCTGGCTCTTTCCTCTTCCTTTAAAATGGTGAGACTTTTGGCATTTTTCTTATAGAAGAACTTTAGCTTCTAGTAATTGTTGTCAGGAACTAGAACTAGCAATTATGTAAGAATTTTAGATTTCAGCATCCTAACCATAAGAGTATGTGATGATGATTGCCCCAAATATTGTAACAGAGTGTTTCTGTATTCAAGATGTGGCATGTAACAAACTGTTTTTTTGGAATGTTTGCATTTCTTTAGAATATTGTTTATTGTCTGGGCCATCCTTTCTACCTGTCCATCTTATTGCGGATACCTTGGACTCACATGATATGAGTGAATTCCCATTGTTTTGAAAATTCTTGAAACTTTTGACTAAGAAATTGCAGCCTACAACTTGCTCCAGGCACTTATACCTGGGACTACTACCTACAACTGCACTGTTTAAAAGGTACTTCATATAATAATCAATTATGTAGTAAAAAAACATAAATTCTTGTACTGCAGTAAGTTTATTAACAGTTTCAGTCCTGGAAATGAAGGGATAGCATGTTGCATTAATTCCCCCCTTTGTTTTTTTTTTTTTTTTTTTGAATATGCTGCACTTCTCCCAGATGTATTCCAGCTACTCAGTGTGTACAGTCATATTAAACTGGTACCTGGCATCCCATGCTCTTCCCTTGCATTTTGTCAAGCAAAGGTGCAATTCAACTATGTTTGATACTATATTGTCATGCAGATGCATAATTATGACCTCTGCCACATTTGAAAATCAGTCCCTGAACACACAGTTCATCTTTAAACAGGAAATGTAATTTAATGAGAGGCTATAGCTGCTTTATCCCATCAAGCCCTCCCATCATGACATTTCTAAGCAACTGTAGTTACAAGTCGTCTTTAATGCAATCTTTCAATTCTTTTAGTTGGTCTCCTGTTTTTGGCAGCTGTGACACAATCCACAGTATTTATAGTTATTTTTCTAGAATATCCTCTTTGCATTTGTTTAGATATGCCCTGCAATGTGAATAAACTATCCTGGGCTGTATCGCAGATTTATTTATTTATTGACATTTGATTACTGGTGAAGTCCAACTGGGTATGAGTTCATTTTCACCAGAGGCCCAGGAAGAAAAGCTCCAAGTATTACAAAACATTTTAAGAACAATAATTTTATAATCTTCAAAAATAATATAAAAACATCTACCATTTCAATAATTATACTGAATTAGATATAATATGAAAATAATGGTTAGGTATAGATACAAGTTATATGATGATGATTTAATATTTACAGAAGTTACAAAATTACAAACAGGAATTGTAATATAAAGTGAGAGAGAAGCAGGCTTATGTTTTTTGTTGAGAGAGAGAGAAAGCTAGGGGAGAGAAGAGGGGAGAGAAAGGAGGTGTAAGGTATGAATAGGTACTTGTTCACATTTAGGAATATAGTTTATCCTCCTGCTGAGTAAGAACAGAGTCAACTTTTTGCTAGGATGTCTTTCAGAATGGTTTTGAAGGATGGGAGGGAGAGTATTGACCTGATGGACACAAGTATGAAGTTCCAGACCTTAGCAACATGATATGAGTATAGACAACACCCAGCAGATTTGACAGGTTTGTGGACAGACGGGGCTTTTTGGTTACTGCATCATAATGACTGACTGGGAACGTAGTTGTGCAGAATGCTATTTAGTGCTGGACAAGCAGATGGATACTGGATAATTGTATAGGTGGTAAGAAGCTTTGTACATATTAGTTGATGGAGTAATTCTAACCCATTTAGATTTTATAGTGCTACACAGCAATGGATTCTGAAAGGGGTATTTGCTGCAAATTTAGCAACTTTATTATTTCATTGCACAAATTTTGATTTTTCTGATGCTTAGAGGTTAGTAAGGAAGGAAGTGCCATAAAAATCATTCTTCTGTAGTGATAGTAACATCCTTTGCAGACATTCAGGATCTTTGTGGAGTAACTTTTAAAAAAATGACTTTGAATTGCTTTGTAGTTAGATTCATCTGTGTCACTTGTGTGGTAAATATAACCAAGGAACTTCTTACAGCTAAAGACTATAGCAAGCAGAATTCTGTGCAGCTGTTAATGCTCTGGTTGCATTTGCTGCAGGTCTTCCCCTCTCTAACAAAGCGGCATTTAGCCCTTCATGCCTAGCATTGACGTGCAGGCTGTAGCTAGTGTCGCATCATGTCTGAGTGTTTCTGTTGTGGTTGATAGAATTAACAACTCAAAACCCCTTTTTGTTATACTAATACCATACTGCATAAAGTTCTTACAGCTTTCTTACTGGCATTCTGGTTTCTGACAGGTGAAGTATGAATAGGCACTGTACCGTATCTCTAAGACCCACATCATTAGTTAGTAGGTTTCTTCACATTCTCAAAAGCTCTAAACTTGTCTGCATCTGAGAGAATACTATTTTCTGTCAGTACGTGTTCCATGGCTAATGCATATATGGAATTTAGCTTTAATGAGTTTCAAACCTTGAATCATCAGTCTGTGTAATAACTGTATCAGTTGCCTATCATGTTCCTGCTTTGTACAACTCAGACTAGAATGTTATCTATTACACTTTAGTCCATCTACCTACTTGACTGTTGTTGCTACTGTCCTTTAAAAGATCTTAGATGTCGATGAAATCCCAAAAGGTAGTCTCAAGAATCTAAACAATCTAATGGCATATTGAAGGTACAAAGTTTGAACTAGGTTCATATAGTTTGATCTGCCAATACCCTTGCATTAAGCACCAAAAAGAATTTAGCATTAGGCACAGTCACTGTTATCTAATTCAGTAGTCTGAAGCAGATAATTATGCCTCTTGTTCTACTTATTAATATCTTCTGGGTTTGTATGTAGCCTGACCTTGTCCTGTATGCTGTGCAATACACCCCATGCTCTCTTGCTTATGCATATGTCACTTGTAAAGAAATTCTCACACAATTTTATAGAATTTGTTAGCCACAGTAGATTACTTGCCAGTAAAATCATGATTTTGTTTTACCTGTTATTGGACTTCTGCACTTTTAATCCAGCATTGGGTTATCTTTACACATTCTAGCCTTAGAATCATTTAAACATTTGACATAACAGCTTCCATTACAGTTCTATAGTCCTGCTCACACATTCGTACAGGACTATCTCACTGTGTTTGCCTTCAGAATCATTTAGTTGCACACCCTGATTGCATACTGAATTGTTATCACTTTTTGCTTGCAAAAATGATGCTATTTTTCATTAAACAGCATGAGTTTTTCTTGTATGCCAAGTGTAACACAAGTACCTCTGCCCATGAGTTTTGTTCCTTTATTTAAGTTTACAGTGTTGCTGTCTGAAACACTAGATGATACCATTAATTTTTATACACATATTCCAGTCGCACTTGATCCAAAGAATTGAATTTTCCCTCGAATATAACAATAGCATACATGCTGGCTGACTTGTACAACTTACTTTTCAAGTAGCATTTTAAATGTACATTCTGCCATTATCTTGCACTCTGTGCCAGTGTCGATATAAATGTAGTTACTTTGCCTTTAATCAACAGCTTTTAAGACTAAAACTAACTTTTTTTCCAACATTCACACCTTGGATTAAATACATGTACTCATCGTGTGTGTGTGTGTGTGTGTGTGTGTGTGTGTGTGTGTGTGTGTGTGTGTGTGTGTGTGTGTGTGTGTGTGTCATATACCATATTCACAAAATGGACATCAGTAATACCAAATACCAACACATATGTCCATTTTAGACTGTTCTTTTTACTCTAAAATATTAACATCCTGCTGGTGCACTTCTTTCCATTTCTTACAGACTTCAACAAAATGTCTGTTACCCCCCCCCCCCCCCCACAGAGTCTACAGACTAGATTTTAGGGTTTACAGTGCACATTTTCATGCCTCTAACCACAGTGTTTGCACTGGGTCTGGTTTCTGCCAGCTAATTTGTTATGAGGTACTATCATACCTCTCAGCTGTACAGATTTTCACAGAATGTCCAGATTTTTGCCTAATATTTTTGGTCTGTTCCTCATAAAAATATGTTTTTTTTTTACAAATCACTTGGATGATTTAAGAATTAAAGTCAATAAATAATGACAATCATTTGAGTTTCAGATTTCATATCCTTCAAAAAATGTATGGTAACACAAATCCTGTTGTTCTACCAACTTTCTAAGTTTATAAGAGCAATATTTAAAATGTGTCCCTATTTTTGGGCCTTTGGTCCCCCTATTTTGTCAGTTTTTTTGTCCAAATTTCTTGCAGTAAGAGGTTGAGAGGTATGGGTACTATCAAGGATACCACATAGCCACCTGTTTCATTTTTTATTTTAAATGAGGTTTTATTTCTTCATTTTCATTCCTCTGTCATGCTTTTCCATTCCACACTACACATTTTCACTGATGCTACATGTATCACTACTTTCTCCAGTGGAAAATCCCCTTATGTCAAAGGTCTACCTCTAAGCTGATCATCTGTGATTCCATAGTCTATTCTGTCTCTTGTAAATGAATTCAGCAAGTCATCAAATTCACAGTCTTGCTCTTTATGTTTAAGTTCAGTGACATAAGCATATATTGTGTCTGTTGAGTGTCAACCCCATACTGGTCAATTGGACCAACATTTAGACAGCCATTAGGGGTAGTTGAACATTTTATTCCTTTTTATGACCCTATCTCCTCACAAACACTCACAGACATTCAGCTAAGCAGGAGAATGAGATGGGCAGTGGGCTAACAGTCATGATCATCCCTACCTTCTGCATGAGATGGTGCCAGCAAGCAACCCTACATCTAACCCTGAAGCACAAGAAGTGGTTTTCCTAGCTCCATGTTCTTGTGTGCTTATCAAATGCACACAACACTCCCCAATCCTCCTCCCAGGTGAGGCAAGTGGGCCACACACTCTTCTCCCTCTCTTCCTCCCTCCCTCCTCCAGTGCCAGGGCTGCTAATTGAACTCTAGCTTGAGTCACACTCAGGACTATATTGCTGTACCACTGAGCCAGGTAAGTCCCCCTGATATTTTTAACAAAAAGCAAAATGTCTCACTGTTATGATGCAAACCTCTGGTTTTCTGGGTAACTTTGAACAGTAGTGTCATTAATATCAGCATTTTTGTCAAAATGGTGACTTTTTTCTGTAAAAAAATGACAACTGAGTAAGAATGATGTTAATAGTTTAGTCATTATGAATATACCGTCTCTAGCCACTAGGTACAATGCATTATGAGATACAGTAATTCTTGGCTGTAACACATATTCACAATATACTCTCAGCTTTAGTTATCATTTCATTCTTTGGCACACATGCATGCAACATTCTGGGCAGGTCCTGTCAGTGCACATATTCAACATTCTAAAATGCTACTGTTTATGAACTACTCTAAACATTTTAATGTATGCTCTGCCTGCTGTGGTTATTTATGAAACAGTAACACTTGAGATAGTTATTACTTAAACAAAGCATTTTGTATGAAAAATTCACAGTCACTCAAACCATATGACTCTCAGTCCTGGTAACAAACACTTCTGACCTGCTGCATGTCGCTTCAATGGCACATGAAATGGATCTGGAACTGAAATTTGTAGAAGGAAAACTATTGGACAATTATATTGGATGGTATTATTCACAAAGTCAGTCTGCAAAGCAGTTTTAAGAGGATCAGAACAGCTATACTCAGCTAGACAGCACATGGCCTGTTATCCCACTTCATAGATTTCAACCTTACACCCTTGTTTTGATACTGAGTTATGGTACACTGTTATTACATGCAATCCTGGCTATTGGTTCAAACACTTCAGGTTTGTTTTCTGGAACACGGTATTCATTCTGATGCTTATCAAGAATGACTCAAATATGCTATGCCACCATCTTCTTTTTGCACTATGTAGGACCTTGGCTCAATAGTTTTCTGCACTGTTCCACTTTTTCTCCCCATCTAAATTTAGGCATAGTGGTTGGCCTGGCTGAAGGATAGATAGAGGTTGTGCAGTAACACATCTGAGATAAAACTTTTATATGAAGCTATATTCCCTTGATCATTTTAACTGAGTTTTACAGAATAGTTGTAGGCGCAAGTTTGGACTCTTTGTCCCATTAGTCATTATTTGTCTTTCAAGCATTTGCTCTGTAGCACTGTGGGGAGTAGCAGGATATGACATAAGACCTCTGTGAGGATCAGGGTCTCAGTATAATTTTAGTTGTTTGCACTATTCTCTCTATGACTTTATTCAATTGAAGATAGTGAGGACTTGATCTAGTATGAATAAAATGGGTCTATATTAGAACATCGACTTTTTAATAAGTCGAATGTTCTAATATCGACCCCTATTCAGCAAACGCTGACAATATCGAACATGCAGAACAGTGAATTTTTTCCCAGGGAAAAAATTTGCTGTTCTGACACACATACACACAACACAAGCACACCAAACAAACAGCAATCCACACACATACACCTAAAATCCTACATTTAACCCTACACTAAACTGTACATACACCACTAGCTATCCATTTACCTTAACCCAAACCCTAACTTTAAGGTCTGTCACTATCGCACACTCACCCACGCCCTATCCCTAACTCACCTACCCCGCCCTAACCCTCACATCTACACAATCGCACACTTACCTGACCCGCGCCCTAACCCTAACTCACCTACCCCGCGCCCTAACCCTCACGTCCACACAATCTCACACTTACCTGATCCTGACCCGTAACTTTCCACCACAGTTCTGAAAATAGTGAAGCCACAGGAACGGCCAACCAAATTCCTTCCCTAGGAAGAAATTCAGTGTCCTGCAGCTTTGCTATTTTCAGCGTTTGCTAAATAGGGGTCGATATTAGGACATTCAAAGTTGTGAAACTTCGATGTTCTAATATAGACCTGAATAAAACCATAGTTGTTGACAGCCTGTTGAAATTTCTCTAACACAAAGTGTATACCATTGTCTATAACCAGTTTGACAGGTACTCCAAATTTAATGACCTTGGTCTTGAATCTGGCTATTATTTGTTGGTTAGTTATAGCTAGTACATGTACTATTTCCATGTAACAAGAGTACACTTGCATAGGTCAGCAGCTAACTTTTGCCACACTTGCATAGGTCAGCAGCTAACTTTTGCCAAGGACTTTATGGTAAGGGAGTTGTTTTAAGGATTCTCTTCTTTGAGATGGTTTATGGACAATACAGATACTTTGACACATGCACTGCAGCACCTTACTTGATGTTTGGATGCCATTCTGACATTTTGATTAATTCTGGACATTTTCTGAGACCTTAATGCCCTTTATGTATTTGATGCTGCACCTCAGGTCATTCTGATGAGGGTACTACAATTCTGTCTTGATACTGCAATAAGCCATCATGCTCTGATCATTGTGCTCTGACTGTGTAATGCTTACCCATGAGATCTTCAGCTTGCATCCATATCTAACATTTTAGGTAACAGTTTGTAATTCAAGGTCATTTTTGATAGCTTGTCATAACTTTTCTAGTCTCTTGATAGGCATAGATCTGCCTGTCATTGTAGTCTGCACATACGCAGCAGTATCATTTTCAATATTAGACAGTAACTGGCCATGCTGTGGCTAATTGTTTTATAGGCACATGGATTGCTCTGATATTGGACCTTCCTAGTCTCAACATCAGTCACTGGCACATGGCTGACACTTTGTCTAGATCATAGGAATTAATCAGTGGGACCAATGAGTTGTAGAAGATCTGAAGCTGGAAAGTCGTGAGTCCTAATAGGTATCTGGAAAATTTCTCACATGCGCAAATACTTGCAGGGCATTCATTTTTTTTTTTTTTTTTTGATTTGTGAATACATCTATTCAGTATTAGTTAACATTGTGGACCAGTAAGCAGCAGGACATAACATGTGTTCAATTCTTTTGGAACAATGCTGCACCTAGGCTAGAATTACTAGCATTAGCGTCCATAACTGTCAGTTTGGTGAGATCATAGTATGCTAGCAATAGAGCTGATGTAAATATTTCTTTTATTCTGCTGAAAAAGTGGGCTTGAGCATTTTTCACACAACCAGTGTACATTTTTCTTTAACAAGTCAGTTAATAGACTAAGCACATTTGACAGCTCTGGCATGAACGTGCCCAAAAAGTTAATCATACATACGGTATGCCTTAATTCAGTTACACAGGATGGACACTTTAGCTCAGTTATTGGTCTGACCTTCTTTGCATCTAGTCTGATTCCACTAGCACTGGAGCTCAGTCTTTCCAAAGTAGCATTTTTCTTGGTTTAACTTTAACCCAGAATATTTAATAGTTTGGAACACTGCCTCTAAACTCAAATCATGTATCTCTTAACTGGACCAAACGGCAGGATCTCATTCATAATAGCAAGAACATTATTATGCTGCCTCAGTGAGTTACTCATTTTACACTGAAAGGTTTCATGTGTTGAAGTAATACGAAGTGGCAGCATTTTGAAACAGAACCTTCCCATTGGAGTAATGAAGATTTTCAGCTTTTGTTTTTCTTCCTCTAAAGACAATTGCTAAAACCCACTGGAAACATCTACTGTGGAAAACACTTTAGCATTGATTAGTGTAGGTTCTATAAGAAATAGGAAATAGGAACAATAATCACAGTGACCATATAGTGCCTAGCCACATAAGCCTTTAAGCAGACACACTTAAAAGTTCTTGCAACCCTTTACAAACAGTTAATTGTGCTCATCTCCCAAACTGAGTAGAGCTGTGGATGATAACCCTGGGTTAGGAATTTCATGGCTCAAATGCAAGACACAGCTCACCTCAGAGCAGTTATTAATTATAAGGGTCTATATTACCTGAATGAAAACCCGACTGAGCAAATCTCAGTTGAGCGACACATAAAGAGTGAAAACCGATAATATTGCAAGAATGAACGGAGATCACCGTAGGGAATTTGTCCCTTTATTTCAATGTAGTGCAATCTCGGAGTTGGTATATTTAAGTAGGGGAGCTTGCCCCCCTGCATAAAACAGTTAGTGAGAGTTTACCTGTTTTACTTGTTAAGTTTCACGGGTTCGCAATTAGCGGTTTTTGCTCTTTGTGTCGCTCAACTGAGATTCGCTCAGTCGGGTTTTCGTTCAGGTAATATAGACCCAATTATAAATAGAGTCATTGTAATCTCTCAGAATAGTTGAAGGATTTAATGCCTTTAATTTTCTTGGTCAGAAATCTTTTGGACCTTTTCAGTTGAACAATGTGCATGCATTTGTACATATCAAAGGGGGGTTGTATTCAATGATGTGTCTGATAAAGGAAAGGTACAATGGTAGAATGACTTCTTTGGATCTTGACTGTATTCCCCTAGAACCTAATCAGGCCTGATGGAAGGATTTCTTGATAATTGTGTAAACATGATGCTTGAATGAGACAGTTGTTCACATAAGGACCGAGGTCTCTCATGATTGTGTTTGTTTGAAGAAGAGTACCATAAAGCATATTAGATAGATGCAGCTTTTTCCTGAATTCTACTATACTATATTTTTTTGCATTTAGCTTGAGACCATTTTTGGTACATTAAATATGTACATATTCCAGCCTTGCTGGAGCTGTTTAGTACCAGTGGATGAATGGACAATGGTGCCCAGGTTGCAGCCGCAGTCATTGTCAAACTTGGTCAACCACACTTTTAGGTGAAATTAGCTTGAATGTGTGAAAAATAAATGCCAAACAGGAGAGAGCCTAGCACTGATCCATGCTGTACCCCACTAGTTACAACTTTACATTCAGAAAGTATACCAGCAGCATTTACAACTTGAGATCTGTTGAATAGACACTTTGCAATCCAGTGAACAGTGTAGAGGTTTACGTTAAGTTTGCCTTTTTTCAGTAACACCAGCTTGGAGAATGCTGTCAAAGGCCTCGGCCATGTCAAAACAAGCAGTGTGGGTCCACAGACTCTGTAACCTTTTCAAAGATGTTTACTAGCGTTTACTGTTTAATGTTTCTTGGTCATTAAATTCTCTTGTTTTGGTTATTTTCTGGGGTTTTATTTTCTTTTTATTTTTATGTTTACTAGGTTTGGCAGACTGGACCTGTCTTTCATAAAACCAAACTGATTGAGGTATAGATCTGTTAAGTTGATTTTTTGCATAAATGAATTCTGCTATGATACACTACATGGTTTTACACATAAGGCTGATAAATCTATAACTGGTGTCTGTAGAGGGGCAACTCAGGCACAAACCCTGTGGAGAGGCTGAGACTAAGCAGTAAGTAGGGGCTTGAATAACACATACTTGGCACTGAAGAGAATGAAGCCTGGCATGTTGTTTGATCCCATAGAAAGATTATTTTTAATTTTTGACAGGGATTCTAAGATTTGCTTCAAGCTAACTTTAAGGGAAACTAAGATTTCAGGGATAGTGGAAGCAGCAATATCGGTATGTGGGGTAAAGTTATCACTAAATTTATTTGCTAATAGACTATATCCTTGGGATCTTGGAATCAGAATGTGTGATATTGGTATGAATAAACTCAGATAACTGAAAAAAGAGATTTATGATTTCTGTAGCAACCTTAAGCTTATTCCACCAGTTTACATTTTCTAATAGTTGCCCATAGGTTCCCTGCTGGTATGTTTTAGTGTGGAATTGAGGCAGGGGGGGTGGAGATTTGTTACAGTTTTTTCATTACTTCCTTTTTTGTTATACACCTTATTAATTCAGGAATTCAACCTGGAAGGTTTATTTCTGAATCTATCATTATATTTAGGGCAGATGGGTACTGACTTTTCAATGCAACTGTTTAGGTTCTGGCAAAATATGAAGGTGAATGTGGTGGTCCTCTCAGTTGGGTCCATTTGAAGAGAATTATTGGATTTTTTTTAATTAGGGCTTCTACAAGGTGAAGTAAGTTTGCCTTGGAAAGTTCTTAAACATGATCTCATTTACTGGTTGCTTGGTACCACTAGGCCTAACAGACAAAAAAAAAACAATTTGTGGTTGGGTTTAACCAGGAATAAGGTGATATGGAGTGAGGTACAGGTTGGGGGCTAGGTTGATAAGGACCAGGTCAAGGATATTAGGGCCTCTAGTAGTTTTGCGATATTCTCCCATGCACTCCTATTGTCATTCTAGGACACACTGATCATATCCATGCTTAGAGGTGTAAGTGTGTCAGTCATTGTTTGGGTAATTGAAGTTCCCTAGCAAGAAGGTATTTGACTTAATATTTAACTCTTCGGTGGTGTTAATGTAATTTCCATTATCCTTGAGAGACATAGATGGGGATCTGTAGCTAGCAATGAATTAATTGCTGGATTTGTTAAGGGTTATTTGGATCTCTAGCAGCTTTAATTTGTGGTTGTGGGTAATTTGAAGTGAGGTGATGGTGTTTCTAACAAATACAGATACTTCCCCATAGTTACCGTTGGGTTTGAAGGTGTGACTGGCCTGGTGTAAGGGGAGTGCTGTCATTACAGTGAAACCACAATAGAGTAACTTGATAAATATGAATGCATTAAAACTGCACAAGGGTCTCGTGTTCTTGCATCTTTGTGTTTGGATTCCTAGCACTGAGAATTATCAACATGATGATCCAGTTTAAGTATGAGTTTGCTATGTAGTAATGTCCATTAGGTGAACTCTTCCTAAAAAAGGCACTATGGCACTATGTGGGCAGCAAATGGTTTAACTAGCATCTAGAAGCCCCTGTATGAGATGTGCAAGTAATCTCTGGTAAAACAGGAAGTCATTGAAACATTTCATGCAAAACTGACGTATACTGGATCCCCTTAGAATAACACTATCTACTTAGCCAATTGTTAAAGCCAATTATCTTGTCTGCTATCTAAGCATCAATCTTGGTGAAAGCAAGGCTATTGCCTTTCCTGCCTCTAACACATGCATAGTAAGTTCCATCATCTCCCACTACATATCTTTCCAGGTGGAGCATCCTAGGTGCTTCTCTATCATATGGGCCACCACTAGGTTGTAGCCATATTTACTTAATTTTGGGGGACATTAAGGCCCTTGTGACATCATGAATCCTGGCACTTGGCAAGAAGTTTATAGTGACCCAGTTCTTGTCCAGTCTAGTCAGTATAGAGTATGTATACCTAGCTGTGGAGTTATCTTTGACTAAAACATGTCCCTGAGTGGAAGAAGACTTAGTGAGCCTTTTGGGATTAGACCTGTTTTCCTAGTGACTCCTAGGTAAGCTTTGCAGTTTGTGTTAATAGAGAATGAGTGGGTATCTCCCTGTGCTCTGGAGGGTGGGACATTTTAGAAATCTACCCTCTTTTGTTATATTCCCACTTTCAGGTCCCCCATACATCTTCACTATTGCAAAAAACTTCATTCCCCCACCTATAAGTAATATTTCCTGCTGAAAACTGATTATTTCTCACAAAAAATTCTTAAGCTCCATAACACCAGTTTTTGGTGGAATATAAATACATGCCAGTATAATCATCCTGCCTTGCCAAAAGCTCCTTACTACTACAAATCTACCATTATCTTTTTTCATCTTCTGTCACTATTGAAGCACCTCTAGTAAGTAGTATAATTAATCCAATTTTCCTTTGTCTCTGGTATTCTGCTGAATATCCATCCTGAAATATTTTCTTTGTCAAATTCATATGTTCATTTATTTCCAGATATGCCTCCTGCAGCATTTCTATTTGCACTCTGCATTTCTTAAAATAATTCAACACCTTTTCTGTTTTGTCTGTACCTGTAATGCCATTTCCATTCCAAGTTAATATGGACAGTGTAGTCATTATGATAAACAGCTGTTGTTCCCACCCATTATACATTCAGTTTTTGAGTATGTATTTCTAACGTTCATGTTACATGCACAGCCTGTTTAGAAGGCTAATCTTTTATACAGTTGTTTCTTCTAAACTCTATTTGAACCTATGTCATACTTCTCAACAGCTTTTGTTTTAATAAAAACCCTCAAACAAAAAAAATAAATAAATAAATACATTTTTAAAACACCCCCATCCTCTATTAATTTAGAACAAATACAGAAAACTATGTGCAGCTTAAAAAATAAGTTTAATACTCTAGATTGGAACAATTGCCTCCAATCAACAGCTGCACCTACGTGCATTACCTACAATAAAATTAAGGTTACCAATGTTAAAGCATATACTATAGCCTGTGTTCCTACTTACACTGATTGCTGTCTGCTCTTTTCTTATCCCTAGTCTCCTCTCAGATGTGAGAAACAGCTTGTAAGCTTTCAGAAAACATTAACTATTAGCCCCAATGAAAGGTGCACTTGCTATTTTTGAATAAAACTGAAGTGTACAATGTTCAATTAAATTCATTAAAGTAGCAAGGCTGCTAGAGAGACTACTATCTCTTATTCATTTCCCATAATTTCAAACTTTATTTTTCACTGAACTTTTTGCCATTATACTTTAAAAAAATTCATTTACCTCAGCAAAGAATACTCAGAACTCTCAATATTAATTGCTTGGACCTGTAGATAGCTAGTCTCCATGTTTAAAGTAGTCAGCAATGTATCTTCATAAATTTCACTCAGAACAGAATGTACATCTGCCTTAGCAGTAGACTTCTTCGTTCCTACTGAACATTTGCTAATGGAAAAAAGCTAATATCTTTGCAACTGTAAGAAGATTTCATAATTTTTAATTCCACATATAATATAATAAGTAAAAGTTTATACCACCCCCACCCAAGCAGCCCAAGATCACAGCATATTAACATTAAACTTGTTTTTGTCCAGCCTTTCCTCTCTTGTTATACTATTAAGCCTATACTTCTTACAATGAAAAAGTACATGTTTACAACAATCACCAAAAAGACTCCCCACATTTAAAATATGCCTGACTACACACTATCAAAAATACTTTACTATATAACATGCAATTTATATCATGAAATAATTTAGACGTATACCAATGTTGTGTCTTTCGGCTTTTCCCGGTTAGGGGTCACCACAGCGGAACTCCAGTCCGCTAATGATTGGCAGTAGAGTTTTACGTGCTGAGTTGCCAGCCCTGACACACAACCTTCAACAAAGCTATGCCCATTCACGCATACCAATAAGAATAAAAAAATTTTATTTATAGTTATTTTCCCATTTTAGTGTCCTTCTAAATATTAATGACATAAAATGGGGTATATGCTTTATAGTCCTCCCACAAGTTTAACAAAGTCAACAAAAGTCCAGTCTTTCTCAACCACTTTTTCTTCCAGATTCATATTTCACAAATGTAATTGATGCTTATAGAATCCCATTCATTCACTAATTTCAGTGTTGCTGATCATCTTCTTGTTTATTTCCATCTCTCAACACCAGACCATGGTTCAAGTCCAAGGTATTCATGATTCTTCTAGTCAACTCCTGTGATTTTTTTTTGTCTCTCATGCATTTTCCTTTGGAACATTGGAAACGGTTGCACTGTCAAAGTCTCTCTATGAGCTTTAAGGTCAGAGAAATGAGAAGCAAACTCCTCTTTTATTTGCTGGCTTATGTTTTGCTGGATAAACTTTCTTATTCCCTCCTTAACCTGTTCTGCATCAAAAATATCTTTGATCCTCCAGGTGATTTTCTTCTGCCTGGTGTACAGTGAATAATCATTTCTACAAACACTCAGCTGTCTCTAATTTTAATACTTTTCCCCTTCTTCCACAATTTTGTCAGGATTGCCTCTTTCTGATGGTATGATTGCATCTTTTCCTAATATAGATGTTGGCTGCCTTCTCATGGCCAGGTTTGGAGCATGCATTCAGTGTGTCCTTTTAATTAACAAATCCTGTTGTGGAATACAAGTCCAGTTGCTTATTTCTGCTTTTATAAAATGAATACAGTCTGTTCCTTCCAGTTTCTGTGGTATAGCATAAAATCTCACATTTTTTCTGTGTGCCCTGTCTTCTAACTCTACCATTTTTTGAAACAGTTGTTCTTGAGAAGTGTCATACTCAGCCTTTTCTTCATTTCAGCCTCTGATTTTTGCAGTTTAATCAAATCATCTGAATAGCTAGTTAAAACGTATTCTATTTTTTCCAACCTTTTGTTATTTGAGTAGATATACTCCTTCACTGTTTCAATTATTTTAATCACCTCTGAGTACATTTTATTTATTTTTCCTCTAACTTTCTGGCAGCTATCACTTGTACCATAGCTGAAGCTTGAAATCCTTTCTGCTGAACACCTTCAAGATTCTTCACAGCCATTGTTTTCTCTTCACCTTTTCTGGTTGATTTTCTTTCAGGTTCTCTAAATTTCTTCTTTGCTGGCATCCAGGTAGTGTACTTAATAGCAAATAACTGAATTATAACTGGCTCTTATTTCTCAGTTTCTTTTTTCACACTAGCAGAGCTGAAGTTAAGCTGTTGATCAGTGTACAGCCATCTTAGAGGTAAACATGCATAATTCCTAATGATGACCACCCTTTGGAAAAAATATTTATTCATTTACTTATGTATTTATTTATTGATTGCATTTGTTTTTGCCTGCTATTACTATGAATAGTTATACACTATTAGCTATGCTGCTTTATGCTTGACTCATGTCATGGGTATAGTGGATGTGCATTTTTCAGCAATAACACTTTTTACTGTTTACTTTTTCCTTTACTAATGCAGTGTTAGACATGATGCAGAAAACCACAGACAGCTGAGAGGTGCAATTTGAAATTAAGAATGTATACCTATATTTGAGAGTGTGTGCGTGTGTGTGTGTGTGTGTGTGTGTGTGTGTGTGTGTGTGTGTGTGTGTGTGTGTGTGTGTGTGTGTGTGTGTGTCTTGTCTGTCTGTAATTGAAGAATTTCACTTTGCTAAATTGCTGTTGAAATATTAATGGTCTGAAATATTTTTTATTCTTATAAGTGATGAAAGCACTGTATTTTACATACCTCTTTTACACACATTATATGTTCTTGCCCTTTTAGGGATCTCTAGCAAAGCACTTGGCTAATCACACAAATGACTGGGAAACCACGTTAAATTTGTGCCTGACCCTTTCTAGAGGCTTGACCTTCCTACACACAGAGATGTGGAAAGATGGTAAGAATAAAGTCTTCTTTCAGCTTAAAAAAACATAAAGTCTATTTAAAATGTACTACAGCAAGTCCCTCAAAATAATAGGGCTCATGGAAATAAGTGAATGAAGACATCCTGAGGGAAAGTAGCATAGGAAATACAAAGGTGTGGAAAGGGAGGGAGACAGAGACAAAGAAAGAAAGAGTATAGGGAGAGAATGGTTTAAGCATGCAATTTCCTGCAAGTACGTTTGTTTTTCAGTCTAGACTTGTATTATGATTTTTTAGACCAATGCCATACATTGTCTGGATAGACTGAGACAAGTAGATTTTAGTTAGAGGCTGCTGTGATCTGATGTTTTGTATTGACCATGACCATTCTTGTTATTGCATCCTGAAAGTTTCAAATAATGTGGCTTTTAAATTTTTATTATAAAAACAGATTACTTTCTTTTCTGAACACTGCACTTGTTTTAGTTGTATCGGTCTGCATCACACATTTCTTACAAATGTACCTGCTATTTTTATTCTAAGGCAGTTATACATTCTTTTCTGAGTAAAATTTACAAAGATACATTGCTAACTGCTTTTGCACGGAGATGAGCTATCTGCAGGTACAAGCAATTAATACTGAGAATTCTGAGTATTCTTTGCTGAGGAAAATGCAAAATTTAAATGTACAATTGCAAGCAGTTCAGTGAAAAACGAAGTTTGAAATTATGGGAAGTGAATAATAGATAGTAGCCTTATTACTTTAATGCATTTAATTGAACAGTGTACAATTTAGTTTTATTTAAGGATAACCAGTGTATCATTTTAGGCTAAAAGTTTGTTTTATGAAAGCCTCCAAGCTGTTTTTCACATATATGAGCGGAATACAGATAATAAAAGAACAGACAGCAATCATTGTAAGTAGGAATAAAGGTTGTACCATGTGCTTTAGCAAGGGTAACATTAATTTTAGGTTAGGTAATGCTGTGGGTGCAACTGCCAATTTGTTGCAACTGTTCCTATATAGAGGGACTTAATTTATTGAAGATGGACATAGTTTTGTGCGTTTGTTCTAAGTTAGAAGGGGATGGGGGTACTTTGAAAATGTATTTAGTGTTTTGTTTGAGTATTTTCATTGAAACAAAAAAGACAAATAGAGATGAGATGAAACAGCTGTATAAAATATCAGTCTGTTAAACATTAGTGTGTGTATAAAGCAAGAAAGCTGGAAATGCACATAAAAAACTGAGATGTATGAAAGGTGGGAACAAAAGCTTTATCATAATGGCTCTAGTATCCATATTATCTTGCAATGTAAATTGTCTCACATGTATAGATAGAAAGTAAAGAGTGGTGAATTACATCAAATGCAGAGTGCAAATAGCAATGGTGCAGGAGATACCTCACATCTCACCCTACCACTTCCCACCCCCACCTGCTGTCCTTCTCTTAAAACATTAAGTATCTGCTCTCTAAATATTCAAAGCCTCATAAATAAAATCACAGAACTGCATTCCTGGATTGTTAACATCTCCCCCATATCTTAACCCTGTCAGAAACCTGGTTAAAACTGTATATCACAAACACCAAAATCATACCTCCAGGTTATAACGTCTTCCACTCTGATAGAATCAGTAAGAGGGGTGGAGGTGTTGCATTCTCTACTCTGAACAATGTATTCTCTCCCCACTCTCTATTTCTATACCTAGCTTTGAGCCTGCTGAAATTCTTATTGTAAACTGTCACTTAAACTGACACAAAAAAATTGCCATAGTCTCTATCTATATACCTCCCGGGAACAATATTCCTATCCTTGAGAACATTCTCTCATGGATGACTCAACATGTACCATATGAAGCCATTATCCTTGGTGAAGTAAAATGGACTAAAGTTACAACTATATCTCCTAATCTCAGTCCCCATTTTCACGGCTTCCACCAACTCATCTCCTCCCCTACTCGCATTAACAAAAACTCCAGTACTGGACCCATCCTAGACTGGATCCTTACCTCAGACCCTTACCTTTATCATTATCTAGAAATACTTCCAAACTCTTTAAGCGACCATTTTCCTACCTATATCCACAGATTCTCCCAGCATCCATCTAAAGACCACGTCTATAGAGAATGTGCAAACTCACCCACTTCAATCCAGATACTTTTAACTCTAAATTGTCTAACATTAACTGGTCTTTCCTTCAGCACCTCCTTCTCACTGAGGCTGTAAAAAACTTCAATAAGATATTTCTAGATATACTTAATTCATTTGAACCTACCAGAAAAATCATAGTAAAATCTAACTTTGCCCCTTGGCTCACAAAACACACCTGTTCCATTATGCATAAGAGAGACAGTGCCTGGAAATCCTGGGTCAAAACTAAATCCCCTCCCCTACTTCAAAATACAAAGAGCTTAGAAACCTGTCAAAAAAACTAGTCAGCAATAATAGTTTTTCTGCCCCACCCAATCTAACCCACAAAAAATCCTCAAAAAAATTCTGAACAGCCATTAATAATCTTCTTTATCCTGACAACCCTACCACTCCCAACCCCTTCCCACATAGTACAACTACTGAAACAGCCAGTCTCCTAAACAACTATTTCATAGAAACAATCCAAAAATTAACACAAAATAGCAATACTTCCTCTACCTCTCCTTCATCCCCAGCAAAACTTTTTCCAGTACCTTCTCATTTAAACCTGTTCCCACCATCTTCATCAAATCTCTTTTGACCAAACTCAAACCTTGCTCTCCCTCCATTGATGATTTACCTTCTTACTTTCTTAAAATGAATGCAGATTCCATTGACTACCCTGTTTCCATACTCGTAAATCGATCCATAACCAAAGCCTGTGTCCCTGATATATGGAAATCCTTTACAATCCCATTACACAAAGGTGGAAACTCTACTGACCCTTCTAATTATATACCTATAGCTATCTTGTAACCTATCTCCAAAATTCTTAAGAAGTGCATACATACCCAGTTACTCAAACATCTGCATGACAATAACCTGCTAACTTCTATTCAACATGATTTTCGGCCCCACCACAGTACATCCACTGCAGTACTTTCCTTTACCCAAACAGTAGTTGAGGCACGTGACAACAACATGCTGATCTCCTGGTTATTCCTTGATCTCTCTAAGGCCTTCGATACTGTCTCTCACTCTAAACTTCTAACTAAACTCTCTGACCTTTATCTCTCTAGCTCCTCTGTAAACTGGTTTTCCAGCCACCTTTCTAATAGCCAACAATGTGTTCACTGGCAAACTGTCTTCTCCCAATTTCTTCCAGTCTACACAGGGGTTCCTCAAGGATCAATCCTGGACCCCCTCTTGTTCAATGTTTTCACTAACAATCTACACTCTGCTTGTAAGCTATCTACACTATTACAATATACCAATGATTCTATACTTATCACCACTGCCCATACTATTCTTGATCTTTTAGCACTCACTCAGGACACCTTCTCATTTGTCAGGACATGGCTCTCAGACAATCAACTAGTACTAAATCCCAAAAAACAAAACTCCTTCTCTTTTTTCCTAGAACATTGGCACAAGACAAATCCTCCTTCCCCATCACCTCCCTCAACAATGCCATCATTAAACCTGAGCCTCATACCAAACTACTTGGCACCATTATCAATGACAAACTAAAATTCAACATACACATCCAACAATGTATAAAATAAAACACCAGAAACTTGGTCTACTTTACAGAAATTGAAAATTCCTTGCACCTTCCTCCAAACTCTCTCTCTAGTTCAGTCACTCCTCTTACCTTGTCTACTCTATGCTGCCCCTATCCTTATTAATATTCAATCTACACTGCTGTCCAAACTGGAACAAACATACAATAAAATAGCCAGATTTGCCACTAACCTTGCTCACAATTCCCATCACATCTCGCCCTTAAGACACTTCAATGGCCTGAACTCTATCATCAACTACTTCCCCAATTACATATCACACACTCCATCCTCTATAATCCCTCTTCTTGCCCCTCTCGCTCAAACTTAGTATCTTACTACACTACACTCCGACACCTTCTGACAACTCACAACCACCTTTTTGACATCTACAAACCAAAAAAGAAAACTGGAATGTCCCTTTATAAGTACTCAGTATTTCATGTATGGAACACACTCCCCCTCAATGTAAGAAACTTTTCCCAGAAACACCAGTTTAAAAGAGAATTAAAACACCATCTACAAAAGACTTGGTCCAGCCCATGCTAAGCCCCCACATGACAACTTTTTCACTTACTCTTGTTCTACTCAATTTGATCTATTCACCTCTTTTGCCCTTTCTCTGTGACATGAGAATCACAAAAGCTTTTCCAGTGCTATATCTCTCATGTTAACTACTGTGAGTATCTTTTATACATTGTATACTTTTGTGATCGTATTTTCCTTGTATTATACAGTACTCTGCTGTGAACTGCATCTTATATTTTTATGTTATGTGCTTGTACTTTAGACCACTATGTATTTGTTTATCTTTGCATGACTCTAAATTGTCTGGAGCTTTTCTCCTCAGGTCTCCACTGAAAATTGTCCGCTGGCTCAGTTGGACTAACCCAGTTAATAAATGTCCAATAAATAAATAAATTAATTAAATAAAGCCATGTTTGGAATGAAATGAGCATTGAAATCTAACAAAAGGACATCAGGATGGATATTCAGCAGAATATCACAGACAAAGGAAAAAGGAGTTATTATACTAATTGTTAGAGTTCTCAAATAATGATAGAAAAGGAACAAAGAGAATAATGGCAGATTTATGGTAGTGAGGGACTATTGGCAAGGGAGGATAACTATGCTTGCATGTATTTATATTCTACCAAAAAGTGCTATTATGGAGCTTAAGAAAATGTTGGGGAAAATCAGCTTTTAGCAGGGGGTATTACTTATGGATGGGGACACAAACTTGATTTGCATTAGTAAGGATGCACTGGGGGGGGGGGGAGGCTAGAAGGCAAAATATAACAAAACAGGGTAGCTTTCTTAAAAAAATATGAAAATATTTGGTATACAAGATGTGAATTCAGTAGTAGTAACTCTAACGGAATTTACATATTTCTTCCCCAAGTTACAATAACTTGGCTAGACTAGATAGAACTTAAATTTCACAGAAACATGTGTATTTGATTGACCGCTTTGACACACATCCAATAACTATTTCAGATCATACACTGATAAAAACCAAGATAAAATGCAGGGTAATTGAGTAAAAATGATACACTGGTACTTTCCCACCTACCCATTAAAAAGAAAGTAATTTAATGAGTTGGTAGTGTAAATAACTTGAGAGCTATTAGGGAAGATAGAAATATCTTCAAAAGGTATAGCTAGTGACTGGGATAAAATGAAAATGGACTTTAAAAATATGGTAGAAATAAAAGAGAAAGATATATGTTAAGAAGTAATAGGAATTACTTAGAGGGGTTGACCAAGGTTAAAGTATTGTAGAATAAGGGGACTCTCACAGAACATGAATAGGTGCAAATACAGAGCGCTAAAGAGAAAATAAGGGAGTATCTGGATAATATGCATGACTTTAGAAAGACTGCTGTTAAACAACTCTAGTGAACAAAAACGGTTAGCACAACTATATGGACAACAGATAGTAAAAATGATTGTAGAAAAACTTAGGGAGCCTATAACAAGAAAAATAAAGATCCTGTAAAGGTATTAGAGACATTTCAGAAATTTTATGAAAATGTGTATGTAGCAGAGAAATGGGGAAATAAACAAACAACACAAATGGCAATATTTATGGAAGACTTAATTATGCTAAGGTTAGAGGTAGATGAGGCTAACTAACAGTTAAGATAGGAGGAGATGAGATAAAAATGGTGGTGTATAATCAATCTTCAGGAAAGTTAACCTGCTGGAGGGACAGATTTGCCTCCCAGAGGTTACCACACCTTTGGAATGGACTTCCACTTCATGTCAAACAGAGCTCCTCAATGGCCCTCTTCAAATGCAATCTGCAATTGGATGGGTAACAGTAAATTTACCCCAGGGGTTCCACCTGTGTCCCTCTTTGACAGGGGCAATTGGTGCTGATCATGGAAATAAGGGTAGAACTTGGTTAGGCTTGTAAGAGCCCTAAGGCCATTAGCCTAGTAACTTCCTATGATCCAATGAACTGGAAACACATGATTTGGAAGTTTAATGAGTTGACTGATTTTAAAAATTCCATACAGAGTACTCCTTCAGAAATATTGGGTAAGTAACTGGCTGTAACTAAGGAAATTATTTTTTTTCAGTTACAACACATGATCTGAATTGCCAAGCCATAATAAGGTCTTATTAACTTTAATTATGTTGTCTGCCAATAAAGAAATTACTAGAAAATGGAAATCAATGTCTAAAACAACTGTATTTCAAGTCTTAAATATTATAAAAGAACTGGAAAAGGGATCTTTAGAAAAGAGAAGGAACAAATTGCATAAAAATAAATGGAAATTGTAAGAAAAATACATTCAGAATAACATTCAGGAGGAGGAGGAGTGAAGTTTAAGAGAAGGCAGGAATTCAGCAATTTTGAACTGATGATATTTACAAGAAGGCAAAAGATATGTGAAGTAGAATGTATGTAAACTGAAAAAAAAGTTAATATGATTTGTTTTCTGTTCTGTTAATATATGTTGCCTATATCTTGAGTGATAATTTAATAAAAGTGTTAAAAAAATATGAGGCAATGTTAAGTCAGAAACAGTTAGTGAATCAGAGACAATTCCAACCTGATTTTATACAAAAAATACACAGAGAGTAAATATTCCAACATATTTCATACAGATGCACACTAGGCCTGTAAAGCCTGAGTGTAAACTGAGCAATTGACATGAAGGTAAGTTGTTTTCATCCAGAGCAACCCCCTTATTTAATGACTGCAGTCCTCAATAATTTATGAGGAAACCACACCTTTTATGGAACACAGGCCAAAAAATAGCCAGGAAATGCTTTAAAATACAGAACAGTTTCAACTTTCTTTCACACAAACAGTAGCCGGAGAGTAAATATTCCAATTTATTTCATGTAAATGCACACTAGTCCTGTAAAGTCAGACTGTAAATTCAGCAAATCACAAGAAGATGGGTTAATTTCATTTGCAGCCAGTACCCTTTTAGTGACTGCAATCGTCAGTGAAAACCACAAATGTTATGAGGCAGAGACCAAAATACATTAGGCAAAGTCAGGAATATTTTGCAAATGCAGGGACACTTTCAACTTTGTTGCACACAAACAGTAACCAGAGAGTAAATGTTCCAATTTATTTCATAACTTCACTAATTCTGGAAAGCCAGACTGCAAGCCATGCAAAAGACAAGACAGTTAGTTGTTTTCATCCACAGCCAGACCTCCATATTTTGTGACTGCAATCCTCAATGATTTGCTGGAAAGCCACAAAGTTTATGAGATACAAACCAAAAATATTAGGCAAAGAAGTGTTAATGACATTCTGTGAAGCCAGGGAGTGTGCCAATTTTGTTTCACATAGACAATAGCAAGAAAGTAAACATTCCAGTTAATTTCATACAATTAGCTATTTAACCAGACACTTTAAACATTTAAACTGAGTAAATAAAATGGGAGGCTGCTTTTATCCACAGTGCCCTTATCTGGTTGCCTTGTTGCAAGTTTTCTGTTTGTTGCCTACCCAATGAATTATGGGAAGGCAACAAATAGAAAACTATGGTGCCTTAGATAGGGTTGTCACGGCCACATATTTTATTTTATTTTAAGTAAAGAAACATTTCTTTACTTAAAAATCATTTAAGCTCCCTGAACTAAATGGCATCACTGGCTCCTACTGAGCATGCACAAATTATAGGTACTGCAAGTCTATATAGATAAATACTCAAGGTGTCTATTATTTAACAATTTTTTATTAAAGCTAAAAATTTTTAGCAATTGATTTTTATTTTCAGCACACATGCTAACTAAAATGAGTTTGCATTGCTGAACATAATAAAACTTAAAATTATTTTCTTGGTTAGTCATGGGCTCCCCTGGAGCTATAAGCCTCTGGAGATCACACAAATTATCCCTAATATAATCCACCAATGTTGAAATTATTGCACATAGAACTGATATTGTAAATAGAATTGTTACTTTAAAAGGTTTGTTATAAATGCACATATGTCTTTAAGGAAGGCAAGAATCTTGGTATGCCAGGTACAGAGATTCCCATAGAATTTTGTTAATTAAACCAGTCATCCAGTCAATGGTGTATAAAAAGAAAAGATTGTAGCTCTAATAATTAGAGAAGTTGCCCTCTTATAATGAGAAAAATCAGATACTGGGATAACTGATGACTTCTGCAACTGAGACAGAATGTGAAATGGTTTCTTCACCAAGAATGAAAAAAAAAAAATTTTCCCCTATTAGCCCTTTATAAAGGGAAGATGAGAGGGCAGAAAGCATCATAAGAAATAGGAAGAACTCTTTCATCAGCCAATGAAAAATAACAGCTCACACTATTGTTTTGAATGTTTCTACAGATCCAGAACATACATCATTGGATAGTGGTTTGAATTGTATTCCCTCCAGTGCTGTAAGTAAATATCAGCTAGTATCTAATGTAAACAATTTTGTCAAAATCAAACCTTGCTGTCTTTTTCAAAGATAATAAGGGCAATATTGTTTGTGATTCAATTAAAAAAAGTTTTTTCTTTTAAAAAAATCTTGTTTTTAACCTCTGGTTCATTCGGCATTATTGTGTTTTGAAAAGAAGGTACTTAAGGCTTTAGATCATGTTAATGTATATATGAAAGATGGAAGTAATATGACTAAAGATGAATTCCAATCTTTAATTTTTCTTATAAAAAATGAAAAGGTTGTGATATCCCAAGCTTTTAAAGGTGGTTGGATGGTTGTTTTGGATTCAAAATATTATTATGTGGAAGCAAATAAGCAACTACATGATGTTAAATATTAAACCAACGTACCTTATGATCCCACTGAAAATTTAAAAAAAGAAATTGACTGCTTTTCTGGAACAAGCGCTTGAGAAAGCTATCATTTCCAAGAGATTATTGGAGGAATTAAAGATTAAGGAAACAGCTATTCAGTATATGTATTTTATTACCAAAGTTCAAAAGGATTATCAAAACCTTCCAGGTCATCCTATATTGTCAGGGATATGTTTGCCCACAGAACACTATTTGCTTTTCTAACTTTTTATTTAAAACCATTGCTGCCCTATGTTAAATCAAGATTGAAGCATACCACAGAATTTCTGCAGAATATCAATGAGGTTCAACGTGAAAACCAATGGTTGTTATACACTTTTGATGTAAAGTCCTTATATAGCTTTATACTGCATGGGGGGGATAGAAGCATTAGAATTTTGGTTAAGTAGGATCCATTTACATACACCAGGATTTAATACATTTTTGCCTATGATAACAGAGCAGGTATTGACTCAAAATGCATTTTATTTTAATGCCCTCTACTACCTGCTACTAAATAGGACAGTTATAGAGGTGTCCTTTACCCCTTTATGCTGATTTGTTTATGGGTATATAGAGAACAGATGATATGTGATGATATGCATAATATTTATCTTTCTTCATTGGATATGTGGAGAAGATTTTTTAAATGATTGTTGGTTGATATGGAAATCAGACACTGATGAATTGATAGAATTTATAGAATATTTAAATAAGAAGAAATGGGGTATACAATTTAGTATCAAGTATGATTGAACTAAAATTTATTTTTTGGATGAATTTGCTGAAAAGGGTATAGATTGAACTTTACGTACCACTGTCTACCACAAATCTTTTAGTAGAAATTCATTTCATATGGCTAAAATTTGCATCCTAGTTTTGTTATTCATAATATACCTAAGTCTCAGTTTATAAGCCTATAAAATCGAATTTTATTGCTGTTTTCACTGTTTACAAAGTGTTTTTGTTATTTTCACTGTTTAAGTATTTACTGGTATTTTTTTTTCCCTGATTTAAAGCTCTCTGTTATTCCTGTTCTGGTTTTCCCACCAAGCAGTGTTTAATTAACTGAGCTGTTAACTGTTTAAAACATTCTTTAGAGCCTCCTGGCTGATTCTCTGCTGTTTTAAACATTTTCAGTGTCTCATTGCTGTTTTTCTGCTGTATTAAACATTCTCTAGTGTTTCCCACTGAAACTAGGGTAGCTAGTAGCTGTAGCATAGTCCAGATCCAGGCCTGCTGCTTCTGGAACTGTTTGTAGTGGTTTGTTTGTTCTGAGCACATTTTCCAGGCCATCTTGGACTGGAAGGGGGCCTATCTTCACTTTTGTGAGAGAATTGTGCTGATTGGGACCTGTCTGGTAAAGGGAAGCTGGTTTAGGGCTTGGAATAAGCATCAACGTTGGTCCTTTTGAATTTTTTTAGAGTTTTTTCAAGTTTTAGCTTCTGGTATTTAGACCCTGCATTTCAGCAGATTTCTGCGTGTTTGCACGTCGCTCAGTACCATGCACTACTGCGTAACTGTGCACCAAAGCCGGTCAGTTAAATTCAACAAATTGTCCCTTAAAACCCAGGCAGAAATATCTATTCGCTGAGCTCCTCTGTGATCATTTCTGAAAAGTCACCCCTAGTGACAACAGTCTTCAACCTAGCATTATGGACAGTTGGACTTCCCTTTTTTCTCCTGCCAACCTTGTTAGGTCTCTTGAGGCAGTGTAGCAATTGCCTCATGTACACAGACAACCCTCTACTAATAACATAATCTAGTACATAGTATGAGAGATGTATGAAAGCAAGAATCTGGAATCCATGCTCTCTCACACTCAAAATAGTAACACAGAGAAGGTTGTCAGCTCACCCACCATTACATATTCACATAGTACCACTACTCATACACACAGTATGCATCAAACACGTAAATCCACATATGCAGAGGTTCTCTCAAAAAACTTACTAAAACACCAGAGACCTCCAAAACACAAGACTGCTACAGTTAATACAGTCCCCACAGTGCCCATGACACATAGCAACACCAGTGTCTCACTCACCAAGCCTGTAAGGCATGACACTCAAAAAACAAGTTTACATATCATTGGGGACTCAGTAGTGAGACACACTGATATTCCACTCACCAGGCTGGACAAGGAAAAAGTCATGGTTAGCTGCCTGTCCGGTGCCAGGATTCGTCAAATCACATATGCACTCAGGTCTCTCAGCAGCAAGTACCGTTATGACTCTGTCATAGTTCTTGCTGGTGTGAATGACCTGAGATGTACCTCACTGGACTATATGAAGAGAGACATGGTTGAAGCCTGAGTATGTGTCCCAGGCAGGTATGTCCCTAGCCTTGAGCAGCATACTACCCTTACTTGGAATGATGTCACAGTATAAACAAAAAATTATTGATTTCAATAATTGGCTCAGTTTTTGGTGTCATTCAAAGGGATTCAGTTCTTGTCAGCCTGGGAAGCCTTGGTCAACAAACCTCACTGTTTTGCCAGAGATGGTTTGCACCTGGCATCCCTAGGCTTTTGGCTGCTGGCAAAGGCTCTTGCCTCCCCATAGTGCCTTTTTTAGGCAAGGTCTCGAAAACAGCATTACCAACGTGAGATTAACTAATCAAAACAAAGTAAGGGTCATACGGTCAAATGCTAGGAGCTTAAACCAAAAACTGCACACCTTGGAAATAGATGTCTGTGCAGTCAAAGAAACCTGGTATAAGGCCTCAGAGAGTACTCCAGCCCTGCAAGGTTACAATACCTTCCACAACTTTACAGAAAATGAAAGTACGAAAACCAAAGGGGGTGGTGGTTGAATCTATACTAGAGATAAATTCATCTCCCATCTAGTTAGACTGGACAACTCCATGGAGTTACTCCAGGTCCAGGTTACGGTGGATAAGACCTCCATTCAAGTCTTAACAAATTATAGATCCCCCTCCATGGGTCACAACATCCATGAAGCCTACCTAACTAAACTGAAGACAATCCAAATTTCACAGAACGCACTGGTTATGGGGATTTCAGTTATCCAACTATCAACTGGGAAACCTACTCAATCCCAAAGTTGCTAGCACAAAAGTTCCTTGGGAATTCAAATGACCTGGAACAAATTGTCCATACCCTGACAAATAAGAGGAACAAACATTCTAGATCTGGTCCTTACCAACATGTCCAACAGGTGCACTGCTGCATCTGTTGGACCCTCATTAGTTAAAACTGACCACAAATCAGTCAGCTTTGAACTGACACTAACATCAGAACTCAAAGGGTGAAATCAGACTAAAAAGCTTACTCAAGGCAAACTATACCCCTCCTAGGTGAAGGTACAAATGCATTCCAAGCCCCACCCCAAGCTGGAAGTGGTAACTATGCTGAAGCTTACACTAAAGCCCTGTACAATCACTTGTATAAATGTATAAACTCAGCTGTACCAGAAAGAATCAAAGCCAGAGCCCCAAGTAAAAACATGCTGCCATGGTGGACATCCAGCATCAACAAACAAAAAACACAAAAAGCTGCTGTCCAAGTAAACAAAAGCAAAGCCCTAACAATGGTAAAGCACCCTCCAAGCCTCAACAGGCAAATAAGACAACTTGTCAAATCCTCTAGGAGCTCCTTTGAGAGACACCTAACAAGCACTGCCAAGGATAAACATAAGGCCTTTTACAGCTACTTACATAACCTAAATAGTAGGACCCAAGCATGTGGAGAGTTAGTGGCCAATTGTATCATGCACACTGAACCCACAGAGATAGCAAACCTGCTAGTGGATAGGTTTGGTGAAAATTTCACTCCCTTACCTCATCCTAATTTATGACAAACCCTCTCCAAACACCCACCCCACCTTACATATCTGAAGAACAGGTCCTCAAAGCCCTGTCCAAGGCAAAAAACACAGCCTCTGTGGGACCAGATGACATCCCAGGCTGTCTTCTAAACAGGCTAAAACATTAACTAGCATCACCACTAAATACCCTTTTCAATCATAGCCTAACCACAGGCTTTGCTCCTATGGAATAGGGAACAACTACAGTTATTCCCCTCCACAAAGGTTGCCTAGTAACTTGGGGGATTCCAGACCCATAAGCATGACCAGCGTTATCTGTAAGCCCATGGAACGTATCATTATGGACCTCATAAATAAAGACATAGGAGACCTCCAAACCCTGGATTCTACCCAATTCAGCTTCGTGAAAGGCAGAGCCTGCCTGTTAAATTTGTTAGATTTCTTTGAAAGTGTGACCAAGGCTATTGATGAGGGCAAATCTGTGCAGATAGCATACCTCAACTTAGCAAAGGCTTTTGACACAATCCCACATTCGAGTATTATCGATAAACTTAGCAAAATGAATGTAAACCCCTTTGTTGTAAGATGGGCTGCCAAATGGCTCACAAACCAGACACACACTATCAAAGTGGGTGGTTCCACATCAGCCAGCAGACCTGTTACCCATTGGGGTGCCAAAGGGGTCAATGCTGGGCCCCCTACTGTTTGGTGTATACTTCTCAGAAGTTAAGGTCAAAACTAATGGTATTTGGCTGCCCAAGTCTGCAGACGACTGCAAACTAGGTGCAATCATTGAACCCCCAAATTATGTCAGTATACTCCAAGAGTGTCTCACACAGACCAACGACTGGTGTATTAGTAACAGTCTCAAACTGAATGCAAAGAAATGCAGCATCATTCCCTTCAGCACAAACAATATCCCTTCACACTATCAAATCAACAATACCCTAAGTACTCATGAAGTGGTAGGGGGCCTGGGATCACAGGTTTACTGCAACCTTAACTTTGACCATCATGTGTCTACCATACTAAAGAAAGCTTTCTATGTAGCATACTTAATTAGTAAAGGCATCCCTTGAGAGCAAAAGAAGTTATAACCCCCCCCCCATACTTGGCACTTATCCGGCCCAAAATTGAGTATAATGCCCCATTCGGCACATACCATACTAAGTGTATGCAGCAATTAGAGAGACCTCAGAGGTTTCTAACAAAGAAGATCAAGGGGCTCTAGTATGTGTCTTGTACAGACTGGCTAAAGTCCCTCTCATTATACTCTGTATCATATAGACTTCTTAGGGAGACTTATGGCTGGCCTACAGAGCAACCTAAGACCCAAACGTAATGAACTTGCTGCATATCCGTAAATCAAATGGGTCTAGGGCTACCCATTCCAGGGACTTAAATATGGTCTGCAATTAAATAGGACATGCTGGAGTGACAGATTTATCTCCCAGTGACTGCTGTGTCTTTGGAACAGGCTACCAATTCATGTGAAAGAGAGCACCTTTACGACACTGTTCAAGAGGAACCTGGACGACTGGATGGGGCACCATAAATTCTTACTGTGGATAGTGCCCACAACCATCCTGGACATGGGCAGTTATCATTAAATGCAATATTGGGTACTGACTAGGACTTCTATGGTATTACA
Source organism: Protopterus annectens (assembly GCF_019279795.1). Classification (NCBI taxonomy): domain Eukaryota; kingdom Metazoa; phylum Chordata; order Ceratodontiformes; family Protopteridae; genus Protopterus; species Protopterus annectens. The sequence goes on from NC_056743.1 coordinate 1,081,297,752, forward strand.
TTGGGTTGAAATGTCTTTGCTTAAATGACCTCCGGGTCGATAGCCTAGTAATCTCCTATGATCCTATGAGAGGGAACAGGATTTGTTCTCAACAAAAGGACTATGAGATGTTTTCAGATGAGTTAAGTGATAGATCTACATATAGGGGCTATTTAATGGTGGATATTAAGAAGGCACAGGAACAAGTACAAAGTATGAACAGACAAGAATTGCTTGGATATAAAAAAGAAGTTGTTTCAGTCATGAAACAACAGCAAGATAACTGGAAGATAGCTTTGGTTACTACATATGGCAACAATTTTAAAACATTTTAAAATAGTATTAGTAGGTGTTGGGATATTTTAAACTCTGATTAACAAGTGGGGAAAATGGTCCTGGACAGATGTAATTTTGTATAAAAAAAGCAAAAAAAAAAATCTGGCAGTATTTGAGTGACTAAAGGAAACCATGGTTTTTGCATGGGGTACAGTTATGTTTAGATGGTTGTGTTATTATGGGATGTAAATCATGAGGTCATTGCTCTTTTTGTAACTTTGTGATGAATAATACAGAGTTTACATCGGTTAATATGCCCCTGATTTTGGGCAAATGCTTTTATTACCTGTGGAACTTTGGGTATAGTTTATTTAGCAACTTGCACTTGTAAAGCTTTTTATGTAGGAAAAAACATATGATTATTTAAACGTCAGATGTCAGAACATTTTAGTGACATCCAATGTAAAAGAGAAAACACTGCATCATGCAACTGCTGGAGCATGTGAATGCTAGATTGGTTTTTGTAGGAACTGATAGAGTCTACAAAAATTAGAGGTTAGAAAATATGTTTTATTCAAAAAGAAAAAATGTGAATTGTGAATCTTGAAGCACTTTTCAAACCTGGTTTGAATGAATATTTATGAATTTACATAAAAGTTTATTGTAGGGTATATACCTTTAAGAAATGTCTAGCTTCTGTTATCTTTTGGTGCCTTTTTTGGTATTTAAATGAAGTTACAGCTGGTAATTCACTGTTACCAGTGAAGATGCTTATAGCATCAAAACTGGTTTAAAGGTTTTGCTTGTGATGGGTTTGTTGCTTATAAATAAGAATTATTTGCATTCAAAATGTTATTGGTGGTACTCGCATATTTAGACTGTTTGTGAACACTATATTAAGGCATGAAAACTACCTGGGTGGATTTGTGCATTTTTTTTACATTTTTGAAATGTAGGCCTTTGAGTTCAGACTTATTGGAGACAATGTTAGCCAGACTTGTAGCTGTAAAGCAAATGCTTTGATGTGACCTAGTTAAGTAGGCATTCATTCTGAACACAGTTGTTCAAAAAAATTCCTGTTTATAGCCAATTCTGAAAGTGCTGAATGCTTCCAAAAAGTTAGTTGAGAATTTTGGACCTCCTCTAAATGTACCTTTTCTCTTGGAATTAACTTATTAACTTTGCCAGTGTTATGAGAATACAAGCAGAAACAAGTTTCAAATTAGCATGTGGTTGTTTCTAGTATAAAATATGTAAAGAATAAAACTTGATGGAGTAAGATATTACTTTTTCTTATGGAAGTCAGTTGCATTATTTTCCCCCTTGCTGTGAGATCAGAGTTTTCTTAATTTTATTTATTTGCTTATCTTAACCAAGAATCCTGCTAACATCAAGCCACTCTATTTCCACCTGAGAGACATCATCGCCATAAAACAGTAGTTGGTCAAGAATCTTTTTATTCCCCAACTCCTCTCCTTTGGTTTGGGAAAGTGCAGGATGTGATCTATTCATAGCAGGGGCAGTTTAGCTATATTTATTTTTCCACACAGCAAGCATCATGCAGACTTACTGTGTTCTACTTTTATTATGGATAAAATTTGAATCCAAACAAACATAATGAGCTCTTTGCCAACTACATTTCCCAGAAGTACTGGTTCCCCACAGGAAAACCTTGACAGATGAAAAGTAAATCCTTTTTTTATGTTGTCCCCACCCCACCCCACCCCACACACACACACACACACACAAACACACACACACACACAGTCACCATCACATCCCCTGCATATTGATGTAATGAATACCGAGGTTGCTACAGCTCAGAGGAATAATCCCTTAATTGTGGCAACCTCACACTGTGAAATCCAGCTGAGACAATTGTCTTTTTCATATTTTTTATACACCCATTGCAGGCATTCAACAGAAGTAGGCTTGACAACATAATCTTATGCCTTCCCATCTCTAAAACACTGCCCTGCAGTTCATCCACCTGTGCCCATTGCTAGGGTTGCTGCTCTGGTGAGGCACTCCTCTCCTTTCTTCTTCAACTCCTCCAGAAAAGTAGAGCTGACTTTGGCCATAAGTCCTTCTTCTTCTGCCTAGCTCTTCTGCAAATGACCTAAACCCAAGGCAGTAGCATCATATACAGGAATCCTACTTATGTACAAGATGGACAGATCTCTGAGATCATTCATTGACTTCATTCAAAGATAAATGTGAGGTAAGAAAGAATAAGTGACAGCGAACGATAGAGGGAGAGGTACAGAGAGAGAGAGAGAGAGAGATGGGAGTGATGTGAGAGTCTTCCATTCCTTGTGACACCCATAACATAAACAGTGCATTGCTACTTAGGCTCTTTACCCAGTGGTATATCAGACAGACAAGTATCTCATTTTTTTTCACTAATCAACTACTTTATTCATAGGAAGTAACTCTTACTATTACAGGCATAAAATATCTCATTCAATCACATAGGGAGTACATTACCACAAATGTTAATTTATCAAATGGTCATTTAAGAAAATCTCATCTGACAAGTATTTACAATAATTTACAATTTACAAAAGAAAAAAGAGCATCCCCAAATCCTCTTTGATAAACTTGTTCTTTATATTTTAACTGACACACATCTGGACGAACAACATCATTCAAAAAAGCATCAATATTCTATGAAGTCATACTCAAAATCCAAGGAATCCATCTTGCTACAGTCCTGTCTCTTAGACTCAAATTTTATGTAGCTGTTTTTGATCTTGTATATCAGACATTATTAATTTCACGTTGCCACTTGTATAACAGACCACCTGTTTCCATTTTCAGATACTTGTTTCCTTAGTAGCCAACATTATAACAACAACACGATTCTTTCACGTCTGTTTAATGGGTTTACACTTTAGTCTATGGAGGTGCAGATTATTGTGTACTCATAGTATGGGCAGTTATATCATATTTATTCTTCTAGATATCAAGCATCATGTAAACATGCTCTGTTCCACTTTGGTTATGGAATGAAAATCCTACATCTAACAAATGTAGAAATGCCTCAAAGGTATAACGTTGGAAGAAAGCTCAGCGTTCTAGATGGGACTGCTGTGTCAATGTTGTTACTGCTGGCATACCAAAAGAAGACAAAATCCAAATCCAAATGTAGAAATGCATTTCCTGAAAGTATCTATCAAGATTCTTTCACTTCTGCTTGATGTGTTTACGTTAGTTAGACTAAAAAACAACAACAAACAAGCAGTAACATTAATCTCAGCAGGCAAGATTAATTTGCTTATTTCCTGCAATTCTTGTTTTGGTTCACATTTATGGTTATCAATAGATATTAGACATTGGGAGCTTATATATATTGGGTCTTTTTCAGATTTGGATGGTGGCTCCTTTAATGTACTGTCTGCAGAGAAGTCATTTTATTTCTGAACTGCTTATACACAAAAAGGACTTACATTAAGTTTGTGTGCATCTAGATGCTAGTATTTTAATTTGATGCTACAGATGGTATTTTCCAGCAGGGTATTTACATATATATATATATATATATATATATATATATATATATATATATATATATATATATATATATATTGAAGAGACTGCCGACATAGAAATACTTCTCTGTAATTAAAACACTAGGCTTTAGGTATGTATGTAGTAACGTGACTGGTTTTACCTAACATGTTATTTTCTCTTTCCACTTTGGTAGGTCAGTACAAGCCAGCTATAGCTCATCGAGATCTTGGCAGCCACAACATTCTGGTAAAGACAGACAGGACTTGTGCAATTGCTGACTTTGGCCTGGCAATGACGCTATCCAAAGAAACACAATATTCTGTGCTAAAAGTAGACTCTCTTACCATTTGTAAGGTAAACATTTTATTATAAAAGAAGCACCTGTTTTATAGTATTTCATGACAGCTTGATATGTACTAACATTGCAGCCAGCTTGTGAGTTTTGTTGTAACCATAGCTGTGTATACAATGTAAACAATATCTGTACTTAATGACTATACAAATACATGCCTTGCATGATCTGTACTACCTCTGATCACACAGAAAAATGGAAACTGGTCTTCTGTGCCTTGGTGTTTGCTTATCAGAAATGATAATTTGTGTTTAGTTAAGTTAAATGCATATGTTGTCTTTTACTGGGTTGGTAGATTGTCTTTAATAAGAAAGAAAAAGGAAATGTAGAAACCGCCATACAATTTCAGCTTGACATTTAACTAAGATATAAGTGACTGCAGTGACAATCATGTCTGAACTATTTTTTTAATTATCATTTTTTTTTTAATCTTGTACGATGCTTTTTCATCTCAGGATGAGTCTGTTTTGTAGAGTGCTGTAAATATATTAGTGGTATTGCAAGGACATCTGGTGGTTTCCTATGTGTTTCCTCCTGTTCACAAGTGAGAGAAAACAGTCTTTGTCTTTACAGTGCAATGAGTATACAGCCTCTGTCAGTACACGTAGGGTACAAGCTCCCAGCAGAGATACTGCATGACATGCTGACATACAGCACTGGAATCCACTCTGCCTGTCCGCACATGTGTAGGTTAGTTAAATAATTTCAAGGAGGACCATTTCATTCATTGTACTGGGCTTGAATAGTTAGTCTCATGGACAGTTAGAGAATCAGTTCTAGCAGTCACACTTTGCTTTCACTAGAAGGGTAATACCTACCGGTGACTTCCTTCCTGATACATAAAGCATAACTTCGGTTAACCTATCACTTCTCCAGCGATAATGGAGAACACTGGACCGCACGCAACTGCAGATCCAGAATAGAGGGTGATGTGGTTATGCATGGTCCTGTGTGCTCTTAGGAAAACTAATCATCCTTAATTGGACACTACAGCACAGTTTGGAAAATGGAATGCACAGGAGACCTAAGTGTAGTAACTTGCAATATTTCAGTGAACAGCAGTAGTATGAAATTCTTCAACTTGTCCAGTTGTTGACAGCCATCTCCCGAAACAGCAACGCCATCCTCCTAGAAAATAAAACTTCTGGCTAGTACAGCAAAGAATAGCAGGACATGTAGCACACAGTGATACGTTACAGTGCTTGAATGAGACATCATTTTTAAATCCATTGAGCTAGCAGGTTGCATATTGATAGTTAACTGATAACCCTTGTGGAAAGAATATTGCCACAATGAAATTATGACCCACCACATCCTAAAATCCTAAACAAACTTTCTTGATGTACATAATTCAGTGTCTTCAATGATTGGAGACTGACTAAAGTGTCAGGACATGGATATTTTTTTAAATGTTATTCTAATTCATTTAAATAGTTAGTAGAACAACATGCTTGCAACAACTTGTATTTTCAAATCATAAGAGGTGAAAATGGAGGTCACTGGAGTGGATCATGCAGTCTCCTATCTTTAGAAACAGTCAGTATGTTATGGTGCCAGGTGTCTAATTATGCCTCTGCCATAACGTTTTGAGAGTTGGCAAAAACACTTCCACAGTTCAGTGTTCTCCATTACCACCACTTCTGCTTCATTACCAGCAGTCCAATTCAGTTAATGCAAATGGTACTTACTTTTGTTGAGATATTTCACTAGCCTCTGCCAATTTACTCCCCCCCACCCAACTTTCTTATCTATTTCCATTTTTTTGGTCATCTTCCCCAGTATCCCTTCTCACATATTATGCATATATTAGTAGGATTGCATCTAGTGGTTTAATGACTATTATCACAACCAGTTGTATTCTGCTGAAACTATTTTTATCTTATTTTTATTTAATACTGTCATTGCATTTGTCATTTTGTCTTATTATTCAATAGTGTCATTGCAATTTTAATCTATTCCCTTATTGTTCATTATTTATGCTCAATTGCTTTTGCAATAACCTATCATTATTGATGATGATGATGATGATTACTCTTTAGTGGTGAAGATATTCTCCCCAGGCCTCCACTGAAAAGTGGATACTTGTTGCTCAGATGGACTTTCCTAATAATCAAATGTAAATAAATACATAAACTAAAGGCTGAAGTTATATTAACAAGAGTGTCTTTGTCAGCAGATGGCAGATGCAGGCAGAGTGTTCAGGTCTCCAGAGAATTATTGTACTGAATGTGTATTGGCTAATTACAGGATGGGGGATACTGACCACAAAGAAGATATACCTTACCCAAACCTGAAACAAAGGGTGGAAAAAGCAGTGGGGTAGGAGAAATACTTGATATTCTCCAGTGCAATGATTGGACCATGTGCAAGAGAACCATATAATGTTATAGGCTAGTAGCCAATGATAAAGCAGACTGGTAATCACTAATGAAATATTCTATGTACGATGACCTGAAGAGTGTAGAAAACAAAGCAGTTCAGATCAAAATGAAGGGCTGTGGGCCTACAGTTGTTGTCTGACTGCTTTTGATTTTGGATTGCATTGATTCATTTAAGGTTTGGTACTTTATTTTATCTGCTCTTGTATTACAGTTAGTTTTATTTTTAAATATTGTTTTACCTCAATTTTTTCTTTTTGTAGTATTAAAAGTTCTTCACTAGGGTCAGTTAGAAAATAATTAATTTTCCAATCACTAACTGAAGGAATCCAATCTAGCTAATTACTAAATGTAGCTTTGAAACAGGATTTCTTATTTAACTGCAAGTATTTAAAGCAGCAATATTATTAACTGAAGTATCAATTTGGATTGCATTTATTCATTTAGGGCTTGAATTCTTTCATTTTTTTTGCTCCTATTCTAATTTTTTTTTATTTTAAACTTTGTTGTACCTCAAAATTGCCAAATTTATTGGCTAGTAAACTAATTAGTGAGTGGAGATAAGAAGTAGGATTTATTATATTGCTCAAGTGTTTAGCTGCATTATTATTTAGCTGAAGTGTTGTGTGACTATTTCTGTTGTCTGATAGCATTTTATTTTGGATTGCAATTATTCATTTAAGGTCAGATGCCTATTATTATTATTATTATTATTATTATTGCTGTTATACTTTTATTTTAAAGTTTGTTTTATTCTAAATTTTGATTTACTCAAACCCAGGGATTCAATAAACTCCGTGTAGGCTTCGCACAGCGCCTACATGGAGTTTACATGTTTGTGAGATGGTGCATGGTAGCGTGCAATACATATTAATGAGGGACACCATGCCTATGCTACATTTTGTGTCTCACAACAGTGTTGCTGGCCGTGAAACCTCATAAGAAAACACAGATAGCAATTCTATATAAATGAGAGCTTCTATGGTGCATAGATTTGAGCAGAATGCCAAAATGATCACCAGGGCTTTACACATAGCAAAACCTTGTCAGTGAACATGGATAGCAAGTCCATGTAAGGAAGAGCACCTATGGTGTGTGGATTTGCAGGCAAATATAGCTGTCATTGTGTTAGTGCAACACATCTTCACAGAAGTCAACTAAATTTGAGGACAAATAACCAGGGTAGTAGGGACATATTTGGCATAGATGTCACATAGAAATGTGTTACAATGTAACGCTCACTACTTCTTAGAGTGACAAATGTGGACAAAGCTATAATAATGGGGGGGGGGTAAAGGGCTAGAAATAGGGAAAGGTTTTTAATATTGCACTGACAAACTTAGGAATTTGATAGAATATATAGGTTGTATATTAGCATGAACTTTCTGAAGAGCATGAAGTTTGAAACTCAAATGTCAGTCATCACTTTCTGACTGCACTCTGCAATGACATGCCAATGATTTGCCAGGAAAAAATGTTATGAGGAAAATATCACAAATATATGACAAAATCTGGACATTCTGCACAGATCAGGACAGATGAGAGGTATGTACTCAAATGTATGTAATATTGAGTCCCATCAGTCCAGAGATCATCCCAGTGATACGGCAGGAAGCCAAGTATTTTTTAAAGAAAATATCTAGACATCCTGGGAATATCTGGACAGTTGAGAGGTATGAATGTGAAGTATATGGTCCAAACACAGCATAGGACAGTGTACCTACAGTGCAGTCTATTGTGATATCCCGTTCTTGGCATTCTGAAATGAATCAGTGTTAATGATCTGTAACAGGACATGGGACTGCCATGTAAAATGATCACCCAGGAGAAGTTTGTGTATTGAATATGGACACACAAATGAATTGTAGGAATGAACACAGGGAAACACAGGGAAAGAGTTCAGGTGAAATTCCTGCAAGTACAGCAGAGAAAGGCATATTAATGGAAGATGGTTGTAGCAGCAACACCAAGCACATATCTAGAATGGTACAGTACAGTACAGACTGTACAGTGAAAATATGTTGTCTGTGACTGTCACACAAGGTGACATAACAATGAGGAGGATGTCTGTGTGAGATAAGCATCCTTATATAAATAATGCAAAGGACAACTATCAGGGATCTGACATACCATTGGGATAGGCTACATATTGGAAAGCTGTGCAAGCTGATATACCTGAATATGAGTGTACTCTCAGCAGAGGTCTCCAGCAAAGTGGCCACAGGTAAAGGAACATGGCAAACATTACAAGAACCAGCCACAGTCATGGACAATATCAGAATAATACCACCACTAATCCCATGCCGCTAATGTAACATATGTGATGTGGAGTGATAACAGATGAACCTGCACACACACACACACACACACACACACACACACACACACACACACACATTGAACACTATTATGATACATCCACATTCTATGAGGGTAACCATGCACACTGTCCTGGTACTGTAATGTCTGCAGGAGGTGTTAGGAGGGACACTGCTATACCTGTAGGTTACAGTATGGTCAATACAGGCTACTTGCCTTGTGTGCATTGTATATATATATATATATCTATGTCACAATCCACACTGTCACAAATGATATACATGCCATTAATGTCAAACACCTATGTATGCAGTGTGTGAATAAGCTGAACAGGTAGCACACATGCATCTGGTGTAGCAACTCTCTAAGACCAAGAACACTGTATCAATGGGCCCAGACAATATCCTAGGATTCCATTTAAATAGCATGAAACATGACCTATCAGGCTATTTAGCTGTAATCTCCAAACAGACTTTGTGCCTCATGAATGGAAAACAGCTATCCCTCTGCACAAAGATGGGCCATCTTCAGACCCTGGAAGCTGCAGACCCATAAGTCTCAGTAGTCTTGTATGTAAAGCCATTGAAAGAATTATTATGGAAATAATCAATAGTCATGTAGTAAACCTCCAGACACTGGACCCAACCCAGTGTGGTTCCATCAAGGGTAGAACATGCCTACTCAACATGGTGGACTTCTTTGAAAAGGTAACCAAAGCAAGGGATGAGGGAAACATGGTTCACACTGCCTACCATTACCTGGTCAAGGCATTTGACACAATACCCCACTTAGGGCATTGTTGACAAACTCAAGCGATTAGATACAAACTCGTATGTCACCCAGTGGATAGCCAACTGGCTCACAGACAGGCCCCAGGAAGTTAGAATTGGGGAGTCCACTTCTACAGAGAAGCCAGTCACAAGTGGAGTCCTTTATGGATCAGTCCTTGGAGTGTTCCTTTTTTAGCATTTACTTCTCTGAACTCAAGGCCAATGTCAGTGGTCTCTGGTTGACTACATTTGCAGATGATTGCAAACTAGGAGCTGTCATTGAATCCCACACTGACACAAATGTTCTCCAGGAGGGGCTGACACAGACAAACAACTGATGTCAGAAACATTGACTAAAACTAAATGTCAAGAAATGCATATCCTTTGGGAAGGCATCCATCCCTGGTAACTATCATATTGACAACACACCCCTTAGAGTTGACCCAGTAGTTATGGACACACATAGACAGTAATCTAGCCTTTGACCATCACATGTCTACAGTAGTGAGAAAGTCATTCTACGTTGTGCAACTTATAAAGAAAGGTATGACATCTAGGTCCAAGGAAGTTATTGTTCCACTGTCTTCCGCATTCATCAGACCTATCATTGAGTACAATGCCTCCTTTGGTATGTACCTAACCAGGCATATCCAACAGTTGGAACATCCACAGAAGTTCCTCACTAAAAGAATACAGGGCATAAGTAAAATGTCCTGTGCAGACCACCTCAAGGCCTTATCCCTATATTATGTCTCCTACAGGCTTTTGAGGGGAGATCTAGACCTGGCATACAGGGCATTGTCAGATCCCACTCTGATAGACCTCCTGCATATCCACAAAACAAACAGCACAAGAATTACCCATTCTAAAGACTTAAACCTTGCCTGTGATATAAATAGGACCTGCTGGAAAGACAGGTATGTATCCCATAGACTACCCCGTTTCCGGAACAGGCTCCCCATCCATGTGAAGCAGAGTTCCTCCCTAACCCAATTCAAGTGTAACTTGGACAGTTGGATGGTGAGCAGGAAATTCATGCCTGGTTTGACACTTATGTCTCTAATGGACATAGGCAACCTGTTAATGGTTCCTCTCCCAGGCCCCTGCTTCTAAATGTTTAATCTCCCAACCCCCTGCTTACACTTGTCAAGGGTATCAGAACTTGTCAGAAATTTGTGATGTGTGGCTAGGCTTAAAAATTGCCTTGTGTTCATTAGCTTGGTAAACACCTATGAACCTATTGTTGTTCCACACCATCAGACAGTCATATATATTCCCTAGAAAGAATACCTAGGTATGGCCAATAAGCTCTGTGACAGAACACTGTGACAAAGGTGGTACACTTCATTTACACATCACTGGAAGATGTGTAGGGAGGTACACAAAGAAGAGTGCATTGTACACAGTTATTGGTTTTATGGAGTCTGGAACCCATGAAGTTATTATGGTCGCTGATGTGCTTATCCTTCACATACACAGCATTTGTGTTACAGTTAAGGGAGTAGTCAGCACTGTGACTACATGCTGGTGGATGTACCACTTACCCTCTACCCCAGGACACATGTCATATACCTATAGGTCTGATTATAGGGTGTGATGTCCACATTATACTTGGGTGGTATGTCTGTTTCCTGATTCAACAAATCCTTCATGTGTCTCATCAATGCAGGTGTTGTCATGGCTGTGGCAGCAGTCTCTGATATATGCTGATACTGTCTGTATTATATTAATATCACAGTTGGAGTCAATAATTGCACAAATGCTGTAGTCCGCCAGGCAGCTGTTTAGACATAGCATGTGTATGCCATCTGTGATGCCCATCACTAATCTAATGGGCAGGAAAGAGTCTAGCAGACACCCCTGATGTAACGACATGATCACTGGACCTGAGATGTATATCATGTCACACATTTCATCATAGTGGGATGCCATGTATGTCATACACTGGTCGACCCATTTGGTGATATAGCTGTTTATGGCCACATATGACAGTGTTGATTGAATACCTCAGTGTGGATTTTTGACAAATGCCTTGACCTGTTTAAGTTCCACATGATGATATTGTTGTCATCATGCATGTCCTCCATGCCCTCTTTGAGGATATTTATCAGATGTAATGGACCTGATGTAGCAGTAACAACTCACACAGCTCTGTTGGACATACCTGAAATATTACTAGTGTACATGTAGAGGAGGTCCATGATGACATGTTGGTCTACCTCACAGTCGAGGAGAGATAGGATATCGCTATACATGCATGCATTAGGTGCTGTTCCTCCAACTCAGGTGAATACATATTGATTTATACCCTTGTATGGGAACATAGGCCATGTGGAGGTGGTGTTGAACTGTGTATTCAAACATATCAGGAAGGTGTATGTGCTGGGTCACACCATTGGGTGATCTGTGATGTTGTCACAGCACATTAATTCTGTGTAATAGGCCTGGGTGAAGATAAGCAGTGCATACTGGCTATTGTGATCTGGCCTAGGGTTTTTACACAATCATACATGCAGGTATCATTGAGAAAAATCCCAAGCTGGGGTTTAAACCTTATGTCAGTTGACGGGTAAACAAATGGCTCACTGACAGAACATATTATGTGAAAGTTGGTGAATAAACCTGTACTTCTAGAACTGTCACCATTGGCAAATCCCAGGGAGCTGTGCTTGGTCCTTCACTGTTTGAATTGTATATCTCGACAGTTCAGGCTAAAGTATATGGCCTTTGCCTTACCAAGTTTGCTGATTCTTGCATGATATTTGCAATCATTGCATCCATCAATGGTGATAACATAGTACAGGAGGAGCTAACACACACAGCTGAATGGTGACAAAGGCATATGATCTACGAATAAATGCAGAAATGTGTGTTTGTAATGTCTGTCTGAAAAGTGGAGTTCCTTGTTAATCACAGCATCAACAACAGTCCTGCTATGCAGAAACCCAGTGATGTAAGCAGTGCAAACTCATTTAGATTGCAATCTGAACTTTCACAATCAACTGCCCACACTGCTATTGAAACTCTGTGTTGTGCATATCATGAGTCACACCATCAAACTGATATCTTAGGATTGTATGACAGCAGTCAAACCACATTACAGCACTAATAGAGTATAATGCTCTTTTTTACATGTACCTCACCAGACACTTGTAGCAGCTGGAGAGACCACATGGCTTTCACAGCAAGGTAACACAGGGTATACACACCATGCCATGATGTATGTGGATAGATTGAAAGCCATGTCACTGTAAACTTTATGGTATAGGATGAAGTTATTTCTGCCTGATCCTGCCCTGGTGGGAGCACTGCATATCCAAATATGTGATATAGCTGATGACATCAGCGGTGTCTGTTGAGGAGAAGATGATAGTGCCCACATGCTGGAGTAAAATTCTCTCTGTAATGTCAAGTGGTCCCATAGTGTACTGGTTATCATGTCTGCTTTACATGCAGAAGTTCCTGGATTCGAGCCCCAGCAAAACCAAAATCTATAAACAGCTTGCACACACACACACACACACACACACACACACACACACACACACACACACACACACACACACACATGCACACAGTTGACTGCAGTGAGAATAGAGCCCCTATCTAAGTACACAGACTATAGAATACAGTAACCTTATGCAAGCACCACAGCTCAGGTCTGACTTGGAGTGTCTCAGACAACACTTTATAGCTGATGACATCAGCAGTGCCTATTGAGGAAAAGGTAACAGTGTCCCAGATGCTGGTGTAAAATGCTGTCTGTAATATCAAGCAACAACTCACACACATGCACACACACACACACACACACACACACACGCACACACGCACACACGCACACACGCACACACACACACACACACACACACACACACACACACACACACACACACACATATATACACACAGTCGACTGCAGTGAGAATAGAACCCCTACCTAAGTACACTACAGAACACAGTACTGTATGCAAGCACCACAGCTCAAGTCCAACTTGGTGTGTGTCAGACAGCACTTTATAGCTGATGACATCAGCAGTGTCTGTTGAGGAGAAGATGACAATGTCCCACATACTGGTGTAAAATGCTTTCTCTAATGTCGAGCAACAGCTCACACACACAGTTGACTGCAGTGAGAATAAAACCCACTACCTAATTATAATGACCATAACACAGTACAATACACAAACACCATGGCACAAGTCTGATTTATACAAGAGTGCAGGTGAACTTATAGTAGATGACATCAGCAGGCGATGTGGAAGACAAGAGGTTGGGAGGCCTGTATGAAATAGATGTATGTAGCCATGAGCAAGTATCAAAATACTGGCAATCTGTGTAATTGGAGAAGTAACTGTAGGATACATACATCTGATCTACTGTGTAGACACACACACACCCCCACACACCCACACCCATACACACACACACACGCGTGCGTGCACGCACACACACACACACACACACACACACACACACACACACACACACACACACAGTCGACTGTAGTGAGAACAGAACCCCTATCTGTCTAAGTACACAGACTACAGAACACAGTACTTAACGCAAGCACCACAGCTCAAATCTGATTTATACAAGAGTGCAGATGAACGTTTAGTAGATAACATCAGCAGGCCATGTGGGAGACAAGAGGTTAGGAGCCCTGTATTAAATGGATGTGTAGCCATGAGCAAGTATCAAAATATCGGCAATCCATGTAATTGAAGAAGTAACTGTAGGATACACACATCTGCCCTGCTGTCTAGACACACACAGACACACACAGTCGACTGCAGTGAGAACAGAACCCCTATGTATCTAAGTACACTGACTACAGAGGACAGTACATTATGCAAGTGCCCTGGCACAAGTCTGTTTTATACAAGGGTGCAGATGAACTTACAATAGATGTCATCAGTAGGCTATGTGGTTGACAACAGGCTGTGAAGCCTGCATAGGCACATAGCTTCATAGGTCATATTAGGCTACTAGACTAATTGCATTATGGTCTTTAGAAGCCTAGCTGTGTAAAAACACAAGTACCATTATTGAACATAGTTGGATGGTCATTTTTAGCAGAGCATGTTTGTGAGCAACACCAACTGGCCCTGTCCATAAAGGACATAGGTGCCAGCCCAGAGTTGACTTTACAATCACCCGACCAGTAGTCAATGTTGTACATGAACAGGGTCATTGAGGAGCACTGCTTCAATGCAGTGGGAACCTATTATAGAGGAGTGTGAATTATTGTGGGATATATCTGTCTCCACAGCATGTTCACTTTATGTCCCAGGCTAGGTTGAGAACCCTGGGGCAAATTATAGTTGTCTCATTTGAATTGCAGATGTCCATCATTTACTGAAGGCCAGGATCTGAGACTGCTCTACAGGACAGCCATAGGTCACCTCTCAGCAGCCTGCATGATACCGAGTACAGTGGCAGCTATGTCACTCTTTCCATGTATATGCATATACATGCATATTTGGAGACCTGGGAGTCTCTCAGGCACAGCCCTGTGTTATCTCCTGTTGCCACAGGTGTCTGGTGAGGTACAGAAAGATGTGAGCATTGTACTCCATTATTGGTGTGATAAGGGCAGAGTACAGCAGAGGTATGACTACACCGGTCTTAGATGTGATGTCCATATGTATGATGTGTGCAATGCAGATTGTGTGTCACCACTATGGGTACATAGCGTTGAAAGTGTAGATTGCTATCAACATGTTTTCCCAAGTCTCACAACACTGTGTTTGAGCTTAGGGAGGTGCTATGTATATCATAATTAGCAGGGTACTTCATTGATAAAAATTAGAAAGGGGCATTGTGTGCTTAAAGTTCAGTCCATGAGTATGTCACCAATCAGTCTGTGTTAGCCCCTACTGTAATATGTTACCATCATTGGAGGACTCTATATGAGTGCGTCCAGTTAGCAAATCATTTGCAAACTTAGTAAACCATAGGCCAGCTACTGTTGTCTGTGCTTCAGAGAAGTATTTCCCAAACAGTTGAGGGCCCAGCACAGATCCTTGTGGTATTCCACTGTTGAGTGGGCTAGTGGTGGAGGTGCAGTCCTTAACTTTGAGAGTGTGTGTTCTGTTGTTGAGTCAGTTGGCTCTCCATCTAGTACTGTATGGCCTAATTCCCAGATGAGAGATCTTCACTATGAGACATGAATGGAGATAGTGTCAAAGGCCTTGGATAACTCAACAAAGGCAATCCTGTTGTTCCTCATTCAGGTCTTTGTGATTAGTATCCAAGAACTGCACAAAGGTCAGTAAGCAAGATCTAACCTTGCCAAACCCAAAATGGGTAAGGTGATGTGTGTTGAAGGTCATCTCTGTCCCTGTGGATATGGTCCATGCTGATTCCTGCAGTAGCCATGTAGGTAAGGCTTTTTAGGCATATGGGTCAGTACTTGTACTTCTGCATGTTGGCAGATTGATGTGCATTACATAGCACACAGCATTTTATATTACATTTGGTAGTGTGGTTGATATATGTGTGGAAAAAGTACTGAGACCCCAGGGTTGCTGTGCTTGGGGGGAGGTGCCAACACATGGATGTATTTTAAATATATGATATGCAGTTAAGGCCTCAGTTTGCAATGTTTCTACATGTACTTTCATGTCATACAAAAGAAGTAGATAATAAACAGCAGAAACACAGTATGATATATATACATTTCCATAGCTCGAGGAGCAGCGGGATTGCACAACAGTTAGCAAAGTGTATAAGAATGTGAGATATACCTGTCTGTACATTGCTAAGCACTGTGCAAATGTAAGCCGTATTGCTAAGGTCTGTGGAATGCACCTGCTACTTAACTGACTCTGTGGCAGGAGGTGTTAATGCAGTGATGCATTCCTTTTAGGGGCCGGATGGTACTGGGTTGGAATACAGCTGTATCTAATACTTTTAACTCCTTTTACTTTACCATTGGTGTGTGATATGCACCATCTCCCAATAATGCATTAATGGAAAGAAATGGGGAAGATAGGACAGTGGTGAAATGGGGATGCTAAAGTCTAACAGTTAGTATTGAATCTCTGGAATATACCTGCTACTTAACTGACAGTGGCAGCACATGTTAATGTAGTTAATGCAATAATACATTCTTTTTTGGGGGCCAGGTGGTACTAGGTTCAAATACAACTGATTCAAACACCTTCAAGTACTTTCTTATTACCGTTGGTATGTGTTGATGTGCAATGCACACCGTAGCACAATAATGCATTAAAGAAAAGAAATGGGGAAGATAGGACAGTGGTGTAATGGCGAGCAAGCAGAGGGAAGAACAAATGCAAATCAATACACTTATGTGCAGGAGGGAGGTAGGAAAGAACCATAGCCATCCATTTCTTCAACAGTAAAAACTGATAATATATGCAGAATATTAGCTGAGTTTGGGCTGTCACCTCCAGAGACAGGGGTGACCACAACACAATCATGTTATATAGCCAATTGGATCGAATCAATTGTGTCAAGAAGACACATGTTCAAAATGAAGAGATATGTATGGGATGATTTTTTTTTTGTGGGACAGGCACCCATTTTTTTTTTTTTTTTTTTTGAAGCGAGAGAGAGAGAGAGAGAGGAATGTTGAGGAGAGATGTAGGTATGTCTGGGTCTGGTAATTTGTGTAGGTGATGAAGCAATTGCAAAGAGACAAGACAAACAAGAGAAGACACGGGGACATTGATGGACAAAAGTGGTCAGTGGACAACATGGATGGAGTGAGAGTGTGGACATCCAGGACCCAAGAACGTCAAACTGGTTGACAGTGAGTATCGAGTCCTAACCCACAGGACTGTCATCACTGTCACTTCACTCCACCACTGGCTGGAGCACTCAATGTCTCCTCCTCCTCTTCCTGGACCTACATAAAATAAGGGAGAGCTGCCCCTCCATCCGGCATAGGCATGCACTAACAGTGCAGCACACAACCCTGGCAGTTCATCAAGGGTGATAAACTCACCACCTCTGCCACGGCTCCTGGAGGAAGCCACTGGCCTATCCTCCAGGGCAGATCTACCTGAGGGGGCAGGTAGTGCAAAAGCAGCAGAGGTGGTATTGCCAGGTTGGCTCCCAGATGTGCTGTGCAATGGTGCTGGGGTCAGCAGAGTGGGGGCAGGTGGACCCTATGGGCAGACCTACCTGTGCTGTGGAGCATTTCATGATGTGGTACACATGGATGACATGGACACATTTTGATGACATATATTAAAAAAAAGAGAGAGATAAGGGTTGGGGTGAGAGAAAAAAAGAGGTAAGATTAGTACCTTCAAATGCATTTGAACCTAGTACCATCTGTATTAATTAATGCATTAATACGATTATTTGACACTATTATCTTAACCTTTTCTTTTACTACTGCCACCCCCTAACAGATGACTTATTACTTTTAAGGCTAGCAGCTCCTAACAGATGCACACCATACTACAGACTGCAGCAAGTATTCCTTTACATGCGCATATATTGCACATATGCATGTTCCAATTATACAGATTACAGTTTACAGCAGGGTATCCGTGCCACTGGTATAGAGCTTTTAGTTAAAATCTTTAAGTTACACATAACTGAAGAATTAACAGTTATTGTATAGGTGGGAAGTGTGGTATTTGAACCCACCACCTCTGACTAAAGTCTAATATTGTACTCTTGGTTTCTGCTACAGACTAATGCATGCATACTTGCTTTTGCAGTTGAGCTATGCATGCTCAATTTGATACAAATGTATAAAATACCAAAATAACTATCTTTAATTTTTATTGCTACAATAACATTACTTTTCTGCTGCATACATACCACATGCCTCCCTAATCCTCAACAATCTAGTGGCATGGGTCCTAACATTGCACTCCCTCTCCATGGCAGCTGTGGAAAAATAGAACAGAACAGAATACCATTATGAATACCAGTCTTTCCTATATTCAGCTTTTAAGCCTTACAAGTACTCTCTGTAGTTGATACTCACACATGTTTGGGATGACCTCTGTCCTAAATTCCTTGATCAAAACAGCGGGGGTAGCCCTCTTCCTTTGATGTAGGTCACTAAAGTGGTGCCTACCTTGGTTACCAGTGTGGGGAATACTGGTGGCACTGGTCACAGCCCAGGCCAAACTATCCCAAGCCTCTGACTTATACTAGGACAAAGAATAGTCCCCCTGCAGCAACCTGGCACTGTGGTGTTTCACAAGGAGCCCAACAAAAATCTTCGGCTCCTGGATACCCCATCTCTGAGCCCTAAATCACACACCCTCTCCACAAATGCCTGCTATATCTTCCACAGATCAAAAGCAATGGAGACCAATGGTTTTCTGACAATTCCAGTTATCACATTTACTGGGAGTGTGCACACTGTTTGAAAATGTTGTGCACTGCTTATTATCATGCAAACACAGTGCTTGGGGGTGGGCAGTGCTGAGCAATGTGTTTGTGCGATGGTAAGCGGTGTGCAGGAGTGGCAAGCAATGTTGTTTCAAGGTTATTTGATGTACAGGCACTTGTGTAAGTGTGTTAATTAAATGTGAAGGCCATACCAGTCCAGATAGCAGAAATATACTTACAGGAACATAGTACACTGTATACCCACGGTCATACATTTGATAATAAATGTGGTAAAATATAGATAAATAAATAAAGAAATAACTGACACAATATTAGTGTCTCAGCCCTCATACATATAGTTAATATCAGCTACACTATGTCAAGTGTTATAAGTGACAGTGACTATAATGGGAAGTAAAGTAAAATAACAGTAAAAGTGTATGGAATATGCTGTATTTGAACCCAGGACTTTGTGTACGGCTGTCCTACACCTGTTGCAACAACAAGGTTAAGAAAACACGTGTCTATGTAAACTGCAATGTTACAACAGTAAAACAAAGGTTGCACACCTTCTACTAGAACCCAGGACCATCTGTACTCCACCCTCCACTTATACCTGCTGCCACAGGATTAATTACATGATCTTGCCTATTTTACTATTCATTCTTAAGATCTTGCTGTTAACCTTCATGCACCATCATTTAGTGGGTTTGTGTGATGCCCAGTAGTATTAATTGAATGCATCCGTTTTGTACTTTTAGCTGTCTGAGTCTCGTCTGCTCCTGGACTCCAGTTTTGAGCACTGCTGCACTTTGTGCACACTAGATAAACACAGCCAAACCTGACAAGTCATTTTCCTTCAATTCCCATGTTTGCACTGAGCGGCTCAGCACATAAATATGGGAAAAGAAAAAAAAAGAGAGAAAAGGATTTGAACCCAGTACCATCTAGCCCCAAAAAGGAAAGTATCAGTGGATTAACACGTACTGTCACAGAGTCAGTTAAGTGCCAGGTGTGTTTCATAGACTCAGTAGTAACTGTCAGACTTTAGTAATGCAGCTTGCATTTGTGCACTGCTAAGAAGCTGCACAAACCAGTATATCTTGCATGTGTATACACTTTGCTAATTGTTGCACAATGGAAAACTACATATTATTAAGTATTACTGCTGTTTATTGTCCATTTCTTGGGTATGACATGACATTAAATATGGAAAGATTAAAAAATGAAGGCCCTATCTCACAGTATGTCACATATTTACAATACAGCCATGTGTTGCCCCCCCAAGCACTGCAACCCTGGTGTCTCAGTACTTTTTCCACACATATATCACCTACACTATAGAAAGTAATATCAAATGTTGTGTCATATGCAATGCACATCAATCTGGTAACATGCAGAACTACAACTATTGACTCATAAGCTTAACAAGCCTTATCTGTAGGCTACAGAAGGGATCAACATGGACCTTATCCACAGGGACATAGTTGACCTTCAATACACTGAGTTGACCCATTTTGTGTTTGTCAAGGATAGATCTTGCCTATTGAACCTCATGGACGTCTTCTTTGATACTGACACCAAAGACCTGGATGACAGATAACAGGGCATACCACCTATGTCCTGTTATCCAAGAACTTTGACAATATCCCCCATTCATGTCTCATAGTGAAAATGTCCCATCTGGGAATTAAGCCATACAGTACTAGCTGGATAGGCAACTGGCTCACCAGTAGAACACATACTCTCAAAGTTGGGACTGTACCTCCACCAGTATAGCCCACTCACCAGTGGAATACCACAAGGATCTGAGCTGAGCCATCAACTGTGTGGAAACTGTTTCCCTGAAGTGCAGCCAACAGTAGGTGGCCTATGGTTTACCACATTTGCAGATAACTGTTATTTCGACACACTCATATAGATTCCCCCAATGATAGTGGCATATTACAGAAGGGGCTGACAAAGACAAATGATTGGTGCCAAACTCATAGACTGAACTTTACAGCAAACAATGGCTCATTGTCCCCTTTTGCATTGTAGTACCCCTGCTAATTATGATATACATAGCACCCCTCTCATTTCAAACACAGTGTAGTGAGACTTGTGAACACAAGTTCATAACAATCTACAGTTTCATCATTATGTGTCCATAGTGGTGAGAGGCACATTCTGCATTGCGCACATCTTACGTATGGACATCACATCCAAGACCAGGGAGGTTATAGCTCTGTTGTACTCCACCCTTATCAGACCATTAATTGAGTACAAGACTTCCTTCTGTCTGTACCTCACCAAACAACTGCAGCAAATGGAGAAAAATAGAGGTCTGTGACTGGGAGAATGCAGGTCCTTAAAACATTACATACATGGAAGGACTACAAGACCTGTCACTGCACTCAGTTTCTTGCAAGCTGCTGAGAGGTGACCTACACCTCACCAACAGAGAAGTCTCAGACCCTGCACTACTGGAAATCCTGGACATCTGCAAATCAAATGGGACAGGAATAACTTGGGCCACAGTTCTCAACCTAGCCTGTGACATAAACAGAACATGCAGGGGAGACAGATATATCCCCCAGAGAATCACACTCCTCTGTTATAGGCTCCCAGTGCATGTGAAAAAGTGCTCCTCAATGACCCTGTACAAGATCAACCTTCACTACTGGTTGGGTGATTGTAAAGTCACCTCTGGGCTGGCATCTGTGTCCCTCAGAGATGAGCCCAGTTGTTGCCGTCAACAAAATTGCTCTGCTAACAACCATCCAAATATGCTTAATAAGGGTACTTGTGTTTTTACAATGCTGGGCTTCTATTGCTACATGTATACTGACAACCATGCACTCATAAAAATTACAAATACAATATGTGAGAGATGCAACTATACAATGAATCTAGAATAAATGCTCTCGCTCTCTCTCGGGTAACAACAAACCAGATATCAAACAGGTTGCCAACACACACACAAACACACACACACACACACACACACACACACACACACACACACACACACACACACACACACACACACATTTCACCTCCTCAACAGACCAAGTGCACAACACATAACCCCACATATGCAGAGTAGTTATTAGAAGCTTACCAAAAGAGCAGAGACCTCGCAAATGCAAACCTTCTGCACATATTACAGTCCCAACAGACCCCATTACACATTAAAACAAATGTATCAGTGTGTCAGCCATAAAGCCCTTAAGGCAAAACATCTGAAATCCAATGTCTTGGTCATAGGCAAATCCATAGAGACGTACAGATTTCCCCCTTGCTTGGTTGTACAAGGAGAAAGTCACGTTCAGCTGCCTGTCAGGTGCCAGGATCTGCCAACAACAAGCACAGCTACACCTCTGTGGTACTCCATGTTGAAGTCAGTGACTTGAAATGTACCTCACTGGGCTATATGAAGAGAGATATGACTGAGCTCTCAGATTATCTGTCCCAGACAGATATGTCCATAGCCCTTAACCAGCATTTTACCTTCACCAAGCATGATGCCTCAGTACAAACAAAATAATCGACTTTAACAAATGGTGCTTAGCTACTGCTGTCAATCCAGGGGGATTTAGTATTTGTCAGCCTGGGATGATATAGTCAACAGACCATGCTGCTTTGCTAGGGATAGTCTTTATCTGTCACCTCTTGCATTTCAATTACTGGCCAAGGTACTTGCCTCCCACATAGTGCCTTTTTAGGCAATGCTATAAGAACAAAATTCCTGAGGAAAAAAACCTCAAAAGACAAACTCAAGGCTATTCTGCTTAATGCTAGGAGTGTAAATCAGAAACTATACTGAATGGAGGCACAACTTATTTGGGAATATGTCAATGTTTGTGCAGCCATAGAGACATGGTTTAGGGCCATGGAGAGTACTCCAGCCATGAAAGGCTACAATGTCTTCCACACGTTTAGGCCGCAAAAATGACTGTGAAAGAAATAAAGGAGGAGGAGGTGTATACGTCTTCATGAAAAACAAATACACCTCAAGGCTGGTTAAGTAGTATGACTCCCTAGAGTTACTCCAAGGAAAGACCCCCCCCCTCCACATTATTGTTAGCTACAGGTCCACCAACATGAACCATGAAAACTACACAGTGCCTTCCTGGACCTACTTGAGTCACTCATAATGCAGCCAGACACCCTAGGCATGGGTGACTTTAACTATCCTTCCATCAATTGGGATACATATATGAGCTCAAACACACACACTCTAATGTTTCTGCACTTTGTAAACACAAATGCTCTGGAACAGTTAGTCTGCACCCCCACAAGGGGATGGAATGTCCTTGACCTAGTACTCATCAACAAGGGAGATCACTGCACCACCCCATGAGTGAGACCCTCCCTGGTAAGATCTGACCATAAATTAGTCATGTTCAATGTAACAATCGTACCTGACCCCCGACCCCCCCGGATCCAAAAGGTTGAAAAGTTCTCCAAAGCAAACTATAGTTTCCTATGTGATGGCATACATAGTATCAAACCTCCTGCCTCCACTGATAGTAAAGACTGCTATATGAAGGTGTACACAAATGCCCTGTATAAACAGCTTTACAAGTGTATAGACTTAGCCGTACCAGAACAGATAAAAACTTGCTCATGAAAAAACAAGCCACCCTGGTGGACAGCTAGCATAACTAGATTATACAACATGAGAAAGAAACTGATGTCCAGGAATGAGAGTGAACAGTCTCAGCAGAAGAACACCCTCCATAGCTTGAACAAGCAAATGAGACATCTTGTAAAGTCCTCTAAAGGTAATTATGAAACTAAATTAGCATCCATAGTTAAGGATGATACCCGCGGTGGTGGTGCTGCGGTAGCATTGTCGCCTCACAGTAAGACGCTGTCTGGTTCGATTCTCAGCTAGAGTGTCTTCTGCATGGAGACATGCATGAATGGGTGTACCTTCATTGAAGTTTGTGCGTCAGGCCTGGCAAGCCAGTACGTAAAAATCAACTGCCAATTATTAGCAGACCGGAGTTCCGCTGTGGCGACCCCTAACTGGGAAAAGCCGAAAGACACAAAAAAAAGTTAAGGATGATCACAAGGCATTCTTTAGCTATGTCTGTAATGTAAAAGGGAGGGCCCAGCTTTGCACCAAATTCATAGTGGACAATGCCAGTCATACTGAATCTAAGGACATTGCCAACCTGTTAGCGGACAGGTTTAGCAACAATTTCACACCCCTGTTTCCAGTAATCATACCCCAAAGCATACGTGTTACCAGTTATGTACCTATTATCTCCAAAGGACAGATCATAATTGCACTCACCAAAGCCAAAAACACAGCCTCTATGGACTGGATAACATCCTAGGCTGCTTACTAAATGGTGTAAAGCAAGAATTAGCAGATCCACTAGGTAATCTCTTCAACCACAATTTAAGTACTGGCTCTGTCCTGGCAGAGTAGAAAACTGCAACCATACTCTGCTTGCACAGAGGGGGGTCCCTCAACTGACTCAGGTAACTATAGACCCATAAGCCTGATCAGCCTTCTCTGTAAGGCCATGAAGAGAATCATCTTGGACCTTATCAACAAGGACATTGGTGACCTTCAAACTCTTTATCCAACCCAGTTTGGCTTCATTAAGGGCAGATCATGCCTGTTAAACCTAGTGGAATTGTTCAAGAGTGTCACCAAACCCCTGGAGGAAAGCAAATCCATACATACTGCCTATCTCGACTTTGTCAAGGGCTTTGACACAATACCCCACTCAGGCATCCATAAAAAACCTCACCCAGCTGGGGATTAACCCATACATCATTAGATGAGTAGCCAACTGGCTCACCAACAGAATGCATGCAGTCATACTTGGGGATTCCACCTCTACCAGCACACCTGCTACCAGTGGTCTTCCACAAGGGTCTGTGCTGGGCCTCCTACTGTTTGGAATCTATTTCTCAGAAATTCAGGCAATAACAGATGGCCTGTGGCTTACCAAGTTCACTGATGACTGTAAACTATGTGCAATCAGTGAATCCCCAAACTATGTCAGCAATGCTATAAAATGGGCTTACATACATAAATGATTGTTGCCAAAGCCACAAACTTAAACTTAACCCAAAAAACATACACTATTATCCCTTTTGGCAAAGGAGAGGTACCTGCAAGTTGCACTATTAGTAATACCCCCTAAGTTCCAACACAATGGTGAGAGATTTGGGAATGCAGGTTGATAGCAACGTCAGCTTTGATCATCATGTGTCGACAGTCATAATGAAGGCCTTTTATAGGTTCATAGGTTCATACTAGACTAACTGCCCTTGTGGACCATTTTTAAGTCTAGCCAATTACCCTAAGTGAGAATCAAACCCTGCACCTTGTGTCTGTAAGGTAAACACCTTAACTATTAAGCCAACCTCCCTCCCTAGGTTTTATGTTGCACACCTCATAAGCAAGGCCATAGCATCCAAGACTAAGGATGTTATCAATCCACTGCACTCATCTGTCATCAGACAAACAGTACAGTACAAAGCTCCCTTTTGCATGTACCTCACCAAACAACTGAAGCAGCTGGAGAAACCTAAGAGGTTTCTCACCAAGAAAGTTCAGGGACTTCAACACATGACCTACATGGACCTACATGGACAGACTGAAAGCCCTGTCACTCTACTCTGTATAGTATAAACTGCTGAGAGGAAATTTGTTCCTGGTTTACAGAGCACTCTTGAACCCTGCCTTAATGGAAATGTTGCACCTCCACAAATCAAATGAAACAAGACTCACTCACTGTAGGGATCTTAACCTAGCCTGCAACATCAACAGGACATGCTGGAGAGACAGATATGTCTCCCAGAAATTGCCACCGCTATGGAACAAGTTCCCAATTCATGTGAAACAGAGCTCATCAATAACCCTATTTAAGAGAAATTTGGACAATTGGATGGGAAATTGTAAAATTACCCTGGGGGTTTCACCTATGTCACTCTTAGCTAGGGGCAACCAGTACTGATCATGGATTCGCAAATATCGACTACATATCTTGGTCTGTAAGGGAACAATCTTGCAAATCTGCTAGGCATGAAAAGGCCTTAGGGCCATTAACCTAGTAACCTGCTATGAACCTAGTAGTGTCATATGAACCTATACAGGCCTGCCAACATCTTGTCTCACAAAAGTCCTGCTGCTGTCATGTACTGTAAGTTCAACTGCAGTCTTGCAAAAGTCACACTTGTGCTGTAGCATTTGCATTATGTTTTGTAGTCTGTGTACTTAGGTAGGAGGTCTATTCTCACTGCAGTGAACTGTGTGTGTGTGTGTGTGTGTGTGTGTGTGTGTGTGTGTGTGTGTGTGTGTGTGTGTGTGTGTGTGTGTGTGTGTGTGTGCGTGTGTGTTTGTGTGTCTATGTGCCTGTGTGTCTGTGTTTGTGCTCTTGCTTGACATTACTGAGAGCATTTTACCACAGCACATGGGACACTCTTATTACCATATTCTCAACAGACACTGCTCTGTACTAGCTTTGTGTCTTGGTCTGTCAGACATGTGTGAGCCATGCACGGTAGAGTGGCAGTTCATCATTGCTGATATATGACCACGAGGATGCCATTCCCCTCCCAGCAGATGTTCAATGACAAACACTGCTCATTCCATGAAAAACACCACTCAGTCCATCACAGACACCCCTCATTCCAACATGTCATTCATCTAATCCAGTGAATTGGCAACACAGTAGAGGCAGTCACACATCAGACTGCCCCACATCCACAACCCTGAGCATTTGTCTGGAGCACCTATGGGAACATGCCTGTGCCTACATGACAGCCCTAAGCATATGTTGAGTGGCATGGGAAGTGACACCTGCACCAGGTGGAGAAGAGACAGTAGGCCCCCTCCGAGAACCCCTATCAATCCTCCTGTGTGGCACCTCACCCACGTTTTGGCTGCGGCCAGATTCAACAGGCACTGAGATGCAGTAGCCACACTTCCCTGATCAATGTCCTTGCTCTCCACCTGTCCATTATCTGTGGGCTCAGTGGAATGGGTAGGCATAGGCTTACTAGTTGTGTCCAATGGAAATGCATGGGATGGCTGAATATCAATCTCTGTGTCAGATTCAACCTCTGCACCCCCGAACTATGCCTCAATTTTGCCACCATCATCATCAGAGTCTGCTGATACACTGACATCACAAGGCCCATACTCCCACTGTCATGATCACCTGTGATAAAAAGCAAGAAATACAGAAATACATTAATAACTGCAGTACTATTGTGCAATATATGCTAACAAACTAATAGTACTGCCACTTTTACAGGCAGTACAGCAACAGACACAACAGGCATAAGATCAAAATCACACACAGCAGTACTGACATAAAAATATTTGGCTTACCATCTGCAGAAGATATACTGCACTGTACTCCAGACAGTACTGGAAGAAGTTAAGCAAGAGGTAAGGGCAACATCATCACAATTAACAATAGCACAGGGGTAGTACATTTAACCCTTTATATGTGCATTAAGTCTAGTGCCAACAAGAACGTGGCTGACAAATCCAACCTAAGCTTATAACTGTAGCAATCTTCACCCCCCCCCCAAAAAAAAGACATGTGACACAGAATTAACTTATTAATTTCATTTGTTTTACTATACAACAGTATTCAACTGTTCAGATAACAAAGCCTACCTGGAAGCTCCTCTTGGAACGTGCTTGTTGTCTCGGAAGGTGTTGCACCAACATCCTGTACATGCTGTCCTGCACTCTCTTGGGAGCTGGATCTCTGATCACTGGGGGTTAATGGGGGTTCCATACCAGCCCATTCCCTGGTAGCCATTCGGTCACGGCCCACTGCAGCTGCTAGCCTGTATACAGCAGTGATCATGTCAGTGGCTCTGTGGCACACCTGTATGTATGTTCTATCTCCCCATGCCCTTTCCAGGAGAAAAGCACCCTGTTGCTGAAACCTGTCCACGATTATTTGATTTTTCCGCATTGGTGAAGATGGGTTTACGTGGATTGACACACCTGAGTGGCATACTTGTAGGTGTCCTAAAAGACAACAGAAGTATAATATACATAAGTATCACATAACTACAAAATAACTGTTTCCAGATAAAACTGAAAAGGTA
Organism: Protopterus annectens; assembly: GCF_019279795.1. Classification (NCBI taxonomy): domain Eukaryota; kingdom Metazoa; phylum Chordata; order Ceratodontiformes; family Protopteridae; genus Protopterus; species Protopterus annectens. Next base: position 1,081,325,750 of record NC_056743.1, read on the forward strand.
GCCAGTCAGTAATGACCACTGGAGAAACATAAAACAGTCTACAGATGTGAAATACTAAGAACAGGCAGGACGCAAAACAAGGAGAGGAACAAAAGCAACATATCCTTGTTTGGGACAATATCATAACAACAAGCGATTAGATGATCGAACGTTGTTATATCAACCCCTAAATATCGAATACTCAAAAGAGTGAACAACCAGAACAGTGATATTTTCCCAGGGAAAAAAATCGCTGTTCCCAAAAAAAAAAAGCACTACATAAAGTACACCCCCTCTACTCAAATATACTAACTCCGTGAGCACACTATAGTGGAGGAAATGGAACAACCCGGATGGCCGGCCCAGCGATTTCTTTCCCTGGGAAAACATTAGCTGATTCGGCCATTCACTATTTTGCCATTTCAACACTTAGTGTTGGAACTAACAGCATTCGATCATCTGATTGTTCACTGAACTAAAGTAGACCCCCTTGTTTCTACCATTACAGTAACTCACTTTTGCTCCCCCACAAAAGAACAGTCCATTCTTGTTTCTGCCATAACAGTAACTCATCTTTGCTCCCCCACCCCACAAAAGCACAGGCAAATGACCCATTTTGCTAACAAAACATCTTTGAAATGCTAAAAGTGCTATCAAAGGACCTGTCCCTGAAACGTTTGTACATACTTATCACACAGCATTCCATTTTCATGTATTGTCAATCATGTGTACCTCTGAAATGGATTGACAAGCATGCCCATGCCATCAGTGCACTTCTAACTAATGCATACAGATGAAAGTGTAAAAGCCTTTGCTTCACATTATTCTTAAATACATTCCAGCATATGCAGTATATAGGTGACAAAATAGAAGCATACCTGCTGAAGTTCAGTACTCCTCTGTACAGAAATATCCTGAAGAAAAAGTGTTTTTGCAGTCTTTCAAACATATACATCTCTCCTCAGTATCAGTTTGGAAAGCTACACATTTGCTTTTTTAAAAGGGTGTAGATTATTAATGGATTGCAACTGTCTTTGTCTGTGATTCACAGATACTACTTACAGTATAAGAAGCTGAATTGCATGTTAATCAACCAAGCCAGCATGGTGGATCTATTCAACAAGCTATAAAGCATCCATGCAGACTCCATGCTGTTTTTTCCTGCAGATGTCAAACCTTTTGGAGTACAGACATGGAAAGTCTACACAGATGGAATGTTAGGGGCTGCTGCTGCTTTAATCCATTTGTATGTGCTAGAGGCTGAAACCAATGCTGCTACTGCTGCCTAATAGGCCTAGACTGAGAAGGAGAAGAGTTTTCAAGCCATGTTTAACTTATCACAACCTACATGATGTGGAAATTGCAGAGTGCTACAGGATGGGCAGGTGCACACTATAGGAACTCTGACTTCTACTGCCCTCAACTCAGAGCCAGAGCCAACCGAGAGGAACCCTTTTTACAGTGGAAAATAAGGTATGTGTAGCCCTTAGAATCTTAGCTACAGGTACCTTTCAGAGACAAACAGGGGACATGCTGGGAGTGTCAAAGGCATCAGCATCCAGGATGCTCCACCATTTCCTAGATGATATGCTCTAACATGCCATTGAGCACATATAGTTTCCCCATAGCTCTGAGGAGACAGCCAGAAATATGCAACTGTTCTACCAGGTAGCGCACTACCCTGAAGTACTGGGCGACATAGATAGCACTCATGTAGACATTAAAGCATCACTTGGGAAACAGGGTAGGCTCTACATTAACAGAAAGGGCTACCATAAACTGCCAGGTTGTGTGTAATGCCAAGGGAATCATCTTGAATGTGAGTGCTGGCAACCCTGGTAGTTACCACGACTCCCATATCTGGCACACCTCCTAACTGTACCAGATATTTACTAAGAGGTTATCTCACAGCGTCATTTATTGGGGGATGCAGGCTGTGCATTGGAACTGTGGCTGATAACACCCGTCAGAAATGCACGCACACACTCACACACACACACACACACACACACACACACACACACACACACACACACACACACACACAGAAGAACATCACAATCAGGCACATGCCCAAACCAGAAATGTCATAGAGCATGTGTTTGAGTTGTTGAAGTCACAGTTCCAGTGCCTAGACACATATGGGGGAGCCCTGCAGTATAATTCATGGACAGGTACAGAAATATTCACATTATGTGCCATGCTACACAACATAATCCTGGGGAAACAGCTGCAACAGGCTCAGCAAGGGGAAGGGGCACACATCCCACCACCATTGTCAATTTCACCACAGTCACAGGGAGATGGGGTCAGAAGGGGAACCACCAACTGCTGTGTGTGTAGGCAGACATAGGCGTGCTCAGTATGCCCTTACATTGGCTAAGAGAGAATGCATAGCACACTCACTCACCATCTAGGGGCCTAAAACCTTCTTCCTACTCGCATACATATTTTAACATTAATGGCAGGTAACTCACACAACCTTCACCTTCCCATGTATTGACTGTGCACTGCTTGCATCAGACAGAATCAGCCCTGAATTAACACTGTGGCAACTGCTGCATTTACAAGCTAAGTCTTGAACCTGGAGTGTATCGTTTAATAATATTATCGCATATCTTTGTATTTAATCCCTTGGTATAGTACGCAAGTAAAAGGTGAGATATTTGTACAGAAATTACCTTAACATGTGACAGCAGACACTTATTTGACTTATATGTGTCTATTAGTAAGTAGTAAGCCTCAGGCATCAAAGATTCACATAGTCATACCTATCAAAAATACTGATGATCACTGCATGCCCTCTGTTTAGCACCATATGTGTGTACTGGAAAATCACTAAAAAGAGAAGTTAGAAAGTAATGATCCATATTGCAGTTTCTGACTTCACAGCACTCACAAGATCAACAACAGGTAGGATGCAAAATAAGGAGAGTAACAAGAGTAACATATCCTCGTTTGTGCCATAACAGTAACTCATCTTTGCGTGCCCCAAAAGAACAGTCTGTGCTTGTTTGTCCCATCCAACCTGCCCTTCAGTTGTTGAAAACTGCATATCATATTATTCCCAGTTAATATCGTCACACATTTTAAGGCTAATGATATAGAACGGCTTACATATACTGCATGTGTCAGCGTACTGGTCAGATAACTGATAAATGACCGAGAAACACAGAAAGGTATGACAGATATATATATATATATATATATATATATATATATATATATATATATATATATATATATGCAAGCAATAATCATAGCAGGTTAATAAATTTAATATATATAATATAATAAATTTAATAAATGTGTAAATAACAGTTTATGGTTTGCTATCAGTGTACATTCTGTTGCAGTTGGTTGTGTGAAGAATGACTTCATTTCTTTGCTGCAAAGCTGTTTGTGTGATAAAGAGGGATAAGGCACCCATCCTGTTTTCTGAAGTTGCATTGGAGTGAGATTTCACATCCACAAGTATGTAGGAATACCTCATGTGTACTAACATTTTCTACTGTGTATGTCATAGATTGCTTTTCCTCATTTCAAGTATTTCTCCCTTTTTTACTGGATAAGTAGTCCACCCAGAAAGTAGACAGCCAAAAATAGAAACTGGGTACATTCAAGCAATGCTATTTCAATATCATGTAACCAATCCTGTGGCAGCAGGTAGAAGTGTAGGGCTGGAATACAGATGGTCCTCGGTTCTAGTACAGTGTGTGCAACTTTTGTTTTACTGTTGTGACATTGCAGTTTATAGCAATGAAATGAAACATGAACAACTGTTATTTCAACTCTCTTGTGGCAAAAGGTGTTAGTGTAGGACTGTCATGCACATGGCCCTGGGTTTGAATACAGCATGTTACATATACTTTTATTGTTGTTCTACTTCCCATTATAGTCACTTTCACTTATAACACTTGACATAGTATAGTTGATAATTATATGTATGAGAGCTGAGACACTAATATTGTGTCAGTTATTTATTTATTTATCTATGTATTATCACATTTATTATCAAATTTGTGACTCTGGGTATACTGTATACTATATTCCTGTAAGTATATTGCTGCTCTCTGGACTACCATGACCTTCACATTTTGTCAAACGCACATACACAACTGCCTGTATATCAAATAACCTTGAAATTGCATTGCTTGCCAATGTTGTGCACTGTTTACCATTGCTCACCATGTTTGCAAGAGGGTGCACAGTGCGCAACAATTTCAAACAGTTTGCACACTCCCAGTAAATGCAATAACTGTAATTGGTGGGAAATTCATGATAGATATGGCAGGCATTCGTGGAGATAGTGTGAGATTTTAGAGCTCAGAGATGGGGTGTCCAGGAGTCCAAGATTTTTGTTGGTCTCCTAGTGAAACACCACAGTGCCATGTTGCTGCAGGGGGACTATTCTGGGTCCCAGTATAAGTCAGAGGCTTGAGAGAGTTTGTCCCAGGCTGTGACCAGTGCCACTGGTATCCCCTGCACTGGTGAACAATGTAGGCAGCACTACAATGCCTCTGGAGGAGGAAGAGGGGTACCCTCAATGCTTGGATCGAGGAATTTGGAACAGAGGACATCCCACAGATGTGTAAGTATCAACTACAGAGAGTACTTGTAAGGATTGAAAGCTGAATATAGGCAAGACTGGTGTTCATAATGGCATTCTGTACTATTCTGTTTTTTCCACAGTTGACATGGAGAGGGAGTGCAATGTTAGGACCCATGCCACTAGACTGGTGAAGATGAGGGAGGCTTGTGGTACATATGCAGCAAAAGAGTAGTGTTATTATACCATTAAAAGTTAAAGATTTTTTTTGATATTTTATACAGTTGTATCAAATTGAGAATGCATATTCCAACTGTAACAGCAAGTATGCATGCATTAATCTGTAGCAAAAACCAAAAGTACAATATTAGACTTTAGTCAGAGGTGGTGGGTTTAAATACCACCAGCCAACTATGCAATAACCAATAATTATTCAGTTATGTGTAACTTAAAGGTTTAAAATAAAAGCTTTATATCAGTGGCACACATGCCCTAGTATAAACTGCAGTCTGTATAATTGGAACACACATGTGCAATGTATGCACGTGTAAAGGAATACTTGTTGCAATCTGTAATAGAGTGTGCATCTGTTTAGGAGCTGCTAGTCTTAAAAGTAATAAGTTATCTGTTGGGGGGGTAGTCTTAAGAGCAAATGTTAAGATAACAGAGTCAAATACAGTAATTGTATTAATGCATTATATGTTACATATGAGGGTACTAATCTAAGCTCTCTTTTTTTTCTCTCTCTCACCCCAACCCTTACCTCTCTTTTTTTTTGTTTTACTTTATTATGTGTTGTCAAAATGTATCCATGTCATCCATGTGTTCCACATCACAAAATGTTCCACAGCACAGTAAGGTAGCCCTGCCCCACAGGATCCACCTGCCCTGACTCCACAAGCCCCAGCACATCAGGGAGCCAGCCTGGCAGCACCACCTCTGCTGCCCCTGTACTTCCTGCTCCCTCAGGTAGGTCTGCCCCAGAGGATAGGCCAGTGGTTCCCTCTGTGAGCAGTGGCAGGGGTGGTGAGTTCATAACCCACACTGAACTGCCAGGGATGGTGTATAGGGTTGTGCATTGCACTGTTAGTGCATACCTATGCCGGATGGAGGGGCTGCTCTCCCTTATTTTGTGTAGGACCAGGATGATGCAAAGGAGACATCAAGAGCTCCAGCCAGTGGTAGAGTGAGGTGACAGTGGTGATAGTTCTGTGGGTAAGGACTTGATTCTCACTGTCAACCAGCTTTGCTGTCCATGGGTCCTGGATGTCCCCACCCTTACCTGATCCATGGTGTCCACCGACCTCTTGTGTCCATCACCATCCCTGTGTCTTGTCTTGTTTGCTTGCCTGTCTGTAATTGCTTCCTCACCTACCCAACTTACCAGACCCAAACATATCCATGCCCCTTCCCCAACATTCCTCTCTCTCTCTCTCTCTCTCTTTCCCTCCAAAAAATAAAAAAATAAAAAAAGTGGGCATCTGTCTCACACACACACAAAAAAAGATAACATCTCATACATAGCTCTCCATTTCACACACACATGTCTTCTTGATGCACTTGATTCCATCCAGTTGGCTATATAACATGATTGTGTTGTGGTCACCCCTCTCTCTGGAGGTGACAGTCCAAATTCAGCTAATAGTCTGCATATATTATCAGTTTTTCCTCTTGAAGAAATGGATAACTATGGTACTTTCCTACCTCCCCCCTGCACATTCCTGTATTATTTTCCCCCTTGCTTGTTCTCCATTGCACCACTGTCCTGTCTTCCCCGTTTATTTTCTTTAATGCATTATTGCTCAATGGTGCTCATCATGCACCAACTCACACCAACGGTAAAGCAAAAGTAGTTAAAAGCATTACATACAGCTGTATTCAAAGCCAGTACCATCTGTCCCCAAAAAGGAATATATCACAGCATTAACACCTGCTGCCACAGAGTCAGGTAAGTAGCAGGTGTATGCCAGAGACTCAATACTAACCATCATACTTTAGCAATGCTGCCACTGGAAGAGTTATATGACATTTCTTTATGTACTAGTCATTCTGAAGGTCTCCCTTTTGCTCATTGTGCAATGCCATGCAAACAAGATAAGCACAGCCAAACCTTCCATTTATTCCACTGCAGCCTGTGATTGTGCAAAGTGCCACATCACACAGTGTCCAAAAAACAATAAAATAATAATAGAAAAATTACAGAGAAAACACAATTTGCACACAAATCAAGAGGAGGTTGGATGTTAATGAAAGAGAACCTGTGAATTGTGTGCTGCTTACTTACATTTCTGTTCTTGACAGACATACATGTAACACATTGCAAGTCTAACCTGACACAAACACACACACACACACACACACACACACACACACACACACACACACACACCTGATGTAAGCATTCACAGTTGCCATCCATATGCTGAGGGAGTGCCTGCACGATGTTTACATTTGCAACATGGAGCCAAGGATTTGGGATTCAGAAATTCTAATGAGTTAAGGCCTCATTTGCAACTTCACCTTGCTGACAGCCTTGAATCTACACCAGAAGGCAACTGTGTAGCTAGGGAAACTGAAGGGGAGCTGAATTGTTTGTGTTGAACACACAGGAGTACTGATTTTTAGATGATATGCTTTGCATTTCATCAGCTACATATTGCATATGCTGACATGTAACTGTGAATAGTCTGTTTAATGGTTTTTATAATTATTTTGATTAGCACACACTTTTACACTTTTATCTGTCTGCATTACTTACAATTGTACTGTTCATTTGGGTTGGGGGAGCAAAGCAGCATTTGTGTTGTTGCACAAAAAAAGGATTTATGTTGTTATTGTTAGTCTCCTTTTGCTCATCCAGCCTACTCTCATATGTTAAGGTCAGTTCTGTACAAATCGCACATATTTTGCTTTTTATTCTGTCTGTGTAGACTCCTTTTCATGTTTGTACCAAAAGTTTTGGAATTCATGGAGAACACCAGCACGGAGTCTACACGATTGCTTTATAGCTTGTTGAATAGCTCCAGTCTGTTGCCTTGATTAATTAGCATGCAGTTCAGCTGCTTATGCAATAATTATCATGCCACAGTGTTTACCTTGCTTGTGTGGTGGTCTGCTCTGCTACATGGTGCTTACTGAACTGAAAAGTTTATGTGACTGTGTGTGCATTGTGCTGCTACACGCACCTGGTAGAAAAACATTATGTATGCTTTATTGAATTCCACCAAAAGTTTTTCTTCTGTAGTGTTAAAAGTTCTTGGTTAGGGTCAGTTAGAAAATAATTCCTTTTTCATTATTGACTGAAAAGGAATCCAGTCTAGCTAATGAGTAGTTGGAGCTGAGAAACAGGATTTCTTATTTAACAGCATTAACATTTCATTGAAGTACTGTGTGCCTGCTCCTGTTCATAGGTTGGTACTAGGCTATCGGCCCAAGGGCCTGTATAAGCCTAGCCATAACAATTCCCTGAATATTTCTTCCCACAAAATTTACTTCCCTGGACCCCTGTCTAGCAGGGCAACTGATGTGATCCCCGGGGTGAATTTCCTATATCCCATCCAGTCGTCAAGGTTCCTTTTGAAGAGGGCCAAGGAGGCTCTCTGCTTGACATGTATGGGCAGTCTATTCAAGAGTATGGGGAGTCTCTGGGTCAGGAACCTATACCTCCAGTATGTTATGTTCATTGTGATGATAAGGTTTAGATCCCTGGAGCGTGTGGCTCTGAGGGATTGGAATTTCTTTAAGTGGAGCATGTCCAGCAGGTCAGGGTTTGACATGGCCTTGTATGTTAGGCAGAGGTCGCCTCTGAGTAGACGATATGCCACAGAGTATAGCTGGAGTTTTTTTAGATGGTCAGCATTGGGCATCTGCTTTAGGCCTGTGATTCTTTTAGTGAGGTATTTCTGTGGCCTTTCCAGCTGTTGCAGATGTCTTGTGAGGTACATACCAAACAGGACATTGTACTCTATAATGAGTCTAATGAGGGATGAGTACAGTGGGGTAATGACCGCCTTTTTTCTGGATGAAAAGCCCTTAGTGATGAGGTGTGCCACATAGAAGGATTTCCTGACTGTTGTGGCGATGTGGTTATTGAAGGTGAGACCACTGTCCACCTGTGTCCCTAAGTCTCTTATCACACTTTCAGTGTTTAGTGTACTGCCACCTGTGTGGTAATTCATGGGTACATGTTTTTTCCCAAAGGGGATAACTATACATTTCTTGGCATTAAGCTTGAGCCCATGGCTCTGGCACCAAGCATCTGTTTCTGTAAGGCCCTATTGTAGAATATCCACATCATTTGGGGTTTCAATAATGGCTCCCAGTTTGCAGTCATCTGCAAACTTTGTTAGCCAGAGTCCCTTAGTGTTGGCCTGTACTTCAAAGAAGTAGATGTCAAAACGAGCAGTCCCAGGACTGTACCTTGAGGTACTCCACTTGTCTGGAGCTGGATTTGGAGTCGGCTACTTTTACAGTCTGGTTTCTGTCAGTAAGCCAGTTGGCAACCAATCGAGTGACATAGGGATTTATGCATTTGATTTTGAATTGCATATACTCATTTAAGGTTTGGATATGTCCTTTTATTTTTGCTCTTATCTTACATTTTTTTAAAGTTTGTTTTATTTTAAATTTTGTATTACTTCAAAGTTTTTTTTCTTATAGTATTAAGATTTAATGGCTAGAGACAGCTAGAAAAGAATTCCTTTTCCATTCACCGACTGAAAAAGAATCCAAACTAACTAATAGGTAAAGCTGAGAAACAGGGTTTATTATTTAGCTGAAGTGCTGTGTGACTATTTTGACTATTCCTGTTGTCTGTCTGCATTTGATTTTGGATTACATTTATTCATTTAAGGTTTGGATACTTTCCATTTTTTTGTTTTGCTATTATGTTACAGTTTATTTCATTTTAAACTTTGTTTTACCTCAACTTTTTTCTTCTTGCAGTGCTAAAAGTTCCTGAATGGATTCAGTTACAAAAAAAATTCCTTTTTCAGTCACTGACTGAAACAGAATCCAATTTAGTTAGTAGGAGAAGCTGAGAAGTAGGATTTATTATTTAGCTGCAACTATTTAGCTGAAGTGCTGTAAGACTACTCCAGTTGTCTTTCATTTCATTTTTTTCTCCACCATCTACCACACCCTATTTGTGCTCTTTAATTTGTTGGCTTTTCAGCTACCGTACTATAAATTTGGCTTTGAACACTCCTCCCAGTGTCATTTCATCTGCTTATTCTACTCTGCACTGAGAGATCAATTGGGAAGGCCCTCTCCTTAAAGTCTGTGTTATCTTCTGTTTCATGTCATCCCACTCATGCAAGACACACTGCAAATTTCTGAACATTAATTTGTTTTTCATCTTACTTTTAAAATCTGTAACATCTGGAACTGGGCCACCAAACACCGATAAGCCTAGGAACTGCTTCTCAGGAATCAGCTTGGTATGATAGCATTCAAAGAGATTACCAACCATGGGAAAGCCTGAAAATTGCTTCTTAGGAGCCAGTTTGGGATTAATGCTACTGCTTTGCTCTTGTTGAGAGAAGGAGAAGAGGGACACTTGTTTCTGCTAGAGCAGTATGTATTTGACTTCACAGAGTGCTCTGTTGCAGTTTTGTTAGTTAAGAACCTCTTCAGACCCTTTGTGCAGCTTGGCTTTCTGTTGTGTCTAACTGCTGTAAGTTCTACCCAGGGTATCTACTAAGAAAAGACAATAGCAAATGTACTGAACTCATAGACATCTGGATTAATACTACTTCTCAGGAAGCAACTTGGGATTAGTGCTACTCTTTTGTTTCTAGTGAGAGAAGGAACCAAGTATAGTCTAGATTGTAGTTTATACTCTTACAACATACCCTCTTATACCATCACCTTGTAGATCAGATACTAAAGATCTGTAACCATGGATATGCACTTTACTATCTCTGCAGTCAGTCTGGTGGTTATGGGCATCCTGAGGCAATGTAGCAATTGTCTCATGTTTACTGATAATCATCTAATTCTTAAACAAACTGATGCTGTATGTGAAAAATGTAGTTACACAATGTCACTAAAGGCAAGGCTTTTGCATGCAAGTTCTTATAATATCAAATAGGTTGTCAGAAACACACACTACACCCACCACACAAAGTATGGACCAGACACACTGACCCACATATGTTAGGGCTCATAAATGTTATCCTCCTAAACCTCAAAGGCCTCCCAGACATTGAAATTACAATAAGTATCATCAACATCAAAAGCACTGTACCAAACTAACACCCACCACAACACATACAGCCACATCTCAAGGCATTTTAACTTTTAAGCCCATAAGGCAACCCACCAATGGCCCAATATTTTAGTTACAGGAAACTTCATTGTGAGATACACAGATATCCCACTCCCAGAATGTGTAAGGAGAGAGTCACTGTCAGTTGCCTATCAGGGGCCAGGATTCATAAGATCACGCACAAAGGTCATAGAACCACAAGTACTTGTATGATGCAGGCACAGTCCATGTGGTTATAAATGACCTGAGACTTACCTCTCTGGACTATATGAAGAGATACATGATAGAGCTGTCAGACTAAGTGTCCCAAGCAGGTATCAGCCTAGCATTTAACAGCATTCTACCTAAACCAAAGATGATTTCACAATATGAACAGAAGGTAAATTACTTTAATAATTGGCTTATATTTTGCTGTCAAGTAAAGGGGATACAATATTTGTCAGTCTGAAAGAATATGTTTGACAGACCACACTGCTTTGCCAGGGATAGTCGGCACCTGTCCCCTCTAAACTTCTGAATATTGGCTAAAACTTTGTCCATCCCCATTGTGCTTAAGCATTGCCAACCTGATAAACCTTCCAACATACCAAACCAAGAAAATTTGAAGGTGTTACTGTTCAATGCCAAGAGTCTAATAAGAAACTCCATTCCCTGCAAGCTCTACTCATCCTGGAGAATGCACATCTGTGCAGTTACTGAGACATGGTTTAAAGCTTTGGTGAACACCTTGGCAGTGCAGGGCTATAATGCTTTCCCTACATTTAGACTTACTACTCCACAGGAAAGAAGGTGGAGTTGTCTTAATTACATCAAAAACAAACACACCTCAAGACTGGTCAACCAGTATGACACTCTTGAGCTTCTCCATGTCCAGATTACAATAGGCAAAGTCCCATACCATCTCTGTGCAAGTTATATGTCCCCCTTTATGACATAGGAAACTCGCAATATGTACCTAAACTTATTGGAGACACTCCCCATTCAACCCAACACCATATTTATGGGTGACTTTAACTCCAAACTATAAACTGGGAATCCTACAGAACCCCAAACATGTAGGCCCAGAGATTCCTGAACTTTGTAAATGCAAACACCCTGGTAGTACATCTGTCTGCTAACCTCCTTGACCTGGTCCTCACAAACATAGGAGAATGTTGCACCCCTCATTGTGTAATGTCCTCACTGGTCAGATTGGATCATAAAGTTGTCTCCACTGAAATAAAAATAAAATTCAGGACCCCATTTAAGGCAAACTTCCTTCTATTAAGTGACACCCCGGCAACATTTCAAGCCCCCCCCCCCAAAACCTATGAGCATCACTGCCTAGGTGGAATTGTTCATTTAAATCCTGTGCAATGATGTTAAGGGCTGCACAGAGACAGCTGTACCTATCCAGAATGAGCACAAAACAAACTCAAAATGCAACCCACCCTGGTGGAAACTCATCATCAATGGGCTGTATAACAAAAGCAAGAAAATCCTGGCAAAAATTAGGAAGTGCAATATCCAACAAGATCAAAACTCCCTTATTTATCTAAACAAGCAACTCGGGGGGGGGGTGATCAAGTCAGTCAAAGCCAAATGTGAGGTAAAAGAGCTTCCCAAGCCAAGGACAATCACAAGGCATTCTTCAGCTATGTCTGTAACCTCAAAGGCAATGAACAACCATGGTGAACTTTACTCTTTTCTCCACTATAGTGCAATCTAGGAGTTGGTCTATTTAGTTGGGGGGGGTGAAGCCCCTCACATGGGGGAGTGGGGAGGGTTAATTTGCTTTGGTTTGTTTTTTAATTA
>NC_056743.1:1081340839-1081423339 GCF_019279795.1 Protopterus annectens
TTTCGAGCAATTCGATTTGGTGAGTATTAAATTGTGATATACTCATATAAAAATATATATCTTGTATATTACATGCATGTTGCAGAACAGTTTTTTAGTTTGTACAGCACAAGATTTAAACATATAAAAATATTGTCAATGGTCATTTGTGAAATTAGGCCCCTCATGTGGGTGAGTTAAGGAAGCTTGCATCTCTCCAAATATTAATAATAAATATATTCATTTTTACATTTTTTGCGTGTTATTTTTGTAGATTGTTGTACCTGCTAAAACACATTTGTTACAGGAATTCTAGTATATGCAGCACTTCCTCACAGGTACTCATGTAAACAAAATTACTATGAACGGGGATATAGTATCCGTTAAAATGTTACTAAGTTAAAACTGGTTTGTCCACTACAAATGATGATAAAAATAATACTAGCATTTTTACACTGAGATATTGGGCTTTTATCAATTATTTTAGATAGAGTTGCCCTTTTTGAAGTGACACTGTGACCCCATATGCAAAAATGGGAAAAGGGGTTATGGATGGATGGATGGATGATTTGCCCTTATTTCTGATTCTCTTTTTTCATTTTCAAACCACCCTCTACTGTTATTAAAAATAAGACTCAGGATCTCTTTGTGGTATTAAATATGCTCACTGCAAACCCTTTGAGAAACAATGTATATCATTTGGAGCATCTGACTTGAAAATGCGGTAATCAGTAATTTTAACATCTCCATGTGTCAGTGTGAAATCATAGTAACATCAGTTGCAAGAGATTCTGGACTTTGAGATAAAAACTATGCTTTTTATATAAATACAAAGAAAACTATATAATTCATTCATTATTTTTTAAATTAATGCATGAAATAGGAGCCTAACTGAGGGCAGGGAGCTGTTGTATTTTAAATCCTGCTGTCCCTTTTATTCAACAGGTGGGCTGTTTGCGATACCGCTCTCCAGAGCTTCTGGATGAATCTCTACAACTCAAGGATGTATCGACTGCTTTAAAGCAGGTAGATGTATATGCACTAGGACTCATCCTATGGGAAATCTTCATGAGATGTACTCCTCTCTTCAAAGGTAAGAAACTCCTTGATTCTTGTTATTGAAGAACCTGCTTCAGTAAAGCAAGCCATAGTACCAATTCTAATGCTGGCTGTTGCTGTACCTCACCTTACATAATACAAAGTTACATGCAGTCTCAAATTCTAACTTTATACAGGAAACTGAGCCCCAGGCAGTTTTGTCATAATGTTTACTGTATTTTAAGTGCAATAATTACTACTAACGCAATGTGGATTTAGTATATGTACACATGCGTTATAAATCACTGTCATACATAGAGACTTCTCCCTCTATTTCTGTCAGTCTCTCACTCATATATGCAAACACACACACACACACACACACACACACACACACACACACACACACATTAGAAACTGTCTGAATGAAGCATATGCACTTTTTGTGTATGGAGCGCTGATGTTAGACACAGGGACAAATTCAATAAAGCCTACACTAAGTGTACACAAAATGTAGCCAATAAAATTCTTAGCACATTTTTTGTGCTTTCTAGTCACTCAGAGATTACACTAAGTGTGCATATACTCTGCACTTTGTGGTAACCTTTATGAATCCCTGTCAATATTTAAAGCTGCAAGAATATTAGTAGGAAAACTATAATTAGGAGGAAGAAGGTGTGAGTTTTGTCTGTGTTCTCTGTTCACTCAGAACAGTGTACACATGTAGGCATTATTGAATCTGGCCCACAGTTTTCTTTCTAAAAGTAGCAGGACAGCATTCTCCTCTATCCCCTGCTTGGGGAAGCAATTGTTCCATTTCTAGGAAGGTACTGGGATACTTGATGCCAATTTCATCTAAGAACTGTCATTTAAAGGACGACAGTGACTCAGACAAATCTTACCTTACCTATGTTAACAATTCTTAGTCCCAGAAAATACATAGATTAGACCATCTCCTGAAACTGTCTCGTGTCAGTTTTTAGCCAAGTTCTTATATGCCTGCAGGGGATAGAGGGTTGAAAACAGGGAGAGAAAGTTAATAGGTGAACGGTGAGGAAAATAATGTTGGTTACCTCTTTTAACTTCTGAAATATTTGCTTTTACAATATATTTTTACTTTCAGGTATCCACGTGCCAGCATTTAAGCTACCTTTTGAAGAAGAACTTGGTAGGTGTCTGACCACTGACAAAATTAGATTTGCAGTATGTGAAAAAATGGTACGACCACAAATCCCACAGATCTGGAAAGAGAACACTAAGGTAAAAACAGAAATGCTATATTAAGCTCCATCTGTTTTTGTTCTCATGGAATGCTTGAATTTTAGTATTTATTTAACAGTAAGGATGTACTTTTAAAATAGTGTGAAAATAAAACATGAGAGCAGCCATAACTGATGCCAAATTTTGCATCTAAAATAAAATTCTTAATTTGATTACTGTTCTAATGCTGCTCACTTACCTTATGCTTTTGTCAGCTTCTGTTTGACTTGTAATATGTACTGCTAGCTTGACGGTGCAAAGACAGAGAACATTTTCATTTACACTGCTGGTGACTGAGGTTCTGGGAATAAACATATTACTGCCTGGGGAGACTCAAACAGCATGAACTAGCTCTCATGTTTCCAAACAATGGCGAGGGAGGGGGGCATTCTACACACTACAGCATCTTGAAAGAAATGACAGAGGACCTAACAAGTGCACCTAGTACGCATGGGAGGGTGCAGTAACACATGTAAGGTCTGTACATGAACTACACATGCATATGTTGATGTCACTGCAAGTCAAGTATTAGGGAGGCTCCTAAGTCATTGAATATACTCCCAACCCAACATCTGCAGTGATCATGACTTCTGTTGGAGACAAATTAGCTGGGTGACTTGGAGTTAGGAGCCAAAAAAGTCAAGAAAAACAAAGTATATAATGTCACTCCTCCCTTTGCCTTCTGTTTTCCTAATAGTCTTTGGTCTAAAATGATTATAGTCATTTCTTTAACAAAAAAGCCAAAAGATGAACATACATTAAAAATATTACAAGCAAGCAAAAACTGCAGTATCCACACAAATTTGTTGAGATTTAATTACTATTAGATCACCTCTTTCTTGTCCCTTTAGAGAGGCCCTTTTACAATGATTTAGAGAGACATCAGTTTCCTGGGAGATGTAGATGGCAAGGTAATGCATTTGGATGATATACAAGCAATTGTGCATGAAAAAAGGATAGTACAATATTCGGCATAAATGAATATGAGGAAAAAAACTTCTGTGATACAGAAGGTGTCAGCACTTTTTGTTTTTGCAGAAATTATTCAAAACAATGGTCTGTCTATGAAATAATAAAATATTATAAAGAAATTAAGTTATAGACACCTCAATGGTGTAGCTTTAATGTTGTTTCCTACAGTGCTGGTTTCCCTGGCTCAGAAATGAATGAGATCTATCAACTGAGAGTGTCAGAAAGGGGGTGGAAAGTGAGGGAGATGATACAATCCAGAGAGCAAGTTTGCTTTTCAAGGCAAGAATATACTAATACTTGTGAAAGTAATGCAACTTTGAAGGCAACAGCTAACAGCTGAGCTTAGTGCTCAAGGAAAGCTGCCTTTCTGGTTTGCTTGCTCTTTATGTGCTGAGCACAATGCATGACCCTTAATGCAGGAATTAACCTGTTTCTAGAGCTTCTATAACAAGACAATAGAATGGCAGGTGACAGCATTTTTAGTTACTTTTGAGATGTTTGGTAGTAGTAGCTTAAACAAGGATAGTCCACTCTCCTCTGGTCCTCAGCCTGAAAAAAGTGGTCCTTCCTGCTTGTGTGTATTTCCTGACTTAAGCAGCCCTACCACTATGCTTAGTTAATTATAGGTATTTTCACTTAGTCAGCACCTATATTAAAAATGTACCTTTTCCTGTTTGATACTGAAATGTTCTGTCAGAGCTGAGTTCATGCTTTTTTCTTTTTCTTTTTTTTAAATAGTCTTTTTAATAATCTTAAGGCAATACTGTAACTTATATCATAATCCTATGATGTTTTGCACTGACTGCTAACTGATCAATCTGTTTGTTAAACTTCAAGCAAATAATTTTACTCATTGTAAAATACTTTACTTTGCCATAGGTCTGGATCATAGCTTAAAAGGGTTTTTGGACCAGCCCACCAACTTGATAAAGAAAAAAAAAATAACTAAAAATAAAATAGTTCTGAACCTCTTGACTAATTAAAGTAAATAGAGGTATACTGCTTTAACTCACTTTCCCTCAGCGGCTTTGCTTTTAGTCAGACATTTTCAGTTTATATAGCTATTTGTTTTATTTGTTGGTACAGTTTAGTCCTTTTGTTTGTGTGCCTAGTATTCCTCCTGTGTGTTTTGAGGATCATTATTGTGCTAAGAAGTACAGAAATATTTCTTTCCAAAGCAGATTAGTTATATTAATCTGTTTTGACTTCTATCTAGCAGCCCTGACTGTTAGGCCTCCTAAGACCCCTCTGCCTTGATAACACTTGGAGGAAATTGCACTTTAGGGAATTCCTCATTGTTATTTATGTGTGTTCTCTCAGTAGCTCACCTCCTGCAGTAGTCAGAAGAGTGATAGAGTGAATCATGATAAAAAAGGAGCTCTAGCTCCCAACATAGATTTCTCCTCAGGAGTGGTAGTGTGAGTGGTAAAGTTAAGAATATAGAATTCCCCTGGATAGTTGAAGTCCAAGGTAATCACACATTATAATCATCCCACCTCCCCCAGCCATGGTTATAAGAAAAAAAAATTGAGCTGCTTTACTTGTCAGAAATGAAGCTGTTATCCACCTTAACCCCCCATCAGTTACCATTAACCACCTTGTCTTTGCCTTGTCAAATCCTAAAGACCAGATTTGTCAATGTCAGTGGTTGAACATATAGCATACTTACCTTTGATGCTGGAAGTGCAAAAGACTGTGAGTTCTACTCCCACTCCAGGTAAATAAACTGCTGACACTGCACTGTAGCATTAAGGCGATACTGCACTCCTGATTATGCTGTCCTTTGGTTGAGATGTTAAACCAATGTCCTATCTGTTTGAGTTGGAGGTAGCTCAGGCAGATGTAAAAGATCTCATGGCACTTATTGAAAAGAATAGGGGAAGTTCCCAGTGAACTGACTAAATTTTCAGTAACAGTAATAAATACCACCTTGGGTCTCCCTGAAAAGAGGCCACTAGCCTAGTGAAACTAACCTGGTCAACAATGGATGATAAAAAAAAAAAAGGCATAAAGGTCAACATGTGGAATGTCAGTAGCAACAAATGGACACAGTGGACACTAAATGAATCCTGACAGATTCAGGAAGAGGAAAAAATTTTTACAGTCACAGAGTCTTGGCTCGGGGAGGGGGGCATCCTATTATAGTAACAGATTTACTTCTTCACTTATAATAGACCTGACCTCTTAGTTGGAGAATGTGTCCTGCTGCCAATTCTCTTCCACAGATGAAGAGTTATTCAACTGACTATTTGTTCAGCTTTATCAGAGTAATGTGTCTTACCCTCTTTTGTTAAATTAATTGAAGAAGTGCCAACCATTTACCAGGATTGTGCAAAAAATATATTTTGCTTTGGAACTGGAATTTAAACTGGAGAGGACCAAATAAGAAACAATTGGGTATTTGACCCATGGTAACCTGGCTTAAACTGTCTCAAAATGACAAAGCCTAACCCTACATCTGACTCTGAGATCCTAACAGTAATCACTAATGTCATGCACAAACGTCTAAGAAAGATATCTGGACAAAGCCAAGACTAATTTGGTGTGTGTGTGGGGGGGGGCAGAGGCCCAAAAACATGAACAGATTTTAATTATTGCATTTATAAACTTATGAAGTTGTTAGAGTAACAGGTTTTGCATTAGCATGCATATTCTGAAGGATGCAAAGTCTGAAACCCAAATGCCTGTCATTATTTGGTGACTTCAACCATCAACGATTTGGCAGAAAACTACAAATTTTATGAGAACAGACCAAAAGTATGTAGCAAAAATCTGAACATTCTGAGACAACCTGGGCAGGTGAGAGGTATGTGTGTAGTAACGTATAACCGGTTATGTAAAACTATAGCAATGCTCAAAGATGGCCCTGTCATAATACATTCCCACCCCTTTCCATTTGACCCTTCCCATTCAGTGCTTCCTGCAGCTCCCCCACTCCTTGCTTTGAAGTTAGCAGCCATCACTTATCTGACTGCCATACTTCCCTGATGCTGGAAAGATTACTTGGATCAATCTACTCATAACATGTCCCAGCTCAATGGCACAGATAGACAAAGTCCTGACTACATCCCAGATGACCTGAATTTCAATAGCAGGTCAAATGCTGGTAGAGTCAAGGTGGGACGATGGGAAATGAGTGGTCACGGTTCATCCATCCTTGGGTGAGGGTGTGGTGGCTGCCCAGCTGGCTCTACTGCTACACCTGTGGTAACGGGAAAGAACTGGTAGCAGGGAAAACAGGATTTGGTATTAGAAGGAAAGTATTCTGTAGCTACCCAAGCCAGTGATAGTAGCCCTTGCCTGAGCATGCAAGGGAATGTACATGCTCAGATACAGGGGTATTAGTAGTCCCTGTTGTGATGCAGATGTTTACATCAGTACCAGGTATGACAGTAGGGTTTAATAAAAATATCCCAATTGCTTGCGTCTTCAGATGAGAGTGGGGACAAAGGCATCCCTTATGGCTGCCTAGATGATGGGCTCCTCTGGACAGTTCACCGGGTATTGTACTGGGTATGTCCCTCATAGAGCAAACTCATAAGTGGGAGCTTGATGGCCAATAGGCAACGGGGGAAAAATATACAGAAATAAAAATACTCATACCAGTATTAGAACTAACTCTCTTCCTATTGTAATTCTTAATACTGTCAATAACACTGATTTGTTGCAAATGACATTAAATAAAAATATTGTCACGGGGATCTTCACTGCCTGTCCCTAGATAAAAAAAGGTGGTCACTAGTCAATGCAAGGGCAACTCCATTACTACCTTTCCTATCCTTCACACTACTTCTACCTACCTCCCCGCACTTGCCAGAAAGTTGCAGATTAAAACTTCTATATAATCAGTTCTCAAAACTTTAAGAGAACTCCATCTGAATTACATGTAGCAGAAATAGCCTCTTTTAAGATTTCGCTGGCCATTTGGTATTATGTCTGGCAATGTACTGGCAATTAATTACTCTGCATTCTGTGAAATTAAGGTGGCAATAGACTGAATTTCATATTACTGAACAAGGTGACTTTCTTATTAATTATCACTGCTTGTTCCTTAACTAATTTATTTGATTAAGTACTGCTTAGCTGAACTACTTAAATTGTGGTATTTCCTTGCCTGTCTCTTATTTCCACTTATTTACTTCACCTACCCCCCTTTTCTGGCTCCATATTAACATCTCTCTCTCTCCTTACAGTCCCTTAAACACATTCAAAGGTCCAACAAAAAAAAAAACCTGAAGCAACTGCCTGCATATAAGAACTCGGATAGTGGAACCCCGTACAAAACAGTAAAAACCACTGCGATTTCTACTTTTATCAACAGACTGTGAACAGTGTAGGTCTATTATAATCTTCTCTCTGTGATACTCCTACTGATTCTTCTGCTGTGCACACTACTGGACGCCCCCCCTTTTTCCTCCCATTTACTGTAACAAATATATATATTTTTCCAAAGCTTTGCATTTATTTTATATTCTTGTATTTTATTTATCTTGTATACCACATTTCTTTTATATTCTTATATTTTATTCTCCCATTTATTGTAATAAATATATACAGTTGCCCAAACCTTTACATTTATTTTATATTCTCCTTTGATGATGCTTTACTAAATCAATTTTTGAATTCACAAAGATAAACAGACACCTGTAGGTACTGACCTGGGCTAGCTGGTTGATTGTTTTTCTCTTCTCACAGCTTTCTCCAAGTCCTGGTCCATAGCCTCCCCCCTTTTCTTGTTCTCCTAATATAATTCTAGTGTAAGTTTCCTAGCCCTGTCAAACTAGTTTTCTCACAGCTTTCTCTAAGCCCTGGCTCTTAGCCCCCCCCCCCCCTTCTCTCGGTCTCTTAACATAATCTTATTGTAAACTTCCCAGTCCTGTTAATCCTGTCTATTCCCTTCCTCTTCCTCTTGAGAGTTTATTTATTCCTCCCCTGAGCTGCGGTGCCATCTTTAAATGCTAAAAACCTCTGCCTGACTACACTCTGTTTCTGTCTGTCCCACGGGCATCCCTCAGTAGTGTGCACTTACTGCATGTCCCTTTCTAAACCCCCTGACCTAACTACATTATTTTCCTACTTCTCAGTGAACTAGTGAACTGCAGCTCCACACTGGTGCATAAGTAATAAAACCAAACAGAAAGGTAAAATTCAAACCAAAATGATAGGCTACCCTGTTTCTGTAGTTGTTAACCTTCTCACTGATTGTTTTCTGTTTGGAAACTGCTGCTCCTCCCGGAAGGTGTAAACCAAACCAAAACTGCTCCCAACCCAACCCCCCCCCCGTACTCCCCTCTTAAATGTGGTATCAGAAAATTACTACTCTCACACAACCCAAGCTACCCTTGCCAACACACTACCTCACTCTTCTACTCCACCACGTCTCTCTCTCTCTCTCTCACTAACCAGTGACATCCACTCCAACCCCGGACCCATCTCTGACATCAATCTCACCAAACCCTCCACTCAACCCACAAACTCAAAGTCCATTTGCCTTACAACACTTAATGCACAAAGCCTAAAAAACAAAATCCCTAACCTCCATGCCTGGCTATCCCATAACCACCCTGACATTACCATTGTTTCTGAATCCTGGCTGAAAACCTATATAAAAGATACTGAAATCCTACCACCAAGTTTCCAAATCATTTGCAATGACAGAGCCCACAAAAAAGGAGGTGGAGTAGCAATAATCTACCCCACCTCCCATACCATAACTCCCTACTCCAATTAAATACCAACCTTTGCCAATGCTGAAATTATAACAGGTTTACTAAAAATAAACAACCACAAATCCATATGTATCGCTGCCCTCTCTATTCCCCTGGTGATAATATCAAAACTCTTGAAAACATCCTATCCTGGTTCTCCTCCAATATAAAAAAATGAAACCTATATACCCGGTGATACCAACATCAACTGGAATACTATTAACTCTGAAGCCCCGTCCCACACAATCAACTTGTACAACTTCTCCTAACTGATACAATCTCCAACCAGACCAAATAAAGATGGTACCTCTGGTACCATCATTGACTGGATCCTAACAACTCACCCAAACCTTATCACCAAAGCCGGAACATTACCTGATCCTCTCAGCGATCACCTACCAGCCTTCACCAACCATCTCCCATCTACACTGCATAAACAACACCACTACATCCAAACCCACAACCTCTCCTCTTTCAATGCTCTAACTTTCTCCGAATGCTTAAAGCATACTGACTGGTCCCCTCTAAAAAACCTTCCTCTAGATGATGCCGTTTCCTTCTTTAACCATTCATTCCTAACCCTTCTCAATCAGCAACACCCCCCCCCTCGAACCATATGCATCAAAACCAATCCCTGCCCATGGTTATCAAAAGATACTAAACTAGCCTTGCATCAAAGGGACAAAAAATGGAAACAATATAAAAAACATAAAAACTCTAACACCCTCCTAGAGTATAAGCAACTATGAAACTCCGCAAAAAAACTAATAATTAAAGACTGCAAAGCCCACTACTCCAAACTCCAGACCTTACACTCAACAAATCCCCAAAAATTCTGGGACTCCATCTCATCCATGCCGCAACAAAGAAACCCCTGCCCAGACCCGAACCTCTCCAACCTTGAAACAGCCAGCCAGTTCAATTCATTCTTCATAGACTGCATAGCTAAACTATCAGCCTCTTTCCGACCCCCCTCCTCCACCACCACCCCCTCCTGCCCCAATCACCACCCCAATCATCAACCTTCCTCCACATCCTTTTACCTCAAGCCCATCCCCACAAGCACTATAAAAAGACTTCTCAAACTCAAATCCTGTCACAATGCACCCGACAACCTTCCACCCACCTTCCTCAAACAATCTGCAGACAGCATTGTCTATCCCATCTCTATTCTTATAAACAGAGCCATACAAGAATCATACGTCCCTTCTATCTGGCGCCATGCTTACATCATCCTCCTCCACAAAGGTGGCAAAAATACTGATACCACCAACTTCAGGCCTCGTGACATCCTTTCCCCTCTTTCTAAAATACTAGAGAAAACAATACAAGCACAACTCATGGCACACCTAACACTAAACAATTTCCTCTCCCCTACCCAACATGGCTTCTGCCCTGGTCACAGCACCATGACTGCCCTTCTTTCCTTTCTTGAAACCAGAATCCTCGAATGCGACTCAGGCAAGTTTGTATCCACACTATTCCTGCATCTGTCAAAGGCCTTTGACACCATCTCACACACCCTACTTATATCCCAACTCTCCACCCTACACCTCTCTCCCACCACCATTGCCTGGTTTTCCAGTTACTTATCCAACTGCCAACAAGCTGTCCAATGGAAAATTTCAACCTCCCCCTTCCTTCCCACACCCACAGGTGTCCCCAAGGTTCTGTTATTGGCACTCTTCTCTTCAACCTATTCATTAACTTTCACCAATCCATCCCAGACTCATCTATCATCCAGTATGCAGATGACTTAACAACCATCTGCTCAGCCTTCTCCCCCTCCAAGCTCCTAGCAAAAACCCAACTAGCCTTCTCCAAAACAGAAACCTGGATGCAGTCTAACCATCTGACACTAAATACAAATAAAACCAAGCTAATGTTTTTTTCCCCTACCAAAAACTCCATTGACAAATCTGCATTCATCATACAGAGCCAAAACAATACCCTCCTTGAAATTGTTCCCAACACCAAGCTTCTTGACATCATTATTGATGAAGAACTAAAATTTGACACCCACATCCACTCCACAATCAAGAGAGTCCACCAAAAGTTAGGTCTCCTCTACAGGCACAACCGCTTCCTAAGCCCCTCTACCCATCAAACTCTTGCATCCACCTTCCTACTCCCCTCCCTTATGTATGGTGCCCCTCTTTTCACCAATCTCCATCTTGGCCTTCGGTCCAAACTTGAATCCTGCTACCACAAGATCTCCAAATTTGCAACCAATTCAAAAAAACTCTTCCCACCACTGCCAGTCCCTCCTCACCCTCAACTGGCTTGAACTACCCAACTACATCAGTTACCTACAACTCACCATTGCTCACAAGCTCATCTTTAAACCTGCCAACTGCCCAGCTCTCGCTACTTCCTTAAAACCTTACATTCCCAACCGCTCACTCAGATCCAAAAAACAAAACCTCCTTCAGGTCCACAAGCCTGCACAACCTCCTGGCCACCTACTGTTGTCCCACTCCTTAGCTAAACAGTGGAACTCTCTCCCCACACACCTACACAACCTATCTAACCATACAAATTTCAAATCTCAGCTACTCTCTCATCTTTCTTCCAAATGGGAATGCCCTTACCTTGCTCCAACTTAAACCTCTCCCCCCACATTTCACCTTGCACTGACTCATCCAACTACCTCTACTATTACTTCACCCCACCCAAAACAATCCCTCCCCTACTAAAAACGAATTTTCTCTCTAATATCTATTGTACTGTACTCTCCAATCTCAAATGTACTATTACCCTCTCCATGCATAATATCTTCCTAACCTACTAATGGCTAGTAGCTATATATTTTGAAATGTTAAACCTACAATTGAGTTTATAACAGAAGTATTCACTTTATATAAATGTTGAAATTTCTGTATTGAATTATGTCTTTTCATTTTTGTAACATTGTGACAAGCCAATTACAAATAGTATGGAGCTTAACTGTAAATGTTCAATTAGCTGTATGAACTATGTCCTTTTATAACATGTGAAATGTAACTTGCAATTATTGTGGAGCTTTTCTCCCGTGGTTTCCACTGAAAATGGGCTCTTCTTGGCCCAGTGGACTTCCCCTGTCATCAAACTTAAATAAATAAATAAATGTCTGGCAGTTGATACAGAGCATTAAGGATATGAGTTGCAGCTCCTGTCATACAGGGTTTGATTCCATCAGTCCTTATTTGCTTACTGCATGGCTTTGAGCAAGTCACTTTACCAGACATTGCTCTTGGGTCACCCCTGAAAAATATTGTTTGTCAAGTGGTCCTACCTGGTTAAAAAATTGTTATTATTTTTATTATTATTATCTCCCAGTCAAAATACACAATGAGCAGAATTATTTGAAGTTTTAGGCCAAAATGGTTAAACATCTCCTGTTGCATACAGTTGCAACTACTACAGGGACAATGGGTAACTGCATGACTAAACTATTTAATATTGTATATGTACTCATAATTTAGCTAAACTGCGGTGGTGGTGCTTCGGTAGCATTGTCGCCTCACAGTAAGACGTTGTCCTGTTCGATTCTCAGCTAGAGCGTCTTCTGTGTGGAGACATGCGTGAATGGGCGTACCTTCATTGAAGGTTGTGCATCAGGGCCGGCAACTCTGCATGTAAAAATCTACTGCCAATCATTAGCAGACCGGAGTTCCGTTGTGGCGACCCCTAACCGGGAAAAGCCAAAAGACACAACAACTCATAATTTAGCTAAATATTTTGTTGCCTATGAATGTACCATGCCTTTAATACTCAGACATTAAATCTTCAGTTTTAAAATGCTTTCTACATATCCTGTTATCACATTAAACTTCAGGATGCATTTTCTTTTGCTTGTGCTGCTGTGCCAGGGTGTTATATTTTCCATTACTGCAATTTAGCCTATTTTCGTTTTGCTAGATGCAAGTTGTGTTTGTACTGATTTGTTCACAAAAGCAGTAAATTAATCTGAGTAACAGTTTTAAGCAAGCAGAAGTGGGTTGGGGTGTCTTAGCTTGTGTATAGTCATAGGGAGAATTACCTTTTAAAATATACACATAGCAGAAAGTGCCTCGTTCCAAAAGTTGAATTTCTTATCATATTTTGAACAATGTTTGAAATACTGTTATATTTCATTGCCATTTTCACTTCCTGAGAATTTGAGTTTCTGGATATCTGCAGTACAGGTCTGTTCCATATGGAATGCCCATCTCAAGCGTACCTCTTAGAGAAGCATTCCTAGATCTAATCTATAGCAGTATCTGTCTCAATGACGTGCGCCTTTTAGTTTTTTTTTTTTCATTTATGTGTGGATATCCTGACATGCTGCAAAGCACTGCAGTGTTGTTTTCTGAGTGTATTTATTCACTGGAATAAGATGTCTTGCACTTTGCCTTGGATGGAACCCTTAAGCTGTAACCTTGATCCTTCATACCAATTACCAAAGTACAGGGTTTGAATCCTCCCTAAAAATAATGTTTAAAA
This sequence comes from Protopterus annectens, assembly GCF_019279795.1. Lineage (NCBI taxonomy): Eukaryota > Metazoa > Chordata > Ceratodontiformes > Protopteridae > Protopterus > Protopterus annectens. Next base: position 1,081,354,261 of record NC_056743.1, read on the forward strand.
TATGTCCCTCTTGCACCCCTCCTCCAATTATTTTTGTTTTTTTGTCAGAATTTTGTAGCAAGGAAACTAAGAATTATTTTGTTCTGCGCCTTATAAAATTTGTGACTGGCAAATTGTTCTGGGTTACAGATAATCACTAAATGTCAGGCATATGAGTTTCAGGTTTTATGTCCTTCAAAATAATGCTTGCTAATGTAACTTTCTAACTATATAAGAGATTTAAAATCTGTTCCTGATTGTTGGATCTTTTGTTTCTGATTCTTGAGTTAAGAGCTTGGGAGGGCATGGGGGTATGTGATGTGATACACTGTATGGTTAGTGACTGAAATACACTTCTCAGTCAATGCACATTTGTTCATTCATTTTATCACAAGCAAACATATGAAGGTAAGCAGTCATAAAAGGGGCTGCAATTGATATTCACATCTGTGTGTGTATCCTGCGTCTCAGAGTAGTTATGATGTAAAGGAAGGATTTGATTGCAGTCAATAGCGTCTTTATCGTATGAGACATGTTTTTTGAGTACAGTCCTTGGATTCCTTATTTTGTTGACTGTGTGACTGTATGCTTGTTTGACTATGAATAAACTGCAAAGCATGAAGTCTACAAGTTTAATGTTAAAATATTAACTATGAATGAATTTTAACTTAACTTGTTTTTTTGCTGGCTCAAGGGTGTGAAATGCACTGTGTTGAGCTACAACAGTTTGGCACATACAGCAGTTAAATCAAGGCTATGAGCTGTTACTGAGCTGCTTCCTGAAGTGCAGCTTTTGATTCCCTCAGCATTTGTCTAGTTTGACAGTCTGACCAAGTCACTTAACCAGCCAGTGCTCATGGGTCAACCCTGATAAGCAATGCTTTGCCTGTTAGAATTACCTGGTTGACAAGTACATAAAGTAGTAATTAAAATTTTTCCCTTTTTGTCTCCCATTATTTTTGGAATTGTCCAGAAGTATATAAGAGATATTTAAAAGTTGTTCCTGATTATGTTCCTTGTTTCTAATTCTTGAACTAAGAAGTTGAGAGGGCAGAGGGAATTTGCACTGTATTGTTCTGACATAAGTGAGAGGAGATGCATTTCTAAGCCATTATTTATGTATTTATTTATTCACTCTTTTGATCTCAAGCAAATATCTGAGGTGTATAGGCATACAAGTGGCTATAATTCATACCTGTGTGGTTTTGTGTGCGTGCAAGCATGTGTGTAAGTCAAAGATCAAAGTATTAGCAATGTAGAGGGTAGAATGAAATAACTGAGTTGGGGAGAAAGGTTAAAGTAGTTTGTAACTGAGAATTTGTAACAAGAGATATTAAGATAGAATATGACAACAATTTGCTTGTGTGTATGTGGGGGGAGGGGTCCTGGACATTTTCAATTTACTATGTTTCTAATGTTTGAAGAGCTGGGTGTATGGTAAAGCACAATATATTACAACTGCTGTATAACTTTTTGGTCTTATAAATAGTGTAAAAAGAACATTTTACATTGTAAGCAAGTGACTTTTCTGACAAGCAAAGAGAAAGTGGGGGATATCAAAGAACTTAAAATACACAGTTTAGCTATTGTGTGAGCTTTTTTCAAGGTGTTAGTAAATGTGTCACGTTTTACCCAGCTGTTCCTCGTTATGCAAGACCAGCGCAATATTCTGAATTTTGAAATTGGAAGGTTGACTATGGCTGTAGTTTCTTTATTTTTTTTTCTTGTTGATGTTATGGATGGTATGGTATTCATGATGTTACAAACCTATTGCCTGTATTGCTTAATTGTTTGATGTTGATTGGAATTGCTTGTGTTTATTTATTTATGTTTTTTGGGTGGGGGTAGGGAGCTGCTTGCCTTGCCCATCTGGAGCCTTGGACATTTGCAACTTGAGTTGTTTCTCCTAGGAGTCTCTATTGGTTGAAGTGGGCATGTGGAAAAATAAGTATAAAAGTAACATTTTAACCATCCTGAGCGCTCCCTCCCTAGCTGCTAGTAAATGTTCCACATTTTGCCCATTTGTTCCACTTTATGAACAGTAATATAACATTCCATATTTTGACAATGGAAAGTTGATTATGGCTGCTGCTTCATTTTGCTTGTTGGTATTACGGATGCTATGGTAATGGTAAACCATACTAAACTGACTGAAAATGAAGAAGCCACAACTTAATTAGCACAATGTATCCTTAAATTCTTCTCTCATTCATTAAAACTACAATTTTTTAAATTCTTCTGCTGACATTTGTTCATCAACTGTTACATTTATTTATTTATTTATTTAAATTATTTATTTGACATTTGTTTACCGGGGTGGTCTGACTGGGTCTACAGAACCCGTTTTCAGCAGAGGCCCGGGGAGAAAAGCTCCACATACAGTATAATACACATACAGTATAATCCAGTACAATAAAGATTACATTAGAAATGCTATGCAAATGCACTGACATAAACTGCTACAAGATGTTGTAATATATTACTACACATCTAGACAGTTCTATACAGTGAACAGACGATAATAGTCAATCTCATCATACATGATGTAGACAGTGTCCAAAAAAAGTACATAGGTAGTGCAATGCGTGATATAGTACTTGCAAAATAGAATGTTAGTTTCAGTTAGGAAAATAGCAGCCAGAAAGTTAGTGATGCAGATATATAGTGAGAGAGAGTTAAGCAGAATAGAAGCAATAAAGCCTGAGCAGTAGCTTAAGGATATGGTATAGAAGCAGAGAAGCAGTTTGAAGAGGTTTAGGATCCTGCAGTCTGTGAGGGATTGAAATGTGGCAGAAGAGGAAGACCTGAGCATTAAGCAGGCTTTATGCAGAAGCAGAGCCATGTATTTTTGAGATGATTTTTTAAAGAGGCTTTGAAATGGGTTAGGCCAGGCATAGACATGGTAGCTAGAGGTAGTGAATTCCAATGTACAGAGACAGAGTATGAATACAGAGAGTGACCAGGTTTTCTTGTGGGTTTTGAGATATCTAAGAGATTTTTGTCTTCTGATTGTAGGGATTGATTTGGTATGTAAGGTGTGACTAGATTGGCTAGTGCAGGGCTTGAAAATAAGGTTGTGCAAGGTGGATAGCTGAATAAAGGCAAGTTGGTTGGATAGTTCAAGCCAATTTAATTCTAGGAGTGGTTTACAGTGGTGTGTGTGATATTTAGAGTTTGTGGCAAACTTTGCAACTTTGTTGTAGCACTGTTCCAACTTGCTTAGGGTAGAATTTCATAAATTAGTTAAGATAGGGGCATCATAAAGAAGGGAGGGCAGTAAAAAATGTTTTTGCAAGGGTAGTTTTGGTTGCTGCAGTAAAGAAATGTTTGTTTCTATATAAGAGTCCCAGTTTTTAATGCATTTTCTTTATATTTTGCTGTATATGGGGGTCAAATTAAAGTTTGTTGTCAATGATAACACCTAGATGTTTGGTTTCCTGCACTTCTTCTATGACAGTGTTATCAGATGCAAGGATGTTGAAATGATCAGTGACAGGGGAGGTGTTCTTGGGATGAAAGAGTACTAGTTTTGTCTTCTTTGGATTAAGAAAGATTTGGGCATTTCTTACCCAGGATTCGACTGCTGTAAAGGACTGTTGAGTTTTTGAGAGCAGTTCTAGTAGTGATTGAGCAGTGCAGATTATGGTGGAAGTCATCAGCATATTGAATGAGGGTCCCAGGGTGAGAGGCAGTGTGAAGGTTGTTTGCGAAAATTTTGAAGAGTAGGGGTTCTAGGATGGAGCCTTTGGGGGACTCCAGTAGGGTTGTGGAGAAAGGGTGAGAGTTTGTTGGACCATTTCACTACTTGTTTATGATCCTTGAGGTAGCTCTGAAACCATTTTACTGTGTTATGTGAGAAGCCTAAGTTAGACAGTATGTTCAAAGGTAAGAGGTGAGAGACTGTGTCAAAGACCTTGGAGAGATCAAGGAATAACAGTAACACTCAGAATATTACAACTGCATCATTTTAAAATCCTGCATATCCAAAAAGTATTCAAATTCTAGAATGAGTTATTGTGACCACACATTCCCTTTTGAATTCTACCCACACCTTTAATTTTGCTCCAAATGTTTGTGCTATCCCTCAGAACATTTTTGATTTCCTGGTAAATCAACCTTTGCATTCAGTCAATAATGCCAATCATTACAGTTCTATTCTTGTTGTTGTTGTCTTTCGGCTTTTCCCAGTTAGGGGTCACCACAGCGGAACTCCGGTCCGCTAATGATTGGCAGTAGATTTTTCACGAACGCCGAGGTGCCAGCTCGACGTTCAACCTTCAACGAAGGCACGCCCATTTTACGCATGTCTTTCGAACGCCCACCCAACAGCAGGGAGGACATGCAGACTCCACACAGAAGGCACTCCCCGCACTCCAACCGAGAATCGAACGGGAGAACCTCTTGCTGTGAGGCAACAATGCTACTGCTGCACCACCGCGGAAGAGAACTGAACTGAACATTACAGTTCTATTCTTATTGTTGAAAAATGCATATTGATGTAAAACATATTGTCCTATTTACTTTTTAAGTGAACTGGAGTAATATTTAAAAATTGTTCCTGATTTTTATCCCCAACATTATTTTTGGCTTTGTGAAGAATTCTTGACCAAATAAAATGAGAGGTAGGGTGCTGTTCCAACACATTTAGATCTAAATTATTTATTTTGCTGTTATTTCAACAAACCAGAAATAGCGTCCTAATCAGTTTATGTTGCTGTATTTCCTGAGTACAATTTTTGTCTTTATCAATGCTGTTTTCCAAGGGGGCTGTGCTGTTTTCCTTGGAGGAGCTGTAAAATGATTGCATTTATTGGCAGTATCAAAAGCTCAACAGTATGTACACTCACTATTCTTATTGTTGAAAAATGCATATTGATGTAAAACATATTGTCCTATTTACTTTTTAAGTGAACTGGAGTAATATTTAAAAATTGTTCCTGATTTTTATCCCCAACATTATTTTTGGCTTTGTGAAGAATTCTTGACCAAATAAAATGAGAGGTAGGGTGCTGTTCCAACACATTTAGATCTAAATTATTTATTTTGCTGTTATTTCAACAAACCAGAAATAGCGTCCTAATCAGTTTATGTTGCTGTATTTCCTGAGTACAATTTTTGTCTTTATCAATGCTGTTTTCCAAGGGGGCTGTGCTGTTTTCCTTGGAGGAGCTGTAAAATGATTGCATTTATTGGCAGTATCAAAAGCTCAACAGTATGTACACTCACTTTTGGTGCAGAAGGTTGTAGGTTCTACTCCCATAATGGGTACTTGGATTAAATTTTCCAGTACTAAAATTGCAGTGGAGTATAAGGGGGGTTTGTACTCCTGTGTGTGCCATCCTTCAGATGAGATGTTAAATCTGCCTGAGTTGGCTGTAGGTCAGGTGGACATAAAAGATCCCACAGCACTTATTAAAAAGAGTAGTGGTCCTTTGTTATACAACTATATACAAATTTACAGTCCACCATCACTAACAGCATTTTACATTTATATAGACCCTCATTCCTTTTTCCATAACCACAATTTGATTTTCCGTATTATGTTTAGTAATATCGACTTTTGATTGAACATAATCTTATTCAGTCTTTCATTCCATATTATCCATAGAATACAAAACATTTTTCATTTCAGATTACTAACATCTTCCTTACTATATTTCCCATAAAATCCACATTCAATCATATCCACATTTATCTGTTTATAATCTCATAATTCTCTCAAAATATTATTTTCTATTATGTTTCCCATAAATTTTTAACCCTTTTATATCTTAAGAAAACATGTTCTGCCATTTCTAATTCACCACAAAAATGACATGCCCTTTCATTTGCTTTTTTTATAAGGCATATTTCCTTCTGGGGAAGTTACCCAGTGTCTTGGCCAAATTTCTCCTTCAGTCTCCCCTGAAAAGTATAAATAAATTAAATAGTCGCCACTGTATCTCAGTTATTTCAGTATATTTTTGTACCCTAACTCTGTTGATGCAGCATGATAATTAAATAGATATTGTTATCTGAATGCACCTGCCACTGTAGAGTGATCTTAGAGGTTTTTTCCCCAGAATCCCCTTCAGGCCACCTTTATGCGAGACATGCTAGACATTAGGAAACTGATTTTTGTTTTAACTTCCATGTAAGTAGAATGACAGTAGTGTAAGTCACAGGCATCATTTACATGTTTTGGAACCTATTTGTCATTTTCACTTTTTTTGCTCTAATCACTCTGATTGTTCTCAGAGCAGCTCTTAGATCCTTACAAGTAGCTGTAAATGCTCAGGCAAATAAACTAGCTGAACTGCATGTTTAAAGCTTCCGATTTTTAGTTTAAGTGCTAACAGATCCTATCCCACATTCTTCTTGAGGTGTTAAAGATATCATTGTAATTCAAGAGCTGTAGGGAGATGATCTTTCATTTTTAACAATGTATAATGAATGAGTTGTTGCCATGCATACTATACTTTACTTGTATGCTTGTCACATGCCCTACTTACCCCACCAGCTAGCTACTGTACCCTAGCAAGAAAAGGAACCCGGCACAACCACTGATTCAAAGGGTGAGATCAGCCCACATTCCATGTAAAAACACTCTACAGCTGGCATAAATTTCAGTCAGGTGAGGGGATCTTCACATTCAGGCCTGCTGGTGAAGCCTGAAACAGCTACAAGTGTACATGCAAGTCTATAAATATACAGTGCAGTTGATTACACAGAGAAAGCAAAAAAGCTCAAGACAGACTGGAGCAAAAAAAGGTCATAATACACATGGCCTTGAAAGAAATGTCATCACAAAAAGAAGGCCAGACCATTGTCTTAGCCAAGCTGAGTTCTTACCAGAAAATCAGAGATCTAGGCTGCAATATGTCTGAGGAGCTGATGAAACATGGGAAAAATAGGCTGGATGAATGACTCCAGCAGGTTGGTTATGATGTGGTGATTAGGGAAGTTAGCATGCATAGCACCTTTCTGAAACTGCCCTAAGGTATAATATAAGAAGTGTTATTTAGGGACACGTATATGCATGTCTAGACATGGGGTATGGAGATGGGAGTTTCCTAAAAAGAAGGCAAAATGCAAATCAGATGAAAACCATGGCAGATACAGAAAGACTTCAGTCAAGAAATGCAAAGGGTCTTGTTTCCCATCTGAAGGAAAACATATACCACTCTAAGGCATTAAGGGAAGAAGAAGGGGAGAAAGGGACTCTGAAACAACTGTTACACAACGGGTGTTTTTCTCATTATAGACTACAAAATCCTTCCACTTTTTACTTTTTTAAACTAGAATTCTGATCAGTGTGCAGAACTAAACATGAGGCTTCTCTCAGTAAAACTGTCAAAAAAGAGCAAGTGGCTGCTCTATAGAAACATACTTATGTGTGGAGTAGAATGACTCCTAAATAAGAGAACAGTGCCTAGGAACCAATGTGCAGTGCTAAACATGAGACTGCTATGAGCAACATTATGAGAAAACAAAGTGTCCACTCTCTAAAAACATATGTCTATATAAGTGAAGTAGAATGGCTCATAAATATGTGAACAATGGAACTGAGAGTGAGCAAAGTCTCATCAGATACTTTGGAAGAATAACACGTACAACCAAGGTTTGAATCTGTGATGGTATGGTTGCTGATGAATGAGCCCCAAGCAAATGTCACAGTTGCACAGAATTGGACTGACTAAGACTGCACTTGGTCCCAAACCTGCCACCAAGAGTGACATTGGAGCCCTAGACATGGGTGGTGAGCAACGTGATTGGCTCAGAAAACCCTACATTAGATCTCTAAACAAGGTCTTCAGAAGGCAATATTTTTAGGAGATCTTGCATCAGACCACAGACCAAGGTCCTAGCAAAATAATCAACTCAACCCCCCCCACCCCCCCACCCCCACATCAGACTCCTAAACAAGATCCTAGCATGGTCAATAGACTCGGAACAGTCTAAAGTCCATGCATCAGAATGTGAACAAGGTCCTGGTGAGGGGGGAAGTTCTATCCAAGCTACAAAAAATGCAAATAAAGTTATATGTAGGGACCCACCAACATCTGCCCTACAGGTGATAGGAATGGAAACCTTGTGACCACAGAGGCCAGGTGCGAGTAAACTAAAAAATCTGAAAGGACTGGAAAGTAAAAGAGAAAGAGAAACATTTTAAGTGTCAGAATAACACAGGCAACAATACAACAGTAGGCAAGAAGTAAATACCTGTCCCCTCTCTAGGGTCCTTAGGGGAGAGGTATCTGAATGTCCTCGATTCCTTGCCATACATCGCTAAATGTCAGAGGAAAAAGAAGGTGTCAAAGTGATGCAGAAAGCAAAAAACAGGGTTAAGACCTAAACCTCTCCAAAACTATCCATCGAGTGTTAACAGAGCAGCTGGGGATCAACAGCTATCAGCCCACAAGTCTGAAAACAACTGAAAGAAAGGGAGAAGGAGAGTAGAAACAGCATAGGCTGCAGGAGGTTCAGTCATAAGTAACCTCCGGTAGAACCAGACACCAGTCAAGAAAAGGATATTTGTGATGAGAGTAAGAATCCCTTCAGCACCTTGAACTGATAGGCCAGAAGTAACAGTAAAAGTTGAAAGGAAGGTAAAAGTGTGGTTAGCTTCAAAGAACATCAAGGTCAACAGGACAACAGAGATCACAATTGACCCCAGAAGATATAGATGGAATAAAGTAAAGCCTTGTGTCTACCAGTGTACACCTTAATGGAAATCTGTTCACCCCAAGAAGATGTTGGGGTTGGGAAGGTAGAGACTGACACATGTAGGGATCACTATCAACCTCCACCCCCATGACAAAGACTGACCTTGGAGGAACTATCACCCCTAAGAAGATTCCAAATATGAGAGACATAGAGGTTGACTGTGCAGGGGCTGAACCCAAAGAAGATAAGATCAGTGCCAAAGAAATCTGTTGACCCCAGTAAGGTTGAAGCTGACAGTACTGAGGCAGATCCTGTTAAGATCAAGGCTTACCGTTGTGGAACCTATACATATTTAGGAGGTATCTGAAGCTGAATAAAGCTGAGGTGGACGCCAATAGTATGGAAGTCAACCCTAATGAAATAATTCATCTCAAAGGGACCCAAATACCTCTAAGGGAAAAAGTGTTCCAGGAAGATCCCCAAAGAAATAGAGGTCAAGAAACAATAGCATCTGGTGACTAGGGTCATCATGTAGGAAGTAATCAACCCTGGGGAGAGGATGAACCTGTAACCCCAGTGTCAAAAAGCAGAATAAATGCTAGGTATGAAGGATCCACTGCCATTGGAGCCAAAATAGGGTGAGGATCAGGTGCAACCTCCAGATGAAAAAAATCAGCCACAGGAAAAGGAATAATGGCTTAGCATTTACCCTTAAGTTTCAATGATGCTTAAAAAAAAAACAGCCTGAAACCCAAACCAAAAATCAGATGCTGTGAAAAAAATCACCTCTGACATTGAGATGGAAATGTGTTGGTAAGAGGAACTAAGTAGGGAGTGGTAGTAGAAACTGGAACATGTTACACGCATCTGTCAGATAACCTAGAGTCAAGGAAAAATAACATAAGCAATAGTAAAATGACATAGAACTAAGTATTAACCAACACAGATTCACTCTGGAAAGGCGATCTGCTATTAGAAAAAGGTATGGCATAACACAGCTACATGTCTTAGCATAAAAACAAAATTAACATTAAGCCACGGTAGCAGGTAGAAGAAGCAGTTACATCTACATAGCCTAATGAACATACATAGGACAAAAATATCGTATTCACTGTGGTTATACAAGGCATCACAAAAATGAATAAAACAGCGCAGAGACTGAAGATAATGTAGTCTGTTTGAGAAATGAATACTGAAAGTTTTAGCATGAAAATAAAACGCAGCATGAAGTCATTTCTGACATGTAGGAGAGGCTAGTAAACATATCATGTTACAAATAGAACTGCCTAATTAGTTGTCTGTCGAAGAATAAAAAGTAGCTGCATAATAAGGCATACTGACTGGAAAATATCAGGTTTCAAATAACTGCCTGAAAAATGTAGTTCTGCAGAGGAAGAGTAGGACATTAGACATCAATGCATTATGATAAAGAACATTTGTAACAAAAGCACAGAAAATCTACAGAAGATGAGAAAACTCTAATCTGTAGGAGAAAATAGTGATCATAATAGCTGCGAAAGTAACTTTAATTACAACTTAAAGTCTACAACAAGAAAGGATAATGGAAAAGAAATCTGACTGATAATGCAAATGAAAAACGCCCTTCAAAATGGCACTGAAAGAAGCAGGGGAAGGGGATGATGACTAAGCAAACCTCAGATCTAATAGGGAAAGTACCCCAAAAATGAAAATAGACTGACCTTGAGCACAGATATAGAAGATGCACTCGGGTTAAAATAATAATAATAATAATAATAATAAATACCCACCGGTACTTAAAAAAATAACCAGATAACTCGGGGCCATTTTTCAGAACTGGTGACATCAGCAAAGCTTCAAAGATCTGGAGATGGGTCCTCAGGCAATATGCACTGTGATAAAGGGAAGAAGCTAGGGTGGCCTCAGAAAGTTTTAGGAGCCAGGCTAAGTACCTGCCGGTCTTAGTCCTACAGGTAAAGGATATGAAATTACCAATGTCAGTTCAGCATGACAGTGATGGGGCACTGTGTTTAACTATTTTGACTTTGCAAGGAAACATTGTACTTGCCTGTTCATTTTACTTAAACAGAACATTCAAAATACTTAAGAATGAAGTTGCTAACAGGTCTCTCACATTGAGAGCTGTGAACAGGAACTGACAAATCATACTACCAGAAATCATATCTATTTACTGTTTGTAAAGTATACAATTGCATTTATGTTTCCTAGATACTAAGACCAGTTATACAGTTGTGCTTACCTTGATTTTGACCAGCCAATGAAACTGGATTCTTTATATGGCCCCCTAAGCAGCAGTATTGAGTCCTTCTTGAAACTTGAGTCATTAAGCTGTTTTATAATCCAGGTGTCAGTCAGATCTTTATGAATCTGTGGATGTCACATAAGCCCTTTCCTTAAAAAAGAAGAAAAGAAAAGAAGAGAAAACATCCTTTCCAGTGTTTTATCTCTTAATTGTGAATGACACTGGCATAGTCTCTCTTACTCAAAATTTACAGCAATACTATTTTGATGGTGTTGTTTGCAAACTATAAAATTGTATTACATAATGACAGGTCATTAACATTCAAAAACATGCACGCTGATTGGTCATCCCAACCAGTGTACCCATTGTAAATCAAGCATATACCAATAGAAAAAAGTCTGGTCACCTGGACATTCTTCTATTAATATATGCCAAAGCTTTCCAGTTTTCTTTAGCTAAGAGGTTGAAAGGTACTTACGGAGGGCAGAGAAAGTTGTTTGTTTTTCGGCTTTTCCCGGTTAGGGGTCGCCACAGCGGAACTCCGGTTCGCTAATGATTGGCAGTTGGTTTTTATGGTGTCGAGTTGCCAGCCTGACGCCCAACCTTCAACAAAGGCACACCCGTTCAACGCATGTCTTTCGAACGCCCACTCGACCGCGGGGAGGACATGCAGACTCCACACAGAAGGCACTCTCAACACAAGCCGAGAATCGAATGGGAGAACCTCTTGCTGTGAGGCAACAACGCTACCGCTGCACCAGAGAAAATACAAGGAAAATCAGGTACGTTATGCAAAACTAAAGAAACGTACCTGATTTTCCTTGTATTTCTGCCCTGTTTCTCTTGTACCTCTAAACTGTCTGGATTTCAAACTTTGAGATTTTCCTTTCTCCATTGCTTGGTTTCCAAACCACTGATGTACTATGAAAGCGTGAGAATGTAAATCCCATATGCATTCTCAGTACATCAAGAAAGCAGCAGGATACAAAAAAAAAAAAGCGGAAGAACACCACAGCGCCGTTATACAAAGACATTATTTAAGAAACATAAGTAATTTCTTAAATAATGTCATTGTATCATAGCCGGCCTTAGGCATACACCAACTAGGCGACTGCCTAGGGCGCTGCTCTAGCAGGGGTGCTTTTCTAGTATTTATTTGATGTAGGTAGACCAGGATGGGGGCACTGGATGATGTGCATGGGGGCCACCGTGGAGCTCTTTTCCCTAGGGCACCAGTTGACCTAAGGCCGGTCCTGCATTGTATAATAGTAATAACCAACTCATGGTTGATATATTGTAGATTTACCCACAGCTGCCTTTGTTAAATCACTCGGGCTTTGCCCTTGAGATTAAACCTTATACAACTGTGGGTAAATCTTCAATATACCACATCCAGTCATTGGTTATTGCTATATTAAACATTTTTTATGGAGATTATTTGCATCTAAATTGCTATTGCTCTACCTACATATGCAGTAATAACTATGTTTACTTTTAAAAAAATATATATATGACTTTTATGACTGTTCAGCATTTAAAATATATCATTTAGTAAGAAATGTAATATTTTAAATTTGCAGGCTTTTCGATTCTTTTTGTATAGACATCTTTGTATTTGAGTAACACTTGTACTTTAGAATCTTGAGGCAATTATCATTATAAACTAAAAGTACAGAAAGTCCTTTACAAAATTATTTAATCTGTGTCTATTCCTTTTCCACTCTATTGGAGATTTCACATTAACAACAGAATTGGTTTCAAGCTAAGGGTTTGTCCTGTAATACAGTATGATATTGTTCTGAACATTTAAGAAAATCTAAATATAACTTTCAAGATGGCTGTACACTGAACAGTAGGTTGATTAAATCATTCAGAGTATAACAACTGTGTAATTGTTAAAGCATGTAAATACTATGAATGTGGGTAAAATACAGTTATTAGCTAGTAATCATACTGCCTGATTGTCAGCAAAGAAGAGATTTGGAGAAAGTAAAAGAAAACTAACCAGAAAAGGAGAAGAAAAAGTTCTGGCTGTGAAGAAACTTGTAGCTGTTAAATCAGCAATTTAAGTTTCAGCTTTAGTAAAGGAGATGGCTTCAAGTAATTTACAGGAAAAAATAAATCAAATTCACTTAGAGGTGTTTAAAATAAGTGAGACACAGGGGGGATGTATACAATCAAATGAAAGAAGTCTGGAAAATATAAAACAAAACTTTATATAGGTTTTCAGATCAGTTGATAATACTACAGAAACTAGAGGGTGAAATGACGGAAACATTGGCTGAACATAAAACTTCTCAATAGTTACTGTTTAAAAAGAATAGCATTATAAAACAGAGCCCACAAAGAAAGCATGAGGTCTTCTACTATAACAGGGAAACCAGAAGGAATGTATGTGTCTATATTAGATCCTCGAAAACCCTTTTTAGTGAATGGCTGTTTGCCGAAAGCTAACTGTCGAAATCTGACTTTGTTGAACGGCCATTTCAGTGAATTTTTTCCTAGGGGAAAAAAATGCTTAGACATCATTGAGAATTTGCCCTTTTCCCCGCTGTAGTGCGATATTAGAGTTGGTATATTTAGTTGGGGGGTGGGAGGGCAAAGCCCTCCACTTTGGAGGGGTTTAAATTTTGTGAAGTTTTACGTTGGCCAAGCATTTTTTCCCCCTAGGAAAAATTTGCTGAAACAGCCATTCAACAGAGTCAGATTTCGACAGTTAGTGTTTAGCAAAGAGCCGTTTGCTGAAAAGGGTTTTTGCGGATCTAATGTAGACCCAAATACACCACATTCATTTCATTTTAAGAGCACATAAGCAACTGGAGTGGTGTTCCACAGCAGGATTTTAGTTGAGAGGGTATATCATGTGTGATGCCATCAGAAGGAGCTGCTGCTGACAAAACTGTGCTAGAAAGAAAAACAACTGAGGACACCAGGGTGTTTGCAGAAAATAAATATTCACTGTACACCAAGCAGAAGAGAAGCATGTTTATCCCAGCATTCAGGGTATATTAAGAGGCAGGAGTGAGACTGAAGGTGTTATATGCAGCTGTCTACAGAATATTTTTTCTTGGAAGCAGAACAGGCTAACGCAGAAATAAAATCATTTAGCCAACAAAGAATGAACCAGCAAATTCAAGGGGGGGTCTCCTTCTCATTCTACTGGTGATAATGGTAAATGTTCATACTTAACATTTTTGTATCCTTGACTGTAAACTATAAATGTTTCTTCTGATTTAAATATACTGTATGTTGGCATAGGTGCAGATTTTCTCCCCAGGTATCTGCTAAAAATAGGTAATCTAGGGAGACTTCTATGATGGCTGAACATTGAGTAACCGCTTACTTCTAGCTCTCCCAGTTTGAAAACAGAAACTCAGCAGAGAAGGCCAATAGATTTGTGTTTCATAGGTTCATAGGTAGGTTCATAGCTAGGTACTAGGCTAATCGGCCCTGAGGCCTATACAAGCCCAGCCAAAAAGGTACTCTGGCTTATTATTATTATTATTTTCCTGTGCCACTGTCGAGCAGAGCCACAGAGGTGATCCCCAGGGTGAATTTCCTATTTCCCATCCAATCATCAAGATTTTTCTTGAAGAGTGCTAATGAGGAGCTTTGTTTGATATAGATAGGTAGTTTATTCCAGAGTATAGGAAGTCTCTGGGACAGGAATCTATCCCTCCGGCATGTTCTGTTTATTGTGGTGACAAGGTTTAGATCCCTAGAGCGTGTAGCTCGGAGGGATTGGGATTTCATTGTGGAGCATGTCCAGCAGCTTTGGGTTTGACATAGCTTTGTATGTTAGGCAGAGATCACCTCTGAGTAGGCGACATGTGACGGAGTAAAGCTGTAGTTTTTTTGAGACGGTCTGTGTAGGGCATCTGTTTGAGGCCGGTAATCCTCTTTGTGAATTATTTTTGCGGCTTTTCCAGTTGTTGTAGATGTCTTGTGAGGTACATACCAAAAGGGGTGTTGTACTCTATAATTGGTCTAATGAGTGATGAGTAGAGGGGAACAATGACTTTTTTTTCTCAATGAGAAACCTTTTGTGATGAGGTGTGCCACGTAGAAGGATTTCCTGACTACTGTGGCGATGTGATTATCAAAGGAGAGACTACTGTCCACCTGTGTCCCAAGGTCTCTTATCACACTTTCGGTGTTAAGTATACTACCACCTATGTTGTAGTTCATGGGTACAGAGTTTTTACCAAAGGGGATGACAATGCACTTTTTGGCATTGAGCTTGTGGCCATGGCTTTGACACCAGGCATCTGTCTCAGTGAGGCCCTTTTGTAGGATGTCCACATCGTTAGGAGTTTTGATTATGGCTCCTAGTTTGCAGTCATCTGTGAACTTCGTTAGCCAAAGACCTTCTGTGTTAGCCTGTACTTCAGAGAAGTAGATACCAAACAGGAGAGGACCCAGGACTGAACCCTGTGGTACTCCACTTGTCACTGGTCTGAAGTTGGATTTGGAGTCTGCTACTTTCACAGTGTGGGTTCTGTCAGTGAGCCAGTTGGCAACCCATCTTGCGAAATAGGGATTTATAACTAGTTTAGTGAGTTTATCTATAATTTCAGAGTGGGGGATGGTGGTGAAAGCCTTGGCAAGATCTAGATGGGCTGTGTGAACCACCTTACCCTTTTCTACGGCTTTGCTAACTGCTTCAAAGAAGTCTATCAGGTTTAGGAGACATGATCTGCCTTTTACAAACCCGAACTGGTTGGGAGTTTGGAGATTACCAATGTCTTTGTTTATAAGTTCCATGATGATATGTTCCATGGCCTTGCAGACCAGGCTTGTCAGGCTAAAGGGGCGGTAGTTCCCAGGGTCCATGGTGGCTCCCCCCTTGTGGAGTGGGATAACCATTGCTGTGCGCCATTCAGCAGGCACAAAGCCTGAGGTGAGGCTATGACTGAACATGGTACTTAGGTGGGGTGCCAGTTCATTCTGTAGTTCATGTGGAACGCAGCCTGGGATGTTGTCTGGTCCCATGGATGCTGTGTTCTTGGCTTTGGAGAGTATGGTTTTTACCTGTGCAGCTGTGATTATAGGAACTTTGCATTCTTCCGGTATAGAGATGGGCTCTTTAGGGGGAGAGAGGGGGGTAAAGTTAGCACTGAACCTATCTGCCAGGATGTTGGCAATATCAGTTGGGTCTGTATATTTAGTGCCATTGTGCTGTAACTCAGAGCAGATCTGAGTGTTGCCATTGAGATTCCTGACATAGCTATAGAATGCTTTGTGGTTGTCTTTAGAATCAGTGACGATTTTGTTTTCGTAACTAGCTTTGGAGGATTTTATCAGGGATCGCAGCTTCTTACTGAGGCTGACCAGGGAGCTCCTCCACGCGTGGAATTTTACTCAATTTTGCAAGAGTTTCTTCCTTCTGTTGTACAGTTTGTTTATGGCAGGGGGCCACCAGATTGGCTTCCTTTTTTTGGAGGATACCATCTTGGTTCTGTTTGGGATAGCATGATCCATGCACTCATGTAAGTGCTTATAAAGTGCAATTGTGTAGGATTCAGTAGTCGTAACTGTATTGTCCATCTGAATGGGTGTCATGAAGTTCACCACTTCTGTCTTAAGAAGCATGAAGTTGGCTTTGGAGAAATGTTTTACCATGGTTTCCTTAATGGAGGGTGGATGCAGGATGTGGATATCTAGGGTAATTAGCTTATGGTCGGATCAGACCAATGAGGCGTTGACTTCAGGTGTGGAACACCGGTCACTCATATTGGTAATGACTAGATCTAGGATATTGTTGCCCCTGGTGGGGGTGTGGATAAGTTGATCCAGGGCATTGGAGTTTATGAATTCCAGAAAGCATTGAGTAAAGGAGTTGGTACATGAGTAGTTTTCCTAGTTAATGGTGGGGTAGTTGAAATCGCCCATTATTAGGGTGTTTGGTTGAACCCTAATATTTTCCAGTACATCAAGAAAAGAGGAGTGGGAATCCTGGGGCATGGTGGATGATCTGTAGCAAGCTACAATTTGGATTGCAGTTTTGCCCAGAGTTAGTTGCACTTGGATAACCTTGGCTGCATTATGCTGAGCAACTAGCCTGGAGGTGTGGATATCCTTAATGAATATGGACACTCCTCTGCCTTTAGTGTTCCGGTCCAGGTTACATGGCCGAAAAGTGTGGTATGAGTTATAGCCTGGTAGTGCAGGGGTGCTCTCTGGAGCCTTGAACCAGGTCTCAGTCACTGCACAGATATCGATGTTCTCCATTTTAAGGAGTGCCTCGAGTGAGTGCATTTTGAGATTTAGACTTCTAGCATCGGGTAACATCACCCTCAGTTTTTGCTTGCCTGTTCCTGTTACGGTGGTGAATTTGTCATTTGAACCTTGCCTAAAAAAGGCACTATAGGGGCAGCAAGAACCTTAGCCAGTATCCGGAATCCCAGGGGTGACAGGTGCAGGCCATCTCTGGCAAAGCATCGTGTTCTATCGACCATGTCATCCCAGGCAGACAGATACTGGATCCCTTTAGAATGGCACCAGAAGCTTAGCCAATTGTTGAAGTCGATTATTTTGTCCTTGTACTGCGGCATCATTCTGGGTGATGGCAGAATGCTACTCAGGGCTAGGGTCATACCTGCCTGGGCTACAAGATTGGAGAGCTCTTCCATGTCTCTTTTCATGTAGTCCAGGGAGGTACGTCTCAGGTCATTCACACCAATATGGGCAATGAGAGAGTCATATTTGTACTTGTTGTGGAGTGACCTGAGTGCGTGGGTTATGTGGCAGATCCTGGCACCTGACAGGCAGCTGACAGTAACCTTCTCCTTGTTTAGTCTGGTGAGTGGGACATCAGTGTGCCTGACTATAGAGTCGCGTATGACTAGTGTGTTGGGTACGTTGTTTTGCCTTATTGGCTGTGGTTGAGTGGCACACTGAGTCTGCAGGCTGTGTGTCATTTGGGTTGTCTTGGGGGGGTGGAGGTTGCTTGAATTTCTGCTTTGGAGGTCTCTGTTGCTTGAGCAGATTATTATTGAGAGCCTATGTGAATGTTTTTGTGTTTCTATGTGTGGATTTTGGTGGTGTAAATTTAGTGAGACTATGTGATGAGTTTGGTGTGGTGCAAGTGTTTACCTTCTCCTCTTGACTGTCAAGTTCAGTCTTGATTGGAGGGAGATTTACCTCCAGTTTGGCTAGATAAGTGCATCTCTCACAGGTTGTAGTGTTGGGTGGTAGGAGGAGAGGTTTGTCTGTGTACATGAGGCAATTTCTACATTGCCCCAAGATGCCCAGATTCATCAGATAGACAGGAGAGAACACTGGGAGCTGACCCTTGGACATGCCTGAATACAAAAAACTATGTTCCTCTAGATAAGTGAGGAAAGTGAGTACAAGAGCTGTTTTTCTCTAAGCAAGTGAGGAAAGTAAGGACCAAAACTGTTTTCCTCTAGGTAATGAGGAAGGTTGAGTGCTGTAGTAATTAATAGGTTATTTAGTGCTTACAAGTTCTGAACAAGTGCTGACCACGAATAAGCAAATTCAAGTGCTAAAAGTAAGAATCTGTATCTGGACTAAACTAGTTACAGGAAAGGGGGGAAACAAGTGCAAATGTGGGCTTTTAAATCAGAAAGTTGAGAGGGATGGAAAAACTGCCCAAACGGCCAGTAACTACAATTTCTGGGCCAGAACCACTCCTTATGTGGTAGATAGGTTACCTAGTGCTTACCACTCCCACTGATAAGCTGGAAGGCTTCCCGCCAACACAGAAAGCTTGGGGGGGCTCAGAAGCTTACATACAGTCCTGGATACAGCAAATCTGAATCTGGACTACACTAGTTACAGGAAAGATATTTTTTTTTTTTTTTTTTTTTTTTTTTATATATATACAGAAAAGTAGCTAAAACAGCAGTCAAAACAATTCAAATGCAGTGCAAGCTAGCACACTTGAGTATGTAGCAATGTTAGACCAAACAGTTTAAAAAATGCAATTAAATTAAAAATGACTAAAAACAATGCAGAAGGAGTCTATTAGGTAGAATGAGGTAAAGAGATGGGACTAGGGGGAGTGTCCCAGATCAAATTTACAGTGGGGGCGGGCAACTGCAAAAACCTCCAAATTTAAAAAGCAACACAGGAATAGGGAGGGTGGATATGGGAAAACCAACACCTTTAGCAGAGATCGAAAAACTATACAGTGAAGCAAAAATAACAGTGCACAACTCTGAAGTCAGCCAGCAATGATATAAAATTAGTCAAACAACAATTACCAGTACACAACTCTGAAGTGCCAGAAAAATATACTCAGCTCTGTTTATCTCCAGATAGTTTGAAGTGCACTCTTTCAGGACACAGGTTTATGGGTAAATTTCAGTAATTGGCAAGTAAGTGCAATGCATGGATGCCAGGAATAAAGAAATACAGAAGACCTGGAAAAATCAGCTACAAAAAGTGAGGAAGAAACACTGACTGGGGAGAATTCTGCAGCTGTTCAGCAAAAAGCAATGCAACCTTCCAACATGACTTCCAGTAACCTACAAGAAGATATGACAACTTCATACAGACCTGGTTAAAATAAACAAAACACTGATGGAGCATATCAACACAAACAATAAAAGTCTGGAAAAATTGGAAGAAGCTTTAAGCAGATATTCAGATGAGATGATAAAGCTGCAAAAATCAGAGGTCAAAATAAAGAAGAGGCTGGCTGAATATGAGACTGTTCAGAAAGAGATGTTTCAAAAAATAAGAGAATTACAAGACCGAGCACATAGGGAAAACCTGAGATTTTCAGCTATACCAGAAAAGCTGGAAGGAACAGAATGCATTAATTTTATGAAAGCACAAATAAGCAACTGGACTGGTATTCCACAGCAGGAATTGTTAATTGAAAGGGCACATTGTGTGTATGCCCCAAACCTAGCTAAAGGTTCATAGGTAGGTACTAGGCTATTGGCCCTAGGGCCTATATAAGCCTAACCAAAAAGGTACCCTGGCTTTCGCCACCCAAGAAAATTATTTTCCTGTGCTCCTGTTGAGCAGAGCCACATAGGTGATCCCCGGGGTGAATTTCCTATTTCCCATCCAATCATCAAGATTTTTATTGAAGAGTGCAAATGAGGAGCTTTGTTTGATATAAATAGGTAGTTTGTTCCAGAGTATGGAAAGTCTCTGGGACAGGAATCTATCCCTCCAGCATGTTCTGTTTATTGTAGTGACAATGTTTAGGTCCCTAGAGCATGTTGCTTGGAGGGATTGGGATTTCTTTAAGTGGAGTATGTCCAACAGCTCTGAGTTTGACATAGGTTTGTATGTTAGGCAGAGATCACCTCTGAGTAGGCGATATGCGACAGAGTAAAGCTGGAGTTTTTTGAGACGGTCTGCATAAGGCATCTGTTTGAGGCCATTAATCCTTTTTGTGAGGTATTTCTGCGGCCTTTCCAGTTGTTGTAGCTGTCTTGTGAGGTACATACCAAAAGGGGCGTTGTACTCTATAATTGGTCTAATGAGTGATGAGTAGAGGGGAACAATTACCTCTTTTTTCCTGGATGAGAAACCTTTTGTGATGAAGTGTGCCACGTAGAAGGATTTCCTGACTACTGTGGTGATGTGATTATCAAAGGAGAGACTACTGTCCACTCGTGTCCCAAGGTCTCTTATCACACTTTCAGTGTTAAGTAGACTACCACCTATGTGGTAGCTCATGGGTACAGAGTTTTTACCAAAGGAGATGACAATGCACATTTTGGCATTGAGCTTGAGGCTATGGCTTTGACACCATGTATCTGTCTCCGTGAGGTCCTTTTGTAGGATGTCCACATCATTAGGAGTTTCGATTATGGCTCCTAGTTTGCAGTCATCTGTGAACTTCATTAGCCAAAGACCTTCTGTGTTAGCCTGTACTTCAGAAAAGTAGATACCAAACAGGAGAGGACCCAGGACTGAACCCTGTGGTACTCTACTTGTCACTGGTCTGAAATCAGATTTGGAGTCTGCTACTTTCACAGTGTGGGTTCTGTCAGTGAGCAATTTGGAAAACCCATCTTGTAAAATAGGGATTTATACCTAGTTTAGTGAGTTTATCTATAATTCCAGAGTGGGGGATGGTGGCAAAAGCCTTGGCAAGATCTAGATAGGCTGTGTGAACCACCTTACCCTCGTCTACGGCTTTGGTGACTGCTTCAAAGAAGTCTATCAGGTTTAGGAGACATGATCTGCCTTTTACAAACCCGAACTGGGTGGGGTCCAGAGTTTGTAGATTACCAATGTCTTGTGTATAAGATCCATGATGATACGTTCCATGACCTTGCAGACCAGTCTCGTTAGGCTAATGAGGTGGTAGTTTCTGGGGTCTGTGGTGGCTCCCCCTTTGTGGAGTGGAATAATCGTTGCTGTGCGCCATTCAGTAGGCACAAAGCCTGAGGTGAGGCCATGATTGAACATGGTGCTTAGGTGGGGTGCCAGTTCATTCTACAGTTCATGTAGAACGCAGCCTGGGATGTTGTCAGGTCCCATGGATGCTGTGTTCTTGGCTTTGGAGAGTGTGGTTTTTACCTGTGCAGCCATGATTACAGGAACTTTGCATTCTTCCGTTATAGAGATGGGCCCTTTACATGGTGAGAGGGGGTAAAGTTAGCACTGAACCTATCTGCCAGGATGTTGGCAATATCAGTTGGTTCTGTATATTTAGTGCCATTGTGCTGTAACTCAGAGCAGATCTGAGTGTTGCCATTGAGATTCTTGACATAGCTATAGAATGCTTTGTGGTTGTCTTTAGAATCAGTGGCGATTTTGTTTTTGTAACTAGCCTCGGAGGATTTTATGAGGGATCTCAGCTTTTTACTGAGGCTGACCAGGGAGTTCCTCCAATCATGGGATTTTACTCTTTTTTGCAACAGTTTCTTTCTTCTGTTGTAGAGTTTGTTTATGGCAGGGGATCATCAGATTGGCTTCCTTTTTTTGGAGGATAGCAACTTGGTTCTGTTAGGGATAGCATGATCCATGCACTCTTGTAAGTACTTATAAAGTGCATTTGTGTAGGATTCAGCAGTCATCCCTCTATTGTCCATCTGCATGGGTGTCGTGAAGTTTGCCACTTCTGTCTTAAGAAGCATGAAGTTGGCTTTGGAGAATTTTTTTACGGTGATTTCCCTAATGGGGGGTGGGGCGGGATGTGGATGTCTAGAGTGATTAGCTTGTGGTTGGATCTGACCAATGAGGAATTGACCTCTGGTGTGGAACACCAGTCGCCCATGTTGGTAATGACCAGGTCTAGGATATTGCTGCCCCTGGTGGGGGTGTGGATAAGTTGATCCAAGTCATTGGAATTTATGAATTCCAGAAAACGTTGAGCAAAAGAGTTGGTACATGAGTAGTTTTCCCAGTTAATGGTGGGGTAGTTGAAATCGCTCATTATTAGGGTGTTGGGTTGTACCCTAATATTTTCCAGCGTATCAAGAAATGAGGAGTGAGAATCCTGGGGCATGGTGGGGGATCTGTAGCAAGTTACAATTTGGATTGTGGTCTTGCCCAGAGTTAGTTGCACTTGGATAATCTCGGATGCATTATTCTGAGCAACTAGCCTGGAGGTGTGGATATCCTTAATGAATATGGACACGCCTCCACCTTTAGTGTTTCAGTCCAGGTTAAGTGGCTGAAAGTTGTGGTATGAATTATAGCCTGGTAATGCAGGGGTGCTCTCTGGAGCCTTGAACTAGGTCTCTGTCACTGCACAGATGTTGATGTTCTCCATTTTAAGGAGTGCCTCGAGTGAATGAATTTTGAGGGTTAGACTTATAGCATTGAGTAGCATTACCCTCAGATTGTGCTTGCTTGTACCTGTTAAGGTGGTGAATTGTCATTTGAACTTTGCCTAAAAAAGGCACTATAGGGGTGGCAAGAGCCTTAGCCAATATCCAGAATCCCAAGGGCGACAGTTGCAGGCCATCTCTGGCAAAGCATCGTGGTCTGTCGATCATGTCATCCCAGGCAGACAGATGCTGGATCCCCTTAGAATAACATCAGAAGCTTAGCCAATTTTGAAGTCAATCATTTTGTCCTTGTACTGTGGTATCATTCTGGGTGATGGCAGGATGCTACTCAGGGCTAGAATTATACCTGCCTGGGCTACAAGATCAGAGAGCTCCTCCATGTCTCTTTTCATGTAGTCCAGGGAGGTACGTTTCAGGTCATTTACACCAACATGGACAGTGACAGAGTCATATTTGTACTTGTTGTGGAGTGACCTAAGTGCATGCATTATGTGGCGGATCCTGGCACCTGACAGGCAGGTGACAGTAACTTTCTCCTTGTTTAGCCTGATGAGTGGAATATCAGTGCACCTGACTATAGAGTCACCTATGACTAGAGTGTTGGGTAAGTTGTTATGCCTTAGACCTTTAATAGTAAAGATGCGATCCTACCAGCAGAAGGAGTTGATTCTGACAAAATTGTAGCTGTCTTCATGGTATTCTTCCCTGGAGGGACAAAATTATTTTTGATGAAGTACATGCTAAGAAGGAAATACAAAAGTTTGTCTAACAAAAAAATAATCTGTGAAACAAAAGGAGTTTCTGCTTCTTCTTGTTCTGGTAATAAAGACCACAGATGGACTGTACCTTTGAAACCTTTTCAAATCTTTCAACGGAAAATGTTGGAGAGAAGGAAGGGAGCTGACTAGATGAACTGAGAGTACGTTGGAAGTGAAGTAGAGACAGGATTTTGGAGATGAACAGCAATAAAGCCAGCAACTTAATATGGGATTACAATGCAATAATTATATTTGTGAATATGAAAGAACAAGAAAATCTGGAAATATTGGACTTTTTCAGAGTTTGCTGGACTTGTGGGGGACTGTAAACATATGCCCTACTTCATATCATTAATATTTGGAAAAGTGCTTTGGGGAGGGCAGGAGGAGGGGGAAGAGTTAACTGTTAAGTAAAGATTTTTTTTCTTTTTTTGGTTTTCTTTGTTTTATTTTATTTTGTTTTAGTTGTGTATCATTGAATATTATAAGGCTTTTTTTCTAGTAAATACATGTAAGCTCAGTAACAATTCTTCAGCTGGTCTTCATGTTTCCCTGGAAATAATCTGATAAAGAGAAACTGGCTACAGTCTGGTGGAGAGTGATTGGATGAAGGGAAAAAAGAGAAACTGGCTAAGAGATAATGTTCTCTGAAAGCATTCAGGGTTTTTCCCAAAGTAGATAATGTTCTCTGAAAGCATTCAGGGGCTTTCCTAAGGCAGTTAATGTTCTCTGAAAACACTCAGGGGTTTTACCAGCTGGGAGAGCTATAAAGACAAGATAAAACCAATCATCACATAGTAGAAGCACAGGCTGCACCATGCCTCTTAGCATGGATGGCCTTTCTTTTAGATTAACTCATATCTGTGAGTGTGGCTGTCAGTTTGGGACTTTTGTTCCTATTTGGAAGGTAAAACTTCAATATTTGAAGGTGTGTATAGTTTTGTGTGTTAGTTTTAAGTTAATAGGTTTTAGGGGGTATTGGGGATTTTTTTTAGGGCTTTCAATAAAAATAAAAAGTTTTATAAGGTGTAACATAGGCTCAAATGTATATGACAAGAAACAACTGAATAAAAGTGCTTTCTTTAATGTCTTTAAATGTAAATGGTCTCACAGATAAATACAAACAAGAAAGAGTAGTGAACTGTATTAAAAATGTAGAGTGAAAATAGTTATGTTACAGAAGAACTGAACATGTGAATTTGATAAAGGTTTTCAGGATGGTTATTCAGTGGAATACCTGGGACAAAGGAAAAGAGGAGTACTTATATTAATTATAAGAGGAGCTCCAATAGTGATAGAAGTAGATAAAAAGATAATAATGACAGATTTGTAGTGCTAAGGGGCTACTGGCAAGGTGGGAGGATTACTCTGGCATGTATTTACATTCCACCTAAAACTGCTGTAATGGAGCATAAGAAAATTCTGGGAGAAATAATCAGTTTTCAGCAAGGAATATTACTTATAGGTAGGGATTGGAACTTGATTTGCACTGAAGATGTGTCTGGGGGCCCAGAAGGGAAAATATAACAAAGGAGGGTAGATTTTTGAAGAAATTTATGAAATATTTGGCATGGAAGATGTGAATTCAGTAACAGGGGCTTGGAGTGAATTTACATATTATTCCCCAAGCTATAAAACTGGGCTAGACTAGACAGATTTTACATTTCACAGGAACATGTGCATTTAATTGAAGGTCTTGATACCCATCCAGTAACTATTTCAGATCATGCGCCAATAATAGCTAAAATAAAAACACAGGGTAATGAAATAAAAATGAGATATTGGTGCTTTCACAACTATCTGTTGAAAAGAGAGGAATTTAAAGAATGGGTCGGTGAGATTATTCAGGAGCTGTTAGAGCGGATAGAAATTTCTTCTGAAAATATAGATAGGGAGTGGGATACAATTAAGGTGGAGTTTAAAAATTGGAAAAAAAAGAAAGGGCTCTATGGTTAAGAAGTAACAAAAATTATTGAGATGGACTGGCAAATGTAAAAGTATTGCAGAATAGGGGGAATCTCACAGAACAAGAAGAGGATCAACTGTAGAATGCTAGGCAGAAAATAAGGGATTACCTCAGTAATATGCACAAACTTAGAAAGACTGCTGTTAAGCAACTTTTTTATAATAACACCAGAGCACAAAAACATTTAGCACAATGACTCAGGCAACAAAAAGCAGAAAGGGCCATCACCAAACTTAGGAGCCTGTAACAAAGAAGGTAACAAGAGATCCTGTAGAGGTATTAGAAATATTTTGTAAATTCAATGAGAGTCTCTATAAAGCAAAGAAATATGAAAATCAAGAAAAAATACAAATGGAAATGTTTATGGAAGAATTAAATATAACAAGGTTAGAGGTAGATGAGGCTCAATTAGTAACAGTTAGGATAGGAGGAGATGAGATAAAAATTGTAATGTATAACTAATCTACAGGAAAGTCCCCAGGAATATATGGTATTCCTATGGAAGTTCAGAAGCTAGGAGGAAAAAACTGATGAAGATCTGGAAGGTTTTGTTTAACAATATCTTAAGAGGAGAAGTACCACTGTCATGGAACAAAGCAGTGGTAGCTGTAATACCTAAAGAGTGTAAGGATCCATCAGATTCAGCTTCATACAGGCCCATTTCAATACTAAACCATGCTTATAAAGTGTTCATGTCTATAACGGCTAAAAGAATGGCAAACATAATGCCAAAATTGATAGCTATGGATCAATGTGGTTTTGTGGAAGGAAGGAAAACATTTGACAACATTAACAAAATATTGATAATCCAGATGGAAGCAGAATGTAAGAAAATACCATTATTGTTAGTGGGTCTTGATGCAGAAAAAGCATTTGACAGAGTAAGCTGGGACTTTATGAGCAGGGCAATGGAAGCATTTACATTTCCTGAAAAAAATTTGATTAGGAGAATGTATGCGGGATCAGAGGCAAAAATTAAAGTGGGTGGGGTCCTCTCTGATAATTTCTGCTTGAGCGGAGGAATCAGGCAGGGGTATCCTCTTTCCCATTTATTATTTGCATTATATTTAGAACCATTGGCAAAGAAAATAAGGCACTCAGAAATTCAGGGATATAATTGGTATGGTAGTCAAGAAAAGCTGGCTTTATTTGCAGATAATATTATTTTGTACCTGACAAAACCAGAAAAAGACATTACAGTGTTGTGGAACATTTTGAGACAGTTTCGTGACTTTTCAGGATACAAAGTTAATGAAGCTAAAACAAAGGCAATAGCGATACATTAGGTACCCACACATGAAATAGTTCAGGAATACCCATATTTATGGGGACATCATAAAATGAAATATTTAGGAGTATGGAATAAAATGATTCTAGTGTGGCAGCTAAGGATATGTGGGAAGAGACTAAACAAAATATAATACAAAAACTGAGAAAATTGAAGCTTTGTTATATGGATATGATTAGTAAAATACAAGCAGTTAAAATGTTTTTAGACCCTTTGGTCTTATACAGGCATATTTTTATCAACCAGAAGAGAAGTTGTGGATAGCAATTAATAAAGAGCTGAAGGACTTTCTCTGGGGGGGGGGTGGCAAGAGTTAAGTGGGATAAGCTGATTCTTCTAGTAGAACAGGGCAGATTCAGATTACCCAATTTGAGGGGGTATTTCAGAGCTACACAGTTAAGACTTCTATACATAGCACAAGCAGAAAACTATAATTCAAAGTGGAAAGGGCTGATGATGAAACATGGGGGAAGCTTAAGAAACAAGGAGAGACTGGGATTTTGGATGCAGGCCTTTGAGGAGAATAACAGTAATAATGCAGAATATTATATCCATAAAGTAGCAGAAAGTATTCTAAGAACTAAACCAATATGGGAATGGAGAAACGATATTCTGCTGATAAGGATGACTGCAATTAGGGATACAGGCAATAGGCAAGAGGGGGCTGGAATTTATTGGAGAAAGCTTGCAAAAGAACCAAGGTATTGGGAGCAAATAACTAGAGAGGGAAAGATGATAGAATGGGAGGACACCAAGAATGTATTTGGACTGCAGGTTAGAGATTGCCTTATCTGTCCGAGACTTGATATCAGAGTATAGGCAAAGAGAAAGAAATTGGGGGGTTCCAAATGAAAGGCCAGCACTGGTAGAGTTTTTAATAGACTCTAGAACAGAAGTTGCCATAAAAAAAAATGGAATAATTGGTACAGCATATAAAATATTGCATGATAACTATAAGAATCAGAGGAAGTTAGAAAGGATTGGGAAGAGAGATTGGACAAGCAATTCAAAAAGAAGCAATGAGAGGATATATGTATGTATCCCAAGTATGCAACAAAATCTAAAAGATTTAGGAGTTTTGCCTGGAAATGTTTACATAGATATTTTTATACCCCAAGTAGACTCCAGAGAATTTTTCCTTGGGTAGACAGAAAATGTTGGAGCTGTGAAGGAGAAGAAAGAGGTAATTGGGAACATATATTCTGGGTGTACAGTGAGTTGTCAGACCTTAAGGATTCCCTGCGGATCCACTGTCATAGATGACGGGTGAGCAGATTGGTCTGATGAGGAAGATGATTTTCCTGAGCTATGATACAGAATCAGAATTGTCTAGACATGGTAAGGCCTTGCTGTGTCTAATAATGGTGGCTGCCAAAAAAGCAATTACAAGAAATTGGAAATCAAAATCTAAACCAACTATACTGGAAGTAGTGAATATAGTAACAGAGATAAAACAACTGGAACTGAGATCTTTAGAAAGGGGTAGGAGCAAACTATATAGGAAAAAAATTGGAATTGTAGGAGCAGTACATACAAGGGAGGAATGAGGCCAAAAGGGCAGCAGGGCTTAAATGAGCTATGTAATGTTTGAGTGTAAAAGCTTGGGTAGATTATAAGTGATGCATAATGTTTGCAACTGAGAGTGTGTCAGTATGGTTTGTGATGTAAAATGCTTGCAACTAGGATTGTGTCAGTGTGTTTTTTTTTTCATTTATATAAATGTATGATTGCCTATGTGGTAAGTGATGGTTTAGTGAAGATGTTTCTTGTTTAAAAAAGCAGGAATTGAATAATTTATGTAATATTGCTTAGATTATAGGATATATAGCAATATATGTGAATTATAATGTTTATGTTAATATAGTTTGATTACTTTTACATGAATGTAAATTTGCCTATGTCACAAGTTATAATTCAATAAAGGTGTTTGAAAGGTTGAACAAAAAGAAATTGGCAATCTAGGCCCAGCTGGACTTTCCCAGTAAACAATGTCAATAAATAAATGAATAAATAAATAAATAAATGAAATAACAAAGATCATATAGACAAAGAGAAATAAATAGGGGGTCCTAAACGAATGACCAGCACTGGTAGAGTTTGTAATAAAGCATTTTTATTACAATAGAGAATGCTTGAAGGGCACTAAAAAGCACTGGAGCTGACTAGAAGAATCAAGAGTACTTGGTCTTGAAGCAGAGACTAGTGCTGGGTGGGGGAGATGATCAGAAAGAAGACCATCAACAATATGAAATTACTGAATAAATGGGAGAACTGTAAATCATCATTCATATTAGATGTAGCTTAGGCAAGTAAACTGTGATTTTAAAGACTGGAAGTTTGTTGACTATATTAACCAATGGGAGAACTTTAACGTATAAACCGTGCTATATGACATTAAAGTTTGGAAGGACACTAAAGGGCCTAAAGAAGTAACTCTGAGTAAAACTATGTGTTTTTATTAATATTTGTATAAAAAATTCAGAATGTAAATTGCATGTCATATTGTAAAGCATTTCTCTGCATTATCCAGTCAGAGGTATTTTATATGTAAAGCAGGGGACGTTTACCAGTGACTGCTATATAGTAATATTAAAGTAAGAAATTACTTTTTCTTAGTTGTAATGCATACAGGCTTTACCCTGTAACAAGGTAAGAAAGTCTGGAAAGGGGGGCAAAGATCCTTGTCCTTCTGGTACATTAGTTCATAGCAAGAGCCAAAGAGGGAGTGATCTTATAATTCTGTCTGTCTGTCTCCATCAGCTTATAACAGTAGTGTGAGTGCTTATTTTTGACTGTCAGCATCAGCTGTCTAATACAGTATTTTAAGAAACATTTGAATGTCTGACTTGAATAATAGCTGAGTTAGCTGCTCTTTTCAAACTGCAACTGTCATTCAGTGTCCAGGTATAATTATGATTAATGGGTTTTAAGGTGAGCTGGCTTGTGTTGCACAGACATTTTAACATTGCAGGTAGAACTAATGTCTTTGAACATAATTACCCCTCCTCAGCTCACTGACTTGCCTTAACTAAAGACTGTACATAATAGGAAACTACTGTAACAGATGCCACTAATCTTCACTTTTAAAGAAAACGCATTATAGAAAAAATTTAAATCAAATTCTGGCAGAAATACTTGTGTTTTAAGTGCCATTATTTGAAATGGCTCAATATATAGCATAAATGACTTAACATGATTACTGTGCCCTTTTTAGCCTTCATGATATAACAGATGAAAAAGAAAATGTGAGATTTTAAAAAGGGCAAATGGAAACAAGATAAGTTGAAGCACAAATGACTGGAATAATTAAACAATGCTCTTTTGTATGTGACACTTTTAGTATTGAATTATGGGGAAAGAAAAACATGGACAGTTGGGTGGAGTTCTCCTTTACTTATATGGATAAACCAGCTAATTATATTCAAAATTGTCTCAGTATTTTGTTGTGGAATTTTACATTGACATCTTACAAACATGGACAGACAAATCACCACAGCTTCACCCATGTGATCAACCAGTCACAGTACAAGAAAATAGGAAATATTTACCACTCATGAGGTTCATGAGGTTCTGTAGCTCAGTATGGTTTCCTAGTTAACAGGATCAATTGCATTGTCCTTAACTTGTTCTTGACCCATTCAACAGTCTGGGATTCCTTAGCTTGTCCATTAAGTAGCAATACCAATCATTCCATTAAGACATAAAGATCACTTGTAACCATTTTTGCACATACCTGTAGTCTTTCTACGTTCTTTCCAAGTGACAGGAGAGCTTCCTACTCTGAAATCTAATTTACTGGCTACTCTGTTTCATTTTACTTTTATTTATCACTCACAAACTTTAGCTCTCCACAGACTTACAAGGGCGGTACTTCTTGTCTTTGCATCATCACCCTGATAACTTTGATGATGTGAAGTTGGATCTTTTCTGCACTACTAGGCTGGGTCTCTTTCCTCTGTAAGTAAATATCACGTTAATGCTGCACTCAGGCTCAGTGCATTCAGGTTTTGCATTAGTATGCATTTTCTGGGCAAAATGAGCTGTGAAACTCTAATATCTAGCATTAGTGTCCAACTGTAATCCTCTGTGACTTACAAGAAAATCAAAAGTTTTATGAGAGATGGATGAGGTAAAAATATGAGGCAAAATCAGGGCATTCTGCAACAGTCATAGACTGATACAAGGTACAATTCAATGACATTAGGCAAAATCAAAGGCAATTGATAGTTATGGACTTCAAGCTGTATGTGAGATGATTGTTAGACAGTAAAACAAAAACAACCTTCACATTTGTTTTCATATAAAAGGAATACAGATTAACCAACAACATGCAACTAACCTTAAAATTGAAAATTAGAAAAAAAAAAACAAATAAAACTGCCCCAGTGTGAAAATCCTCTCTCTGTACATCTTTCTGCATCTTGTTGACTAAGTAAATACATTAACGCATAAATATCTAATTCCTTTACACTACCCTTTCTCAATATCTCCTAGCTGTTTTAGCCCTCTTACTCCCTGATCATGTTATGTTATCCAAAAAAAAAAAATATATATATATATATATATATATATATATATATTTTTTTTTTTTTTTTTTTCATTTAACATGTATGGTTGCAACTGTTTATATTTGCTTGTTATGACTACCATTGTTACTTTTCTTTTAGACATCATGTTTAAGAAGCTTGTAATTGAATTTTCTAGTTGTACTGCATTAGGTTCATTAATCATTAATCATTAATTGTAATAGTCATATGTCAAATGTAAAAACTATGTAATCCTCCTTGGAGCTTTTCTCCCTGGTTCTTCCCTGAAAATGGGCTACTGTGCTCAGTCAAACACTACCCAGATAACAAATAGGGAAGCAGAACTTTCTATAGGTGAACTAATGAGGACAGAGCATGTTATTGCTGTGGAAGGCATTTTTTGGACACGATCTTCCTTAAAAAGAAAAGAGAATTCAAACTTAAATGACAGAAAACAGCCAAGGCAAGCAATAATTGATGAAATGCATTTTGAAGACAGGCTGATTTCATGTTGTCAGTCTGCACATGATCTTTAACCCATTAAATAAAATACATTAGCTAAAGGACTGCAGTCAAGCAAAAATTCTGCTAACACTGCTGAAGATGCCAAGGTAAATAGCTGCAGGGCTGGTTTTCATCCATGAGTTAGTGAATGTGTGACTATGACAGTACCTATTAATGTTAATATTGCTACTAAGTATTTGAAAAAAAGTTGCAGTACATGTATTCTAAAATCAGGCTATAATGTTCATAAATATTTGTAAAAATGTGTAATGCCTGTGTAGATATAGTAACAATAACAGAAGAGTTGAATTTACTAGAGAAGTACTTTCACAGATCCAGGAAGGAGATGGTAGTTTTTCTGCCCCTTCTTCCATTTCCTCTGTCCTTCCAGTTTAGGACTACCCCTCATATCTTCCTGACCACAAACCAGTCTCATTCAAAATAACTATCACACCTGACCTCCCCCACCCACCAAGCAGGAACCAAACTAAAAAAAGTCTCCAAAGCAGATTATAAACTCTTATGGCATGGTATAAATAGCTTCACTGCACTTCTTTCCTCAAATGGAACTGGCAACTATGCTGAGTTCTACACAAATGCATTATACAACCTCCTGCATAACTGCATTGACTCGGCTGTACCTGATAGGACCAAAACAAGATCTTCAAAGAAGAGCAAACCTGCCTAGTGGACAACTGCCATTAACAGGCTTTAAAATAAGAGGAAGAAATTGCTGTCCAAGAGTAAGAGGGAGCGAGCCCTGAACTGAAAACACTCCTTTATCTTAAGCAAGCAAGTAAGACTTCTTGTGAAGTCCTCCAAAGATAACTATGAATCCAAAATAGCTTCCTCAACTAAGTACAACTATAGAGCATTCTTTAGTTACATCCATAACCTAAAAGGAAAGGCCCAGATTTGTGCCAAACTGGTAGTTAATGATACCACATATACCGAGCCTGTGGGCATTGCTAACCTGTTAGCCAAGAGGTTCTGTGAAAACTTCAATCCCCTGACCCTGCCATATGTACCCCATGGCATCCCCCTACCACCTCTCCTCTACCTTGTATCTCTAAAGAGCACCCACTCTAAGGTGAAAAACACAGCATCTATGGGACCTGATAACATCCCAGGCTGTGTACTACATGGGCTCTGTCATGAAAGGAGATACTGACAGCCCAGCTATCTGGAGTTTTGTAAATAATTATATTTCATTTGTGAATATCAACATGATTCATATGCTTGTGTTATAAATGTATTAGAACTATATATGTGTATATCAAACTGCTGGTACACAAGTGTGTGTTGAAAAGGGTTGTAAAGTACTGAGCTTTAAAAATATATCCATAGTGTACTCCACTGGAACAGAACAGAAATCTACAGGCATTATTGTAACTGTTTAGATGTATATATTTTAAAAGGGGAAACTGGAATACAGAAGGTTAACTTGCAAAACTTCAGAAAAATAGTTGAAATTAAATTACTTTATAGCCACATCATATGTTATCTTTCAGTTTCAGTGCAGTAAGAGGCACAATGTCAAGAACTAGAGGTTCACTGTATTGTCATGGAAGTGTTTTTATTGTTTTTGACTTCCAGGATCTGTCTTAGATTTAAGAAAAGCCTTGCCTATGTATTTTCACAGGTAGATGCTAAATGCTACCAGCTGCAACAGTCGGTGGTTTTACCTGGGATAGAGTCAGATAACAAGAAGTGATGTCATCCTGCAAGCTATCCCATTAGTAATATTTGAGATATTAATTTAAGAACTCTCTGAGAGAGACTCAGTATTCTGTATTTTTCTTTGACCTGACAGCATCAGCTGGAAGACCCACTTACAACATCTGCATTGCTTGCTCTGTAAGTAGGTTAACTAGGACATAGTAATTCTCTAGATATAGTCAGGACTATAGCAAAACTTAATTTAGATTTTTTCTTTATTTATTTGAGACTGTCCTGTGATGTTGTTTTCTTGTTATTTTATTATTTATTATTAAATATATTTAAATATTTCATTTTGGCTGATATTTGTGAGACATATTTAAGTTCTGAGAGTACTTGCATTTTTATTTGGTGACACTGTACAGGCCACTCCTAATAGCTTTGCTCTTGGTTAAACTACGATCTGCATTGATAGTAACATTACACAGTAAGATTGGACACTCTTTGTTAAGGGCCTTAAAGTAGCTGATAAGGACGTGGCTGGTGGCAGTTATAACTACCTTACAGTCTAGGAAAAAAGGGGGCGAAGCTAGTAAACCTGTGCCAGCCTTTCCCAGGTGTGTGTGTGTGTGTGTGTGTGTGTGTGTGTGTGTGTGTGTGTGTGTGTGTGTGTGTATAAATCAAACCTCAAAGAGTGTGTGTGTGTCAGCTACTTGAGCAAGGACACTTAGCACTGGTTGGACAGAGAGGGTACTGGAGGACTTGGCTTGGCCATTCAGCTGAGATCTCAGCCCTATAGCTGTGCCAGTGGGGAGTCTTATTGGGGATCTGGAGAAAGAGGAAGAAAACAAATTCAAATGAAAAACTGTACATGGACAAAGTGCCTCACCATAAACAAATATATTAATCAGAAAGCAGCACCAACAGATATTTTATTTTAGTCTGTTTATATGTGATGTCATTAAATGTTTTTTGCTCAAGTCATCCATTGGTGTTGCCTCATGTTGCTTTCTGAGAAAGAGGAAGAAACCAACCCTGGATTGATTGTGGTCTCTGTGTGCTCTTAAGAGAAATTGCACTTGATACAGTGAGCTGCATCTGGAAATACTGTGTGTGTGCCTGTCATCCTCCCAATGTATGTCCCCCAGTGGTGCTAGTTGTGAGAACTGAGGCTCCTTGATTACTGTTGCCAGTGGTGGGATGTCACAGGCTCAAAAAAGAATCAGCATCACGATTTTGTACTCTTTCAATCATAGTGTAAGCACTGGCTTCATCCCAGCTGAATGGAAAAAGGCTACCGTTATCCCCTTGCACAAAGGTGGTGTTTCCAGTGACCCCAGGAACTACAGACCTATGAGCCTGACTAGCCTTATCTGCAAGGCCATGGAACATATTATTATGGACCTTATCAACAAAGGTGCAGGTAATCTCCAAACACTTGACCCTACTCAGTTTGTATTTTTCAAAGGGAGATCATGCCCGTTAAACCTGGTGGACTTCTTCAAGACAGTCACCAAGACCCTTGACAAGGGAAAATCTGTGCATTTAGCCTACCTAGACTTAGCTAAGGCTTTTGACACTATCCCCCACTCAGGCATCATTGACAAACTCACCCAGCTAAGTATCAACCCTTATATCATTAGATGGGTCACAATCTTCATGAAGGGCCGATCTTGTCTCCTGAACCTGATTGACTTCTTCGAATCAGTCTCCAGAGCTATGGACAAGGGTAAGGTGGTCCACACAGCCTATCTGGACCTCACCAAGGCCTTCGATACCATCCCCCACTCTGGAATCATAGATAAACTTACTAAGCTGGGCATAAATCCCTATGTCACTCGATGGGTTGCCAACTGGCTTACTGACAGAACCCACACTCTAAAAGTAGCCGACTCCAAATCCAGCTTCAAACAAGTGACAAGTGGAGTACCTCAGGGTTCAGTCCTGGGAGCGCTCTTGTTTGGCATCTACTTCTCTGAAGTACAGGCCAGCACTAAGGGACTCTGGCTAACAAAGTTTGCAGATGACTGCAAACTGGGAGCCATTATTGAATCCCCAAATGATGTGGATATTCTACAAAAGGGCCTTACAGAAACAGATGCTTGGTGCCAGAGCCATGGGCTCAAGCTCAATGCCAAGAAGTGTATAGTTATCCCCTTTGGGAAAAACCATGTACCCATGAATTACCATATAGGTGGCAGTACACTAAACACCGAAAGTGTGATAAGAGACTCAGGAACCAGGTGGACAGTGGTCTCACCTTCGATAACCACATCGCCACAACAATCAGGAAATCCTTCTATGTGGCATACCTCATCACTAATGGCTATTCATCCAGAAAAAAGTAGATCATTGTCCCACTGTACTCATCCCTCACTAGACCCATCATACAGTACAATGCCTCATTTGGTATGTACCTCACAAGACATCTGCAACAACTGGAAAGGCCATAAAAACACCCCACTAAAAGAATCACAGGCCTAAAGCAGATGCCCTATGCTGACCGACTAAAAAAACTCCAGCTATACTCTGTCGCATATCATCTACTCAGAGGCGATCTCTGCTTAACATACAAGGCCATGTCAAACCCACAGCTGTTGGACATGCTACACTTAAAGAAATCCCAATCTATCAGAGCCACACGCTCCAGGGATCTAAACCTTGTCATCACAATGAACAAAACATGCTGGAGGGATAGGTTCCTGACCCAGAGACTCCCCATACTCTGGAATAGACTGCCCATGCATGCCAAGCAGAGCACCTCCTTGGCCCTCTTCAAATGGAACCTTGATGACTGGATGGGAGATAGGAAATTTACCCCGGGGATCATGTCAGTCGTCCTGCTAGACAGGGGTCCTGGGAAGTAAATATTGTGGGAAGAAATAGCCAGGGAATTGTTATGGCTAGGCTTGTATAGGCCCTAGGGCCGATAGCCTAGTACCAACCTATGAACCGGCTCACTGATAAAACCCATATAGTCAAAATAGGGCAATCCACCTACAACAGCAGACATGCAACCAGTTGTGTCCCCCAGAGATCAGTCCTGGGACCTCTTCTGTTTGGAATCTACTTCTCCGAAGTGCAAGCTAAAACTAAAGGTCTGTGGCTGACAAAGTTTGCTGATGACTGCAAACTGAGAGTGGTCATAGAATCTCCAAATGATGTCAGTATCCTACAAGGGGGTCTTACACAAACAAATGATTGGTGCCAAAGTCATGGCCTTAAACTCAATGCAAAAAAATGTGTTATCATTCGTTTCGGTATGGGCGATGTTCCTGCTAACTACCACATCAATAAAAACACCTTAAGTACATAGTCAGTGTTGAGAGACCTGGGCACACAGGTTGACAGCAACCTTACCTTTGATCACCATGTCTCCACAGTGCTAGGAAGGGCATTCTGTATTGCTCATCTCATAAGTAAGGGCATTGCCTCCAGAAAAAATAAGTGATAACCTCCTTCTGCTCTTCCCTCATCAGAGCAATAATTGAGTACAATGTCCCTTTTAGTATGTACCACTCCAAGCACCTGCAGCAATTGGAGAGACTACAGAGATTCCTCACAAGGAAAATTCAAGTTCTTCAGCATCTGTCCTATGAGGATCATCTGAAATCACTGTCACTTTATTCTGTTTCATACAGACTACTCAGAGGAGATCTATGCCTTGCATATAAGGTAATCTTTGACCCTGCTTTATTGGAAATGTTGCATATCTGTAAGTCAAATGACACATGGGTTACTTGCTCTAAAGGCCTTAACCTGGTATGTGACATTAAAAGAACCTAATGGAGGGACAGATTTGTCTCCCAGAGGTTACCCCACCTTTGGAACAGACTCCCACTTCATGTCAAGCAGAGCACCTCATTGGCCCTCTTCAAATGCAATCTGGACGACTGGATGGGGAACCATAAATTTACCCCTGGGGTTCCACCTATATCCCTTTTGGACAGGGGCAATAGGTGCTGATCATAGAAATAAGGGTAAAACTTAGCTAGGCTTGAAAGGGCCCTAGGGACATTAGCCTAGTAACCTCCTATGATCATGACAGCACAATAATCATAATAGTATGCAGTCAAAGAAAAAGACTGTGAAAAGGAATAAAATCATGTGGTGAATAAACAGTTGTGAAAGTCAATTAAAGTATATAGTTAAGTCTGCAGAAATTTTTATAGTGTAATAGCAAGTGTGGTTGCAGTGGAAAGTGTACCTGAAGATAACGTGAGGTAGGTTTTTTTAATCACCACAGGCAACAAAATATAGGTAGTGGACATCTTTGTAAGGCAGTTGTGTAACCCTTTGATCTATTTTCTTTTATAAGGGTCAGGCATCTGTGATGCACATCCCCCCCCCCCCCCACATACACACACACACACACATACACACACTAAAATAGCTTTAATTGCTGAGGATGGCTGTGATGGAAAATGACTGATGGTTATCTGCACAAATTAACTTCAGAGGTGCAGAGAAACTCACTATAGCTTGGCTAGCAGCAACATACTCTTTACAAGCAACAAGATAGAGTACATTATTGTGATCATCATTATTTACTTTCATCAGAACAAAATATCTACTGAGCATACAGGTGCCTATCTTTTTGTGATAGGGATTAAGGCTGCGTGCTGCTTATATACACATCTGACATAAACAGATTGGAATATATTACTATGTTTTATTTGTTCTTTTTCTTTCAACCTAGTCTGATTATCAGATGGGTGCAAAGAAGGTGGCTGTCTTTTGGAGGTGGGGTGAGGAGGCATATTGTGTGTGTGTATACATATAGAGAGCGAGTGAGAGAGAGAGAGAGAGAGAGAGAGTATGATAGTCACTTGAAATGACTGTGGCCAATTGGGACTTCACTTTTGCCCTAATCTAACACAGGAGGAATACATAGAAAGAGGCCATCTCTCTCTCTCTCTCTCTCTCTCTCCCTCTGTTTTTTTTTTTTTTTTTTTTTTAAACTGTGAAATTCACCTTAGATCATATATAATTCATAAAAATTCAGGTCACACCCACTGGGAGTTAAAGGTACACACTCAAATGACCTATTCTGGAGGGAATGCATTAATTCAGTTATTTCCTTCACAATTATTACAGTGCTTTTATATCTGATCTATATTCCTTGAATAGACAGAAAATGCTGGTGGTGTGATGTGGAAGAGGGAGGTGACTGGGAACATTTTTATTTGGGTGGGGGATAAATGTAACAATTTTGGTGATTTTAAAAATTTCCCACAGAGTACTATGACACAAATCTTGTGGGAATCAGTGGTTATATCTAAGGAAAATAATTGTTCTGAGCTGGGATACAATATTTGAATTGACCAGACATAGTGAATCCTTACTAAGTTTAATGTTACTGGTTGCCAAAAATGATTACTTGAAAATGGAAATAAGTGAATTATTGAATATTGTAAATGAGATAAAATAACTGAAGGTGGGATCTTTAGAAAATGGAAGAAGCAAATTTAATAGAAATAAATTACATTTGTGGTAACAATATATGCAGAACAATGTTTAGGAGGAGTAAGGTTAAAGGAACGACAGGAATTGATAAACTTATTTAGTGGTGGATTGAATTAAATTTGTTATAAAGAAAATATAAATATTACAGGGTAATGATGGAAGCTGTTATTACAGTTTACTTTCACTTCTGTTAATGTATATGTGTACCCATGTTACAAATGAAAATGTGATGGTTTAATAAATATGTTTAAGAATATAAGTATTAGAGTGCAGTCTTGGCCAATTAGGCTATGTTGAAAATATGCAGGAAAAAGCTAAAAAGTAATACACAATGTAAGAAAAGCAAGAAAAAGTCATACTCTCAGGATGCCAGGATAGGAGTAACCAGGAGAGGCACTGTGGGATGTACAAGGGGTGAGCAGTGGATGGTGGGGGCACCAAGCAACTTTTTCATGAGGGCTCCATTTCATCTAAGGCTAACCCTGGCAGGACTAATGTGTATTGTATAAAGCATGGTGGCTACTATGGCTACTGACTGTATGAAATAAAGTTGAAATACATTGTGGCCATTATTTTTACTGCAATCAGATATCTGAGATATATACTCTAATCATAGTGTCTATAACTGCTGGATAGTGGGTATAGGGGCTTTTTGTGGATGAAGGTAACTGACACCTTTATTTGCTCAGTTTAACTACTCATTAATTTTTCTTTGCAGGTCTAGTGCATGTTTATAAGAAGTTGGTATACTTTACTGTGGCTAATGCATGTTTGCATGAAATAAACATGCACTACATTACTATACCTGTTATTAATATTAGCAGCAGTAGCCAAATCACCAGCAGCATTATTATTTTACCAAAGTTATACATCTGAGATGTACACAG
This sequence comes from Protopterus annectens, assembly GCF_019279795.1. NCBI lineage: Eukaryota > Metazoa > Chordata > Ceratodontiformes > Protopteridae > Protopterus > Protopterus annectens. Next base: position 1,081,393,911 of record NC_056743.1, read on the forward strand.
TGAAAATGTAATCCTACTTGCATGATCAAGTCTGTCACTTGTTAATCAAGCTTTGTAGGACAAGTATACATTTGTGTAAAGCAAGTTGGACTGCTTTACTGTTGTCATTTTATCACAATCAGATATCTGTGGCATACACAGTCAATAAAGTATCTGTAAATGATGGGTGCAGATGCTTTTTGTGACTAAATGTTATTTATTCCTGCTGCTGTTTGATCATTCTTAATCAATCATTGATCTAGTTTTGTAGGAGTAGTATCACAAGCATATTGTATTTACTGAAATCCATTGCGATGGTTTATGCCTATATGTGCTTGTGTGAGGGGAGAGAGATGCTAAAATGTGTTTAAAAGTAACAAGATGGCCATAATTTTTTCACTTTCCATCACAGTCAGACGTCAACAATCTACACAGTAAGTGTCTAGCTTTGGTGGTCTGGATGGGATATGTGTGAAAGCAATGATCACTGGCACAGAGACACACCAAAGAGGATTGTTCATAGGTTCATAGGTATTTGCTAGTTTTAACAACCACAAGTGTCTTTTTAAGCCTAGCCATGCATCCCAAATCTCTGACAAGTTCTGATACCCTTGATAAGCGTAAGCAAGGGATTGGGAGATGAAACATTTACAAGCAGAGGCCTGGGAGATGAACCATTTACAGGTTGCCTGTGTCCATTAGAGACATAGGTGCCAAACCGGGGATTAATTCCCTGTTCCCCATCCAATTGTCCAAGTTGCACTTGAATTGGGTTAGGGAGAAACTCTGTTTCACATCTTCACATGGATGGGGAGCCTGTTCAAGAGATGCGGTAGTCTCTGGGATATATATCTGCTTCTCCAGCAGGTCCTATTTATATCACAGGCAAGGTTTAAGTCTTTAGAGTGGGTAATTCTGGTGCTGTCTGTTTTGTGGATATGCAGAAGGACCATCAGAGTGGGGTCTGACAATGCCTTGTATGTTAGGCATAGATCTCCCCTCAAAAGCCTGTAGGAGACAGAATACAGAGATAGGTCCTTGAGGTGGTCTGCATAGGACATATTACTTACACCCTGTATTCTTTTAGTGAGGAACCTCTGTGGACATTCCAGTTGTTGGATATGCCTGGTTAGGTACATACCAAAGAGGGCATTGCACTCAATGATAGGTCTGATGAATGCCGAATACAGTGGTACAATGACTTCACTGGACTTGGATGCCATACCTTTGTTTATAAATTGTACAACATAGAATGATTTCCTCACTGCTATAGACATGTGATGATCAAAGACTAGATTATTGTCTATGTGTGTCCCTAAGTCCCTGGCTACTGGATCAGCTCTAAGGGCTGTGTTGTCAATATTTATTTATTTATTATTATTTATTTACATTTGTTTACCGGGAAAGTTCGACTGGACATAAGTCCTTTTTCAGCAGAAGCCCGGGGAGAGAAAGGCTCCACAGAAAGTTACAGATAGATAACATGGGTTACAGCCTAGACAGTATCATTTTACTATGATAAAAAAGTGTTAGCATGACAAATACAATGGAAGATTTGTTAAGGTTTAAGTATATGCATATACAGAACAGAATACAAGAATACTACGTAAAAGAATGCCTAGAAAACACTTTATCTGACACTAGAGTTATGATCAAAGAAGAAATGAAAGATTTCTTGGTCAGACCTGGATTTAGTTGGGGTTTTGGCGAGGACAGAGCCAGTGAGATTTTAGATGCGATTTAAGAGCAGACTTGAAAAGATGGCTAGGGAGGGTAGTAATGTTAGTTGGGAGGTTGTTCCAGAGCTTGGATATGGCACAGGAGAACAGTGTTTCCCCAGCAGAATTTTTGGCTTTGGTGACTTGGAGCAGATTTTTATTGCAGGAGCATAGGGGTCTGGCGGAGTTGTGGGGCTGGAGAAGTGTGTGAAGAGCTGACGTATTGAAAGGGTGGTTAACAAGTTTATGAGCAAAGGTGAGTTGGTTTAGGTGAAGAAGTTGAGGGAGCTCAAGCCAGTCTAGGTCTCTAAGGGAGACACAGTGGTGGTTACGGTATGTGGCACAGGTGGCAAATTTTGCAATTTTATTGTAGCAGATTTTGAGTTTGTTTAGGTCAGATTGTCTAAGGGGTGTAAGTGTGGGTGATGCATAGAGTAGGGTGGAAATAAGTTTGGAATTGGCAATAGAAATCCTAGCTGGCTTGGTGAGGTATTGGTGGTTTCTGTATAGGGCACCCAGGTTTTGGTGAACTTTTTTATTGTTTGAGATATGTGGGTGCCAAATTTGAGGTTGTTGTCTATCTGTATGCCAGGTAGTTTGGTGTGGGCAGTTGGTGATATGGAGGTATTATCCTTGGCTTGGATATTGAAATGAGAGGTGTTTACGGTGGTTTTGGTGGGTTGGAATATGAGAAGTTTGGTCTTTTTTGGGTTGAGGAGGAGATGAGCATTAGATAGCCAGCTTTCAGTGGAGGAAAAGGATTCTTGTGTGATCTGTTGGAGTTCTGTTAGTGTTTGAGCTGAGCAGATGAGGGTGGAGTCATCAACAAACTGTATGAGGGAGGCATGTTTGGTGGCAGTGTGTAGGTTGTTAGTGAAAAGGGAAAAGAGAAGTGGGCCAAGGACGGAGCCTTGGGGAACTCCAAGGGTAACAGTGAGGGAAGGGGATATATTATTGTCCCAGACAACTGATTGCTGGTGGCCATGTAGGCAGCTATGGAACCAGTTTATGGCTGAAGTGGAGAAGGAAAGTTTTGAAAGAGTAGAGAGTAGTAGGTTGTGAGAGACAATGTCAAAAACCTTAGATAGATCGAGAAATATGGTGGAGGAGAGAAGGCCATTGTTTTTGTGCTGAAGGATAGTATTTGTGAAAGAGATCAGAGCTGTAGTCGTACTGTGGTGTGGTCTGAAACAGTGTTGGGTATTGGTGAGGAGGTTGTTGTTTAGGAGATATTTGGAATCCTGTGAGTTGATGCATTTTTCAAGTATCTTGGAGAGAGGGGACAGGATGGCAATGGGGCGGTAGTTTGAGAGGTCAGTGGAGGGGCCACCTTTATGCAGGGGAATAATGTGGGATATTTTCCATAGTGTGGGTACATAGGATTCAGATATGGAGCAGTTTATTAATATGGAGATTGGATAGGCTAGGAAATCAGCTGCTATTTTCAGGTATTCAACAGACAGGTTGTCGGCTGCAAGACACGTGGGTTTTATTTTAGTTAGGAGTTTTCTTATGCAGGAGGTGGGTACTGTAGAGAGGATGAAAGCAGGGAGGGGTGGATTTTGGTTGGCAGTGGGGGAAGTAGAGGTAGGTTAGGGATAGTAAGGTTTCTCTGAAATGTGTATTGAAGGAGTCAGCTATGCTATTGGTGGAGAGAGGGGTGGTTGGTAGGGGGGTGTTTACTTTTCCTGGAGAGAGAATAGAGTTAATAGTGGACCAGAATTGCTTGGGGTTGTTATGGGAAGAGTTTAGGGATGTTTGATAGAAAAGGCTTTGTCTGATTTTATTTGCTTTTTGACCTTATTTCGCAGTTCAAGGAAGAGTTGTCTATCTGAAGGTTTTTTTTTGGTTTTGTGCCAGCATTCCCATGTTTTATCTCTGGCTTTCATAAGGCCCAAGGCGTCTTTTTGTAGCCAGGGGGAGTTTTTTGTTCTGATCTTATTTTTTCTTTTAGGGGCGTGGGTGTAAGGATGTTGAGGAAAGTACTATTAAAGAAATTAAGTGCTTCATCTAGGTGCTTCATCTCATTTAGAGGTGCCTAGTTCATTTTTTGAAGGGAGGAGATAAAGGAGTTGGGGTTAAAATTAGTTTTACTGCAGACAGATCTGTAGATAATGGGTTTGCTATTTTATGTGGTGTCATAGTAGGAAAGTAGGGGAATGGTCGCCGAGGAAGACAGGTAGACAACCTGACAGGTAAGAGTTAGGGTTTTTGTTTACTAAGATCCAGTCAAGAGTGGTGTGATTTTTAGGGTTTTTATTTATCCTGGTGGGGGATTGTATTAGCTGTGAGAAACCATGAAGATTTATGTGGAGTGCTGGGTGTTTGCTATTACAGGATAGCCAATCAATGTTACAGTCTCCAAGGATGGCAGTTTCTTGGGATAGGGAGAGATGTGACCAAAGTAGGAGGTTTTCTAAGGGAGGAATATTTTGACCTGGTGGGAAGTAGCACCCTATAATGTTGATTGTTTTCTTAGGGTTTATTTTGATGGAGGTGTATAGGATTTCTTCCTTGTCAAACTGGGGGGCTGATTTGGTGAGAATTTGTATATTGAGGTGGTGTTTGTACATTAGTGCCACACCATATCCTTCCCTGGATAGTCTGTCTTTGAGGAGGATGTTATATCCAGGTGGAAGTATTTCCTCATTTTTGATGTGAGGTTTGAGCCAGGTTTCTGTTAGGAGAAAGATGTCAGGGGAGTACAGGTTTATGTGGGCTTGAAGCTCTTGGACTTTATTACAGATACTTCTAATGTTGAGAGACATTATAAGAAGGTCATTAGGTTTTCTGTTGTTAGTGATTAGGGTGGTGGGGTTTATTGGTGGGGGGTTGTGGGTGGGTTGGTGAGTTTGGGGCCAGCGTTAGGGTGCACATCTCCACTTAGAATGAGTTTGGAGAGAGTGCTGAGTATATGTTTGATATGTGTGTTGAAAAATTTGTTGTATTGTATGGATAGATTGTGTTGATAAGGGTAGGCAGTCTGATACTTTAGAGGTTGTGCTGGGAGGAGACATTTTGTGGTTTGGGTGGTGAAATTATGTAATGGATGATTGAGGGGGGTTAATGTGAGTGTGGATTGAAAGTGGTTAGGGTTTATCACTGTATTACAATGGTAGGATGTAATGTAGGAAAGAAAAGTGCAGGTAAGGATTAGAAATGTGTTTGGTAGTGACATGATTATGTTGGGTGGGTTGTGGTATTAGATGGCGGGTGGTGTAGGGGTGTGGAGATATTTGTGAGGTGTGGAGTGATAAGTGGATTGAGTGTGGGTGTGTTTCTAAGGTTGCAGTAAATGTGGTGTAGTGGGGGCAGGTGAGATATGGGGGCAGGGAGGGGAGCGCAGTGAGCGGGCAATAAACCCCAGGCTAATGATTGCAGGGTAAGTATAACACACTCTATAATATTGATTGTGCACTGAACTAAATTAGTATTTGTGCCCTGAAATATTCTGCACTGAACTATATTATTTGTGCCCTGAAATATTCTACACTTTAAAGTCAAACTACTGTGAGTAATTTAGCTGGGGGTTTGAAGCTGGAATTGCAGGAATAGTGATGGGTGAGGGTTTGCTAAGAGAGTGCAGGGAAGGCTAAAGGGTTGGCCTAATTGGGTGTGTGCTGCTTCTATTTGTACAAGAAAAGGCTGTAACATACACAGTTACTCTATAGTCTTACATGTAAAAGTAAAACTAATTGCAGCAGTTGTCAGTATCTTTGGGGCTATACAGTTTAGTTCCCGAGTTGCTTATTCCTTGGTGGACAGGAGCGCACAGGATAACCAAGTAAATCAAGGGTGGAAACTCGAAATGGAGAGAAGGGAATAGAGTTAGGCTATTTGCATTATAAGGCAGTTAGGTAAGATAATAGAGTTAGTTAGATAGTTGAAGAGTGAAAAATTGAGGTATAATTTTACAGTTCTTAATGTTATGCTAACTTGCAGATAGTGGCTATTCAGAACTATGCAAAGAGTTTTAAGAAAAACATTAAAAATTAAACAAGGCAGCTACAGCTACTGAAAATGCACATTATAGTTTAAAATAAAACTCTAAAAATTCATGTAACCCTACTGTACTTTATGCATTAAAGGATAGCAAACACTTCTAAGGCTGTAATTGTCTATAGAGAAGCTTATTAAGCCGCGTTATTGTGCTGATGCTGTTAATAAAATATGCTAGTTACCAGGGATGGATGCCTTCCCAAAGGATACTATTATGCATTTCTTGGCATTTAGTTTTAGTCCATGGCTCTGACGCTAGTTGTTTGTCTGTGTCAGCCCCTCCTGGAGAACATTTGCGTCAATGTGAGATTAATGACGACTCCTAGTTTGCAATCATCTGTAAATTTAGTCAGCCAGAGACCACTGACACAGGATTTGAATTCTGAGAAGTAAATGCCAAAAAGGAGAGGTCCAAGGACTGATCCCTGAGGGACTCCACTTGTGACTGGCATCTTTGTAGAGGTGGACTCCCCAATTCTAACTTCCTGTATGCTGTCTTGTGAGCCAGTTGGCTATCCACCGGGTGACATACGTGTTTGTACCTAACCTCTTGAGTTTGTCAACAATACCTGAGTGGGGTATTGTGTTAAATGCCTTGGCCAGGTCAAGGAATTCAGTGTGAATGACTTTTCCCTCATCCATTGCTTTGGTGATCTTCTCGAAGAAGTCCACCAGGTTGAGTAGGCATGATCTGCGCTTGATGAAACCAAACTGGGTTGGGTCCAGTGTCTGGAGGTTTACTTTATCTCTATTGATCATCTCCATGTTAATTCTTTCCATGGCTTTTCATATAAGGCTAGTGAGACTTATGGGTCTGTAGTTTGCAGGGTCTGTAGATGGCCCACCTTTGTGAAGAGGGATGACTTTTGCCTTTCTCCATTCATGAGACACGAAGCCTGTTTGGAGGCTACAGCTAAATAGTAATTCCAGAGACGCTCATAGGTCATGTTTCATGCTATTAAGAAGGCATCCTGGGATATTGTCTGGGCCCAGTGATGTAGTGTTCTTGGTCTTAAAAAGAGCATTAAGGACCTGTTCCCTAGTGATAATAGGGGGAGTTATATTTGATGATATTTCCTGAGGGAAGGTTAAGGGGGAGTGAGGGGTAAAGTTAGAGCTGAATTTATCAGCCATGAGGTTTGTTATATCTTCTGGCTCAGTATAGGTGGCTCCATTTACAATGAGCTCAGCACACAATTGTGTATTGCCTTTGAGGTTGCGAACATAGCTAAAAGAATGCTTTGTGGTTATACTTGGCCTGAGAGGCCAAACATACTTCAAATTTGGCTTTGGTAGACTTTATTTGTCCTCTGAGTTGTTTGTTTAGTTTGAGAGTGCTTTTATCCAGCTGGGTGCTGCACCTTCAAATTTTTGCTGTGATTTTCTTCTTCCTGTTATACAGCCGATTGATTTTTTTGATTCCACCAGGGTGGCTTGTTTTTTTGAGTTAGTTCTGTATTTCTTCCTGGTGGGTACAGCTGCCTCTATGCAGCTATTAACATGCTTGTACAGGGTTTCTGTGAACAGTTCTGCATAGGCAGAACTGTTGACAGGGTTTATGGGAGCTTGAAATTTTGCCAGGTTCTCACTTAATAGCAGAAGGTTAGCTTTATATTAGTTCCTGAATATTCCAAGTTTAGCTGGGGATCCAGGTTTTATTTTTACTTCAAAGGAGACCATTTTGTATTCTGAGCTTACCAGGGAAGGCATTATAGTAGGGGGTGTGCAGCAGTCTCCCATACTAGTGAGGACCAGATCCAGTATGGCTGCACCCCTGGTTGGTGCATTGACTATCTGGTCCAGGGAGTTTGTGTTTACAAAATCCAGAAATTTCTGTGCATGCACATTTGGTGTCGTATAGGATTCCCAGTTAATAATGGGGTAATTAAAGTCACCCATGAATATGATATTGGGTTGAATGGTTAGTGTCTCTGATAAGTTTAAAAACATGCTATGGGTTTCCTATGTCATAGAGGGAGACCTATAGCTTGCAAGGAAGTGATATTGGATTTTACCTATGGTGATTTCAACATGGATCAGCTCAGGTGGGTTGTCCTGTTTGACCAGCCTTGAAGTATATTTATTTTTGATGTAAATAGAGACACCTCCACCTTTAGTCCCTGCCTATAAAGTAGCTGGCTTAAATGTGTGGAAGCCATCATAACTTTGCACGTTTGGTGTCCTCTCTGTGGCTTTAAACCATGTCTCAGTGACCACACAGACATCAGCATTCTCTAGGGTAAAGAGAGCTTCTAGGGAATGGAGTGTTTTGTTTAGACTCCTAGCATTGAGCAGTAATACATTTTGATTTGCTATGTCAAAAGTATTATCAGTTTGGCATTCCCTAAAAAAAGGCACTATAGGGGAAGACAATGTTTTAGCTAATATTTGAAAGCCCAGAGGGGAGAGGTGCAGACCATTCCTGGCAAAGCAGCACGGTCTGTTCACCATCTCCTTCCATGCTGACAAATATTGCACCCCCTTAGAATCACACCAGAAACAAAGCCAATTATTATCAATCATCTTTTGTTCATATTGTGGCATCATCCTTGGAGAAGGTAAAATGCTGCTCAATGCTAGGCTCATACCAGCCTGAGACACATATTCCAAGAACTCCATGATGTCTCTCTTCATATAGTCTAGGGAGGTACGTCTCAGGTCATTTACTCCCACATGGACTATGACTGAATCATATTGGTAACTGTGGTCTAGTGACCTGAGTGCATGTGTAAGGTGATGATCCTAGCCCCTGATAAGCAACTTGACCTTAAGTTTCTCCTTACTCAGCCTGGTGAGAGGGACATCAGTGTGTCTCATGATGGAGTCTCCAATGACTAGAATGTTGGATTGTGAGGTGACTTGCCTTATGGGCTTAGAGGTTGAGGCTCCATGAGATGTAGCTGTATATGTTGATGTGGGTGTTGTTTTGAAAGAGCGCATTTGGGGCTGCTGAGGGTATTTGTTATGTGTACTTCATTTAGGAGGTCTTTGTGGTTTAGGAAAATTACATGTAAGTGCCTCAGCATATGCGGGTCTGTATGTCTGCTTTTAATTTTGCATGATGGGTGCAGCATGTGTATTACTGACAACCTTATTGACATTAGGAGTACTTTTATGTGAGAGCTTTGCCTCCAGTGACATTGTATAAATAAATCTCTCACATACCATATCAGTTTGTTTGAGAATTAACTGGTTGTCAGTAAACATGAGGCAATTTCTGCATTGCCTCAGGATGCCCATATTCACCAAGCTGGTGATGGAGACAGTAGGAAAGTTCATATCCATGGCAACAGACCCTTTTTTATTGATTAGACTGTTGGAGTGAGAATATCAATCACTGTCAGGAATATCCAGTTTGCAACTATGTGGACAGTGCCTTTAAATGGTGTTCTGGCTTTCATTGCTTCCCTCTATAGTCAGCTTGTCTCCATGGAAACACAAGTACTAAATGAAGAGTTCTGCAAACCTCTAATCTTCAACTAAATATTTATTTGCCATTTTCATTACATTCATTTATTTATTTATTTTCATTACATTCAGTGTCTTTATTTGCTTGCTCACACAAAACAACTTATTAGATTAAGGGGGTCATTTACAACTGTGGGCAATACAGAGGTGTCAAAATTTTATCACACTGCATGATAGTTCTGGAGAGAGAGAGACAGAGACTCATAAATGAATATGCAGAGTAGTAGAAAGTAAGATAGGAGATGAGCAGTTTGGATTCAGATCATGATGCACAAAAAACGATCCATTGTTTGCAGTGAGACAGACAGTTGAAAAGAAGCTACAGATGAGGAATTATTACAACTGGGCATTCCTAGTTTTGGAGAAAGCATATAACAAAGGGCCAAGCAAACTAATTTGGCCAGTCCTGTGATGGTTTGATGCCCCAGACAGAATTAATGCAGGCTGTGTACACTGACCCAATGACACAAATACGAACAGTGAATGGATTCCTAGAGGAGTTCCCACTGGGCCTGGGTGTGTATCGGGATTTAGTTCTTGAGCCCACTGCTGTTTATACTGGTGATGAACTACATTAGCAGACAGGCCAGAGGGAACAGATCAACAAAGTTCCTGTATGCAAACAATGTGACATTACAGGCAGACTCTGAACATGAACCTCAGCAAATGACAGGGATATGGAATGCAAAACTGAAGGTATCTGGGATGAAACTGAGTACAGATAAGACAGTTACAATGGCAGCAAATGGAGGAAATCAGAAGAAGCAGGAAACTGAGATAGAAATTGGAAATAGTGGAAGAGGTTAACAGCTTCAAGACATTGGGAGGAGTGGTTAAGCATAAGGAAAGTCTGAATGTGGAGGTCAAAGCTAGAATAAGAGGGGCTGCAGCCAACCAGCACAGAGTGTCAGGTGTAGTGCTTGACAGAGGAATGCCAAAAAAGATGAAAAGTAAGGTGTACAAAACAGTGGTGTAATTAGTACTGCTCTATGGTATAGAAACCTGGGCAGAGAAGACAGAACAGTTGAGGAAGTTAGAGGTAATGGAAAAGAAGTGCCTGAGATGGTAGTAGGATGCACATTGTCTGACAGATGAGGAAATTATGGCATTGCAAGCAAATACCCGAGTAGCTCCAAACAAAGAGAAGGTCAAAAAGAACAGATTATGATGGTTTGGGCATATGTACCAGAAAGCAGAAGACAATTTGGTGAAAAAAGATTTGGGACAGACAGGAAAGAGGCAATAGGAAAAAGGGCATCCAGCAAAGATATAGATAGATTGTGTAAGAGAGATCCTGCAACAGTCAGGCTTGATGTTGAAGAAGGTGGGAGAGTGGCACTCAATCGAGAGAGTTGGAGACTATTAAAGCAACACACACATTCCATGTATAAAATGGGGAAAAAGGGGATTAAGGATAATGATGATCCTGATGGTGTTAGTGGTAGCGTTAATTGACTGCAAAGGCAACTGTTTTCCTGTTGTGATCTCTTTTGTTTCAGTATTTTAGATGTTCCTTTATTTGATTGTTCAATATACTGGGTTTGATCATTTGAGAGTCAGTCTTTCAATATTTCAGACAATTGCCATAGTTTCATATATATATATATATATATATATATATATATATAGAGAGAGAGAGAGAGACACACACACACACACACACACACACACACACACACACACACACACACACACACACACACACACACACTGTAAGTGCAGCATGGGGTGCTTCACTCCTGCTTGAGTTAGTAGTAGCTCAGGTGGATGTAAAAGATCTCAAGACACCTACTGAAATGAGTAGAAGTACTGTATTGCTCATAATTTCACTTAACTTATAGTCTTACATAAATAAAAAGTAACTAAATATAAAAAATCCTTTTTCTCATACATATTAAGTATCCCATATTTTCAAAATCCATGATTACATTTTTCTTAAATTGTGTGCTAAATTCCATTTCTTGTTAAAATCTCATTTGTTCTGGCAAGCCATATAATCGACATAATAGCAAACAATTTTTATCAACATTTTCCACATAACTATCACTTTTTCCCCTCATAATAACAATATAGTCCATTCGTCCATTCATCCTCAACCCCATTTTCCCGTTTTTAGACATGGGGTTATGGGTATCACTTTAACAGCGACAATCATCTTGAGTTAAGGTTTACACCACTGGGTGGCTAGCCCTGCCATGGTAGTTCATCTGTATCACTCACTTGCACACTCACTCACACCTATGGCCAATTTAAAGTGTCCATTCCCCCCATTGTATGTCTTTGGAATGTGGGAGGAAACCCACATGACCGCAGGGAGGAGATGCAAACTCCACACAGAAGGCATCCCAGCCAAGAATCAAACCGGAGAACCTCTTGCTGTGAGGTGACAATGCTAACCGTTGCACCACCGTGGCCACTCTATATAACCATGTAGTATCCTATCCATATTAATATTTTCAATACTAATCCCTTACAAAATACCTTCCTTACAAACTTTTTCTCAAAATATTGTCACTGTTTCACGATTTAGCAAAGCATGACTAGTCAACTATTTTTGTTTACAAAACACACACAGTCCTATGGATTGAATTTTACACAACATGCTACCTTTCACTAGAAGTTAATTAATAAATAATCTTCATAAGAATCCCTGATATTATAATGTTTTTCCATCTTCTTTATCTCTTAATAGCCTTAACATATCATTACCCAGATTTCTCTATGGATTAACATAAGATAAATCTTGCATGATTTTTTCATATCAATCTCTTCTATTCATTTCTTTTTTATTCCACTTAATTTGGCATGTAATCTTTTTATTTTCATATTTTTAATTCAGTATTTTTCTCTTCTATTTTTTTATCTTCCCCAAATATGTTTTCCACAAATTATGATATTTAATTTCCACTGCCTCTCTCCCAATATGATCTGCCTTTCCACACTTTGCTCTTAAAAAAACAATATACATTTAATGAAGCTCCAAATACAACAGGGTGTATTAAACCTGTACCACCTTTTCTAGTGGCATTCAAATCAACCCTTTCTTAATAGCATTAATCTTGAGCCTCTCAAAAATATTAAATATGATCTGTAAAACATGTTTTTCAAATTTTTCTAGTGTCATACAGTCTCCTGCCAAATAACTTATTTTACACATAATCACTGAATTAGCCTTTCTTCTTTAATTAGGCATTCATCTTAAATGGAATTTTAAATGCTTTCCATTGTCCTGCTATTTTCTTTAAATTCTGTAATGTCTGTAACCATTGCTCTTTTAAACTGTCTGGATGACAAAACCTTATTCCTAATAAAGAAATGTATTCCTCACTAAATTTTACACCATCATTTTCCATGTTCCCACGCAATACTTTTCTCTTCCTTTTCATTTAACTTTAAACCACCTTTCCTCAATACATATTTTAAACTCCCCAATCCTTCTCTCATTCCTTTTACTTCCTTAGCTATCAGAATAATATCATCTGCATATGTCACTAAAATTATGTTAACTGTTCCTAGCATTATATATTGAAATCTAAACGTCCTTCTATTCACTTCTTCTGCAACAGTATTCATAAAAAAAAGAATAAAATGCGACTTAATGGAGACCCCTGTCTACTTTCATACTCTTGCTCAGCCATCCCGTTTACCATTATTTTTATCTGTGCTACTTTATATGCAATCTTAACCATTTTTGTTTTATCCCATAACTCTTTAATGTGTTCCATAAACAATTATACTCTATTCTGTCAAAAGCTTTACTAATATTTCCAACCATTATTTTAGCCTCTGCACGTCTGTATATAATATCATCTACAATTTCTTTAACAATAAAAATAAATTTCTTACCTTTGTATCTTTAACTCCTTAAGTTCCTGGTAATATAACTTCATTTAATATCTTTTCAAACCTACATTTTATAATTTCCATAAAAATGTTATAGTCAGCATTAATTAAAGTAATTTGCCTCCAATTACTAATATTTTCTTTTATCACCCTTTTCCAAATTAATTATACCTTCACATATTTCATTACTCACAAAAACCCTTGTTTTTACCACTCATTCAGTACTATAAGAAAAATGCTATTTGCCACTCTTCAATCTTTTTATACATATCATAGCCCAACCCATCTAACCCTAAAACCAAATCTTTATTAATGCTTTTAACACATTATCCAATTCCAGCATTAATATAGTTTTTTCTAATAACTCAAATGATTTTACAAAAAATGTTTTAACTTCCCATTTAAAATTTTCAACTTTCTTTCCATTCACCTACATCTTAAACACATAATCCATTTTTCAACAAACAATTCTTGCCTGCCTAATTAATACTTCCCCCTTTTCATAATAACTTTCCTAAATATGGTGACACTTCTTTCTTTTGCTTTAAAAATATCTTTATTTAAATAATAATTCTCTTACTTTTCTTTGAGTTTTCTTATGCAAATACAATTCTTAAAAATAAATCAATAAATTCTCTACCATTTTCTTCCAAAATAATCTATAACTTTCCCTTACTTTATTATAAGAAGTTTTTTCATTTTAGCTTTCAACAGCCTTTAATTCTAACAATACTTCTTTGCATTTTTAAACTCATCCACCATTCTGTAATTGTATTATAAAACTCTGCCATAAGTAATACAATCTTTTCAAAATAACTTACTTGTTTACTTCCATTCCATCCAAAAACTCTCCACTAAATCTTTTTATTCCTTTGTGTTCTACTGTTGATTTTTTTAATTATTTCCAAATGATCTGAAAAACACAAAAATAGCACTCCGCCTTCAATTTCTTTTAAATTCTCTGAAATCAAAAAGTTGTCAGTTTCAGTTTGTATTTGTCCTGTCTTCAAACTCCAGTGCAAAATGTCCCATACTTTTAATGCTCCACAATGCAAAACCTATTTTATAATTTTAATATCATACCCTACTTTTTGTTATTCTTTAAATTAACATTCAAATCTCCCATTATAATAATTTCCACACTAACAACAGCATATTTTCTTTCCTCAAACAAAAGGTGACTTTTCTGTAAACCAGTATAAGTGTACAGTCCTATTATTCTATATACATCTTCCCATCTAATATCTAAAACTGGGATTCTCCCTATCTTAACTATATACATCTAACACTCTAACTGTGCTTCTAGATAAAAAAGTACTCTTTCACTCTTTTCCAGACTCCAAATTCCAAATAACACTTCCCCCATATTTTTTCTACTTGACTTGTAGCTTCTATTCGTAAAAATCATGTATCACATAATATAATAATATCCACATCCAATTTACTACACCAGTCAGTACATCTCCTCTCTTCATTAATAATATTATTGACATTCAAAGATACAACATTAAAGTTACTTTTTGCCTTTTTTAACGATATTTGGTACGTTCTTGAAACTTCTCTTTTAAATTCACATTCTCTCTCTCCTACTGAAAATATAACTCCTAAATTACTATTGCAACTTGAATCACTGACATAAATATCATTTTCCTTCAATTAATACATCAAACTTCTTACTTGTTTCAACATAAACATCCTGTACACTTCTCTGTAAATCATTTTCTTGTACTAATATATCCTCCGTCATTATTCTCTTTTCCGTGCAAATTGTTTTTTTCTTTACCCCCCTTCATTTCCACACAAATATTTTTTTCAATATTATCATTTGTTTCAACATTTTCTTCACAATCCATCCAAAAATGACATTCACCTTTACATCTCGTGCAAATTTGTTTCTACTTCTTAGTCATATGTCCCATTTCCCCACACAGATTACAGCATATTTTATCATATGCTTGAATGACATGGGAAGCATCATCACAGAAAAAACAAGTTTTGTGCTTGCAAGAATATCTTATATCAACCCTAAAGCCATTAACAAACACAACACTAGGTAGATGTCTTATACTATTATTTACAGTTTTTAAAATTACTTCCCCCTCCAAATCACTATTCCATAAATTCCCTTTGACCTTCACTTTTGTAAAAAATTTACATGTTCACATATTTTTTTCAAAATATATTTTTAAATTAGTCTCTTCCACTTTGTCAGTCCTAAATTATAATAAAATATTTTTGGTTAAAGCATTTCTCTGTCCAGAAATAATATAAATGTTCCATGAAAATTGTTTTTTTTTAGTTCATTCAAGTTAATAAACTTTACCATAAGAGTTTTATTTTCAAAAGCTATATTACAAAAAGATTTGTGCCATAAATGAATGAACAAATTAATATTTTGTGCTTTAAATCTCAGTGGCAAGAACATATTGCCCCACACTATTTATATATAATGGGTTTAATGAGTGATGAGTAGAGGAGAACAATGACCTCTTTTTTTCTGGATGAGAAACCTTTTGTGATGAGGTGAGCCACGTAGAAGGATTTTCTGACCACTGTGATGATGTGATTATCAAATGAGAGACTACTGTCTACCTGTGTCCCAAGGTCTCTTATCACACTTCTGGCATTAAGTAGACTACCACTTATGTGGTAGTTCATGGGTACAGATTTTTACCAAAGGTGATGACAATACACTTTTTGGCATTGAGCTTCAGACCATGGCTTTGACACCAGGCATCTGTCTCAGTGAGGCCCTTTTGTAGTATGTCCACATCGTTAGGAGTTTCGATTATGGCTCCTAGTTTGCAGTCATCTGCAAACTTTGTTAGCCAAAGACCTTCTGTGTTAGCCTGTACTTCAGAGAAGTAGATACCAATCAGGAGTGGACCCAGGATTGAACCCTGTGTTACTCCACTTGTCACTGGTCTGAAGTCGGATTTGGAGTCTGCTACTTTCACAGTGTGGGTTCTGTCCATGAGCCAGTTGGAAACCCATCTTGTGACATAGGGATTTATACCTAGTTTAGTGAGCTTATCTATAATTACAGAGTGGGGGGTGGTGTCAAAAGCCTTGGTGAGATCTAGATAAGCTGTGTAAACCACCTTACCCTCATCTATGGCTTTGGTGACTGCTTCAAAGAAGTCAATCAGGTTTAGGAGACATGATCTACTTTTTACAAACCCAAACTGGGCAGGGTCCAGAGTTTGGAGATTACCAATGTCTTTGTTTTTGAGTTCCATGATGATACATTCCATGGCCTTGCAGACCAGGCTCGTCAGGATAATGGGGCGGTAGTTCCCAGGGTCCATCGTGGCTCCCCCTTTGTGGAGTGGGATAACCATCACGGTGCACCATTCAGTGGGCACAAAGCCTGAGGTGAGGCTATGATTGAACATAGTACTTAGGTAGGGTGCCAGTTCATTCTGTAATTCATGTAGAATGCAGCCTGGGATATTGTCAGGTCCCATGGATGCTGTGTTCTTGGCTTTGGAGAGTGTGTTTTTTACCTGTGCAGCCGTGATTACAGGAACTTTGCATTCTTCTGGTATAGAGATGGGCCCTCTAGGGGGTGCGAGGGGGATAAAGTTAGCACTGAACCTATCTGCCAGGATGTTGGTAATATCAGTTGGTTCTGTATATTTAGTGCCATTGTGCTGTAACTCAGAGCAGATTTGAGTGTTGCCATTGAGATTATTGACATAGCTATAGAATGCTTTGTGATTGTCTTTAGAGTTAGTGGCAATTTTGTTTTCGTAACTAGCTTTGGAGGATTTTATGAGGGATCTCAGCTTCTTAATGAGGTTGACCAGGTAGTTCCTCCAGTCATGGGATTTTACTCTTTTTTTGCAACAGTTTCTTTCTTCTGTTGTAGAGTTTGTTTATGGCAGAGGACCACCAGATTGGCTTTCTTTTTCTGGGGGATAGCATCTTGGTTCTATTAGGGACAGCATGATCCATACACTCATGTAAATGCTTATGAAGTGCATTTGTGTAGGATTCAGCAGTTGTATCTCTATTGTCCATCTGCATGGGTGTCATGAAGTTTGCCACTTCTGTCTTAAGAAGTGTGAAGTTGGCTTTGGAGAAGTTTTTTATGGTGGTTTCCCTAATTGGGGGTGGAGGCGGGATGTGAATGTTTAGGGTGATTAGCTTGTGGTCGGATCTGACCAACAAGGAATTGACCTCTGTTGTGGAACACCAGTCGCCCATGTTGGTGATGACCAGGTCTAGGATATTGCTGCCCCTGGTGGGGGTGTGAATAAGTTGATCCAAGGCAATGGAATTTATGAATTCCAGAAAACGTTGAGCAAAAGAGTTGGTACATGAGTAGTTTTCCCAGTTAATGGTGGGGTAGTTGAAATTGCCCATTAGGGTGTTGGGTTGTACCCTAATACTTTCCAGTGTATCAAGAAATGAGGAGTGGGAATCCTGGGGCATGGTGGGGGTTCTGTAGCAAGCTCCACTTTGGATTGCGGTCTTGCCGAGAGTTAGTTGCACTTGGATAATCTCGGATGCATTATGCTGTGCAGCTAGCCTGGAGGTGTGGATATCCTTAATGAATATAGACACGCTTCCACCTTTAGTGCTTTGTTCCAGGTTAGGTGGCCTAAAGGTGTGGTATGAATTTATAGCCTGGTAATGAAGGGGTGCTCTCTGGAGCTTTGAACCAGGTCTCTGTCACTGCACATATGTCTATGTTCTCCATTTTAAGGAGTGCCTCAAGTGAGTGCATTTTGAGGTTTAGACTTATAGCATTGATTAGCATTACCCTCAGATTTTGCATTCTTGTACCTGTTACGGTGGTGAATTTGTCAGTTGAACCTTGCCTAAAAAAGGCACTATAGGGGTGGCAAGAGCCTTAGCCAGTATCCGGAATCCCAAGGGCGACAGGTGCAAGCCATCTCTGGCAAAGCATCATGGCCTGTTGGTCATGTCGTCCCAGGCAGAGAAATACTGGATCCCCTTAGAATGACACCAGAAGCTTAGCCAATTGCTGAAGTCAATCATTTTGTCCTTGTACTGTGGTATCATTCTGGGTGATGGCAGGATGCTTCACAGGGCTAGGGTCATACCTGCCTGGGCTACAAGATCGGAGAGTTCCTCCATGTCTCTTTTCATGTAGTCCAGGGAGGTACGTCTCAGGTCATTCACACCAACATGGACAATGACAGTGTTATATTTGTACTTGTGGAGTGACCTGAGTGCATGTGTTATGTGGTGGATCCTGGCACCTGACGGGCAGCTGACAGTAACTTTCTCCTTGTTTAGCCTGGTGAGTGGAACATCAGTGTGCCTGACTATAGAATCAACTATGACTAGAGTGTTGGGTACGTTGTTATGCCTTATGGGCTGTGGTTGAGTGGCACACTGAGTTTGTGGGCTATGTGTCGTTTGGCTTGTGTTGGGGGTGTGGAGTTTGCATGCATTTCTGCTTTGGAGGTCCCTGATGCTTGAACAGGTTTTTATTGGGAGCCTCCATGAATGTAGGTGTGCATTTTGTGTTTCTATGTGTGTGTTTTGGTGGTGTAGGTTTTGAGGGACTATGTGATGTGTGGTGTGGTGCAAGTGTTTACCTTCTCCTCTTGACTGTCTAGTCTAGTCTTGGGTGAAGAGAGCTTTGCTTCCAGTTTGGCTATATAAGTGCATCTCTCACAGGTTGTGGTGTTGGGTGATAGGAGGAGAGGGTTGTCTGTGTACATGAGGCAATTGCTGCATTCCTCCAAGATGCCCAGATTCATCATGTAGACAGGAGAAATCACTGAGAGCTGACCCTTAGACATGCCTGGATAGGTGCTTATTTATTAAGTACTAAAAACTGCTTTCCTCTAGACAAGTGATGAAAGTTGAGTGCTGTAGTAATTTGCAGCTTATTTGGTGCTTACAAGTTCTGAACAAGTGCCGAGTTCAAAGAAACAGATTTGAGTGCTGAAACTAGAAAACTGGCTAGTTCTAAGAAACAAAATTAAGCTAGAAGGCTTCCCTCCAACATAGAAAGGCTTCGGGGCTCAGAAGCCTACAAACAGTCTGGACCACTTAGAGGAAAAGCAGGAAACGAGCTTAATTTTTTTTTTCTTTCCCAAGTGCTCTCTTTGTACACAGTAGGAGTGCCTGAAATTAGAATATGACCTCACTGCACTCAGTTGAGTGAGCAAATGTGATAGGCCCAGAAGGAGTATCCAAACACAAATTTACAAGAGGGGCTGGCAGTTTCAAAGCCACCATGATTAACAACAAAACAAAACCAGGGAGGGTGGCTGGTCAACTAACTGAAAAAACAGAGTCAAAACTTCCAGTTCAGTTAATATTCAATGCAACACAAATAAATCAATTAAAATGCTGCATTATTTGAAAAAAGTGCAGATAAAAGGTACTTAAATTCTCTTATACGTCCAGTTGAATACAGCTAGATCTTAGCCGGCCAAAGCTCAGGTTTTAAGCAGAAAATATTCCAAAATGTACCACTTAAATAGGCAGTAACAGATAATCAATGAATGAGACTACCCCCAACTGCAATTACAGTCTATGCAGGAATTCTAACAGGCAATAAATCTAGCAAGCACTAACTGAAAAAACAGTGTCAAAACTTCCAGTTCAGTTAATATTCAATGCAACACAAATAAATCAATTAAAATGCTGCATTATTTGAAAAAACTGCAGATAAAAGGTACTTAAATTCTGTAATACGTCCAGTTGAATACAGCTAGATCTTAGCCGGCCAAAGCTCAGGTTTTAAGCAGAAAATATTCCAAAATGTACCACTTAAATAGGCAGTAACAGAATATCAATGAATGAGACTACCCCCGACTGCAATTCTGTCTATGCAGGAATTCTAACAGGCAATAAAATCTAGCAAGCACTAACTGACAGAACATTCAAAACTTCCAGTTCAGTTGATATTCAATGCAGCACAAATAAATCAATTAAAATGCTGTATTATTTGAAAAAAATGCAGACAAAAGGTACTTAAATTTTCTTATCCGTCCAGTTGAATATATCTAGATCTTAGCCAGCTAAAGCTCAGGTTTTAAGCAGAAAATATTTCAAAATGTATCACTTAAATGGGCAGTAACAGAATATCAATGAATGAGACTACCCCCAACTGCAATTACTGTCTATGCAGGAATTCTAACAGGCAATAAAGTCTAGCAAGCACTAACTGAAAAAACAGTCAAACTTCCAGTTCAGTTGATATTCAATGCAGCACAAATAAATCAATTAAAATGCTGTATTATTTGAAAAAAGTGCAGATAAATGGTACTTAAATTCTCTTATACGTCCAGTTGAATACAGCTAGATCTTAGCCGGCCAAAGCTCAGGTTTTAAGCAGAAAATATTTCAAAATGTACCACTTAAATAGGCAGCAACAGAATATCAATGAATGAGACTACTCCCAACTGCAATTACTGTCTATGCAGGAATTCTAACAAGCAATAAAATCTACCAAGCACTAACTGAAAAAACAGAGTCAAAACTTCCAGTTCAGTTAATATTCAATGCAAAACAAATAAATCAATTAAAATGTTGTATTATTTGAAAAAAGTGCAGATAAAAGGTACTTAAATTCTCTTATACGTCCAGTTGAATACAGCTAGATCTTAGCTGGCCAAATTCAGGTTTTAAGCTGTTTTGTAGTATTGGCTCCAAAACTTAGAGGATTTGTAGAGTCAGCATGAGTATGTATAGTCCACATAATATATAAATGTGTTTTTGTGTGCTTGTTTGTACCTGGAGGCCAAAACCCATGAATCTGTCACTGCACAACCCATTCTTATGCTACCCACCACATTTATGATCTAATCTTAACCACCTCATTATTAGGAATGAATTCTGTTTGCAGGCCTTCTCCCTCTCAATTATTTTACAACCTGACTTCTAGAACCTGACTGATAGGAAACATCTTATTCTGTTACATGTATAGTACCTCTCTGTCTGTTTCCATTGATGTCACTTGTGCAGATGTATGAATGCTGTTACCTGGAGCTAAGCAATACATCTTCCATTTCGCATCAACCTAGCCTGAGGCTTTAGTGTCATGTAGGTGTTTACAACTTATTGATTTTTCAAAAGAAAAAATCTGCTAGTGCATCAGTAGCAGGTTATGCGTCTTTCCTTAGAAAGTGTGTTAAAACACCCATAACTGTAATTTTACAAAATGGACATTGATTATAACCCCATAGTGTACCTATCTGTTCTGGCACATATCACAAGAATCATTGCATCTGATGTGTAATCCAGATAGCTACTAGGGTAACCCATCACCTGGAGCATACCTCAAAAATATTCCACTGACCTGATGTATTCTCCAGTTGCTGCTATTATTGGATATAAACTAATATATCATTTAGGAAGTGTAGTTACAGGTAGATGTTTTTTTTTTTCTTGCATTACATTTTTATCCACTACTGTAAAATATTAATGCAGTGCCTCCTGAATTTCAGCCTTTGGTAACTAGCATTGTTTTCTACAGGATTATGAAAGCATACTTGAAATATTAGAAGACTCATGGGACCAAGATCCTGAGGCCCGACTAATGGCACCAAGCACAGAGTGGAGGTTTCAGAGACTTCTAGGAACATGCCAGCTGTACGGGTCAACTTCTACAGCACAGCAGTAAAAACTTTATTGAGAACAATAAGCACAGTAAATATGAATATAAGGAGTTTACTTTTCAGGGATAAAGGATTGCTATTGCCTTCTTCCGTACTACAAAAGTTACATATCTCTTATAATGCATCTAGCTCAACAAACTCAGGACTATACAGTAAATGTTGTCAATCTCACAGCTGTAATTTTTTTTTCATTTTCTGTTATATTCAGACTCAAACAAGGTTATGTTTAGATTTTCCATTATATTGTCAACATTAGATGTTCTTTGTGTTTCACTGTTGCAGTCATCACACTTGGGTTATCCTGCCAGGAGTAGCCCTCAGGCAGCCTGAATACCAGAGGCTTAGTATTTCTGCGTCGGTTGCTGTCACTCCAGGACTGACGTCAGGTCATCAGTGGTATAAAATCAGGCAGCCAACACCATTACATCAGTCTTTCTTGCTGAGGAGCCCCAAGCAGAAGCAGTTCCCACGAGAACCGGTCGGCCGCTACCTGAGTTTTCATTTCCGAATTGAAGTTGAAGTCTTCTAAAGCTAAGTACCCCGTTGGGGATCCTTTTTTCTTGCTCTAACTGACAGAAAAAGTTAACAATTGTCTCACTTGTGGAAAGCAAATACCACACCGAGACTTTCATTCTTACTGTGTCACTTGTTTAGGCCCAGACCATGATGTCCCTCGCTGTCAGTTTTGTGCTTTGTTCAACGCCAGAACTATATGTCATCGGGCCCTTATTGTAACTAAATATTTTCACTCTCGATCTCCATCTACCGATCTTCTGAAAAAATGTAAGGATAAAGACAGAGACTGACTGCACAGGTCCAAAATTGCCGACGATGCTTCCGTTAAGCTAGTCACCAGTTCGCTGGTCCTCAGTGAGGCGCTTTTGCAGCTCCTGATGCCCGCTTCTGTGGATTCACAGGCCGCTACCAAAACCCGTTCGGAGTCCAGTATGCCACAAGACTCCTCTTTAACTAAGGATCCTGTGGATGTCTCTACCTTGGATGGGTCCGGAGCTGCTGAGCAGGCACTGACTTCCGAGGAAGTTATTCGCACTACCGATTCTCGACACAAATCGATGACTTCTTTTGCATCTTCAGTTCTTTCTAAAACTACAGAGTTTCTAAGGCCCAGGGTACAAACTACACCTAAAAAAAAAACGACAACCCAAGCTCAAGCACCTGCTTCCATGCCTCAATCTCAAATGCTTAAAATGACAGAAAACCTTATCTTGTCTATTAGGAGAAGCCAGCCTACCCCTTCCAAAATAAAAAGAGACTTGTCCCCAGTAGTTTTATCTGACTAGGAATCCGATGACTCTGAGGTTTCTGAATATGAAGACATGCAATCCTTTTCTGCTTATGAGGATTCAGATGCAGAGGAATCCATTCCTTCTGCCTCTCCTCCAGAGGATTTTTCATTTGGTGAAACCCTACATACTTTAAGGGAGCATTTCCAATGGGAGTGTCAGGACTATCCTCAGTCTAAAAAGAGACTCAGGGAATTCTTAGATTTACCACAGCACAGATCTTTAGCCATTCCTCCTGTCCTGGAGGTTATGGATGATGTTTTTATGGAATCCAGTTTAATTCCTGACACCCTTCCTCCTGCTCTCAGGAAGCCTAACAGGTACTACAGAGTCCCTGACTCTCATAAATTTCTTTTCAAGAATCCTACTGCTGACCCAGAGGTCATCTCCCAAGGACCTAAAGGAATAAAAGCAACCACAGCTAAAAATCCCACCCCCTCGGACAGGGATTCCCAAGCTTTAGACAGATGGGGTAAAAAATTATACACCTCTGCAACTCTTGCCATTAGAGCACTAAATTGTCATCTCCACATGCTGAAATATCAGCAACATACTATGGAACTCCTTAAACAAAAAATATCTGCCTTTCTGGCTTGTGCAGAAAATAAAGAATTACAGGAGCTTATGCATAATGCAAGCCAAGTTACTAGACACACCTTGCAATGTGGCTTTGACACCCTAGAAGCATCCTGCAGGGCAGCAGTCTCAGGTTCTGTACTTAGAAGACATGCTTGGCTTAAGGAACAGACCTTGCCAGACCATGTCAAATCAAAACTATTGGACGCACCATTGAACAAAGACAATTTGTTTGGCACCAAGGCAGAAGAGGTCTTAAAAAAGATGGAAGAAAAAGCTAAATCTATGCAGACAGACTTCTTGCAGGTCCAGCCTCCGAATTTCAGTAGACATTGCCCCTCCAAGCACTGGTCCTTTCCAGCCCCCTCAAGACCAGCTCAGACAAGACCTAGGGGAAGCAGACCCCCCAGACAGCAGTCCCAGGGAATGCAGAGATCTAAGCAATGGAGTTCCTCCACTTCAAAAACAGAGAGTGCTAAGCCACCCCCTTATGGAAAGAACTCACAATGACTTTATACCTCTACCCCTTACATCTGCCCACCTGCTTGTGCCCCTAGGAGGAAAACTCTCCTTTCATGCCAAAAACTGGGCTTCTATCACCAACGACTGATGGGTTCTCAAGATCGTGTCCCAGGGATACAAATTTTATTTCCACACTCTACCTATCCCAAAAGGGTTCCCAGATCTTCCTCCAAACCAGTGGGCAGAGGCGCAAAATCAAGTCCATTCCCTGCTCACCATGAGGGGAATACAGCTTGTTCCTGCAGACCAGATAGACCAAGGTTTCCATTCCAGGCTTTTTCTGGTACACAGAAAAGAGGGCAACTGGCACCCAGTCCTCAATCTGTCAGTTCTCAACACCTTCCTGGTGATACCAAAATTCAAAATGCTCACCCTCCAGCAGCTTCTTCCTATGCTATCCAAGGATGCTTGGTTAGCCACCCTAGACCTAAAAGAGGCCTATCTACACATCCCAATCAGGGATTCCTACAGGAAGTATCTGTTTCAGAGCAGGATCTTTGCACTTTCAGTTCATTGCGCTTCCATTTGGCTTATCCACTGCTCCCAGTGTTTTCACAAAATGCCTGGCTCCAGACACTGCTTTTTGCAGACAAAGGAATACTCAAATTTACCCCTATTTAGATGACTTTCTGATTCAGGCAAACAGTCAGGAAAAGCTGTTACAGCACCTGACCTTTGTAAAGCACCTACTGACCTCCCTGGGGTACACTATAAATGAAAAGAAATCCAAACTAGTACCCACTCAAAAAATTGTATTCCTGGGAGCAAGCCTGGACACAGCATCCCAGATGGCATTCCTTGCTCCAGAAAAACAAGCCTATCTGACAGGCTACTTTTGTCATTTAGCCACCAGAACCTAGTTATCCGCAAGGAAAATCCTGCAAGCTCTAGGATTCATGGCATCCTGCATTCTACTCATTCCATATGCCAGACTGCATATGAGGAAATTTCAATGGTACCTAAAAAGCCTTTGGTGTCAACACTCTCAGGACCTGGAAACTGTCATACCTATGATACCCTGTCTAAGAAAAGATTTTCTTTGGTGGGCAGCAGCATGCAACCACAACAACGGTCTTCCCTTCTCACAATCCCATGCCACCCAGCCCCTCACCACAGGTGCATTGATTATGCCTGGGGTGCACACCTGGATGGCAGGTGCATTCAGGGCCATTGGAGCCCAAATCAAATACATCTGCACATCAACCAAAAAGAGATGCTAGCTATTCAGCACACTTTGACAGCTTTCAGAACCCTACTCTCTCTGGGACATCTACTGATCAAAACAGACAACACCACAGTGATGTGGTACATCAACAAGCAGGGAGGAGCTCACTCTTATCCCCTCTGCAAGCTCGCCATGACCCTTTGGCACATGGCTTCAGCCATGCAAATCCACCTGCAAGCACAATTCGTGCCAGACTCCCAAAACTCTCTGACAGACAACTTAAGCAGAAACCTCCTAGACTCAAATGAGTGACAGCTGGACCACAGCACCTTCAACCTTGTAACCCAGAAATCGGGCACCCTGAAGGTGGACCTCTTTGCTCCCACAACAATCACCAGCTCAGCAAATTCTGCACCAGGGAACCACACAGCAAAGCCTGGAAAGTGAATACACTATCCTTCCAATGGGTAAACCTCTCAATCTATGCATTTCCCCCTCTACCTCTACTTTCAAGGGTACTACTAAAAATAAGGGTGGAAAAACCAAGAGCAATCTTGATTGCCCCATACTGGTCATGCCAGCACTGGTACCCACTGCTGTACAGTCTGTCACTCCTGCCACCATGGCACCTACCACAGATCCCAACTCTCCTGACCCAGCAGAACAGAGAATTCATTCATCCACAATTGCAGACCCTGATCCTGGCAGCCTGGCTTATTCCCTGACTTCTCCTGGATGTTATATGTGAGGCCAGACACCCCAGCACTAGAAAATCCTATGCTGACAAGTGGAAAAGTTATTGCACCTGAATCCAGGCTAAAGGAGCAGAAACAGCACAGCCCTCTTTTCCTCTCATCCTGGATTACCTAGCAGACCTACTTCACGGGGGCCTTTCCTTCTTTTCTATTAAAATTCATGCCTCTGCCATCTCTGCTTATTACAGCACAGAGCTACATCTCTTTTCTCACCCTCTCATCAAACAATTCCTAAGAGGGGCTAACAATTTAAGGCCACCCAGAAGAGCTACTACCCCAGCTTGGGACCTTAACTTTGTGTTGGAAAAGCTCACACTACTCCCCTTTGAGCCTGCAACTTCAGCAGAGTTAAAATTCCTCTCTTGGAAAACAACCTTGCTTCTGGCCATCACTTTAGCTAGAAGAGTTTCAGAGCTACAAGTACTCATGTCAGTGAGCCCTTCATCATTTTTCATGCTGACAGGGTCTCCCTCAGGACTAACCCAACTTTCATGCCTAAAATGGTGTCCAGTGTGGCTCTCAACCAATCTATTCATTTGCCCACCTTTTTCCTTAACCCACAAAACAAGGGGGAAAGGATTCTGCATTCACTAGATGTGCACAGACCACTCAGATTCTACCTGGATATGACTAAATCTTTTAGGAAAATTGGCCAATTTCTAGTCAGCTTTGCAGCAGGCACAGAGGGCAAGATCATATCCAAACAAACAGTCTCCAAATGGATAGCACACTGTATGCATTTCTGCTACAAATACCACAGGAAACCACCCCCTAAGGGGGTCAGGGCACATTCCACCAGGGCAACCTCCACCTCTGCAGCTTTTCTCAGAGGGGTCCCTACCAAGAACATCCTGGAGGCTGCAACATGGAGTTCTGTTCATGCCTTCATCAAGCATTACCACCTGCCTATCTTCTCCAAATCCAGGGCAGGCTTTGCAACCACAGTCTTGCAGGGCATCCTAGCCAGCCCCCCAGTGTTTTTGACTGCCTCCACCCTTTTCTTCAGCTTTGGGAGTCAACCCAAGTGTGATGACTGCAACAGTGAAACACAAAGAACATAGTACAGTTATGTAAACTTACCATAAATATAGATGTTTGAGTGCATTCACTGTTGCAGTCCTGGTTTCCCACCCTCCATCCCCATTGTCTCTCTCTCACTCTCTTCCTCATTCCTTACAGGGATTTTTGGTATTTACTTTCTACTGGTGGTGTTCTTCCACCATAACCTAGCTCCCTTTTTGGGGGCTCCTGACATTTGGGGCAAGAAAAACTGATGTAATGGCGTCAGCTGCCTGATTTTATACCACTGATGACCTGATGTCAGTCCTGGAGCAACAGCAACCGATGCAGAGATACTAAGCCTCTGATATTCGGGCCGAATGAGGGCTACCCCTGGCAGGATAACCAAATGTGATGACTGCAACAGTGAATACACTTGAACATCTATATTTATGGTAAGTGTACACGACTGTACTGTACAAACAGAAATTCTGTCAGATGACTGCCTGTGTTAAATCAAAAAAGGCTGAGTACATGAATAAATCAAATAGATAATTCAGTAGTAAAGTATGGCAATCATTTCTATACAGCAGAAGACAGTATTAATGCTAACATATGCAATACACAGTGTACACATACATTTTAACTCTGAGTAATTAAACAGTGGGAACATATAAGGGATATCACTGAAATGCTTCTAGTCAAATTTAAAATATTCCTAACTGGATATTTGCTCCAGAAAACTGCTACATTGTATTATCTCTTTCATCACTACATTGGTAAATGAGAGCTGTGACTGACATTGTTTTTAATTATTGCAGTGTCTAGTTCCTTAACTATGCTTGTTAGCTTGATGTTTAGCTAGATCGCCACACATACAAAAATGGAAAATCTTAGAAGTGAGTATGACATGACTCTTTCCTGCTCTATCCTCCTTAGGACCGCTCCTCATGACGTTTATACTTTTCCTGTATTCCCCTTAAAAATTGCATAGCCTTGCACTTTTTTGCATTATATCCCAGCTGCCACTTTGTCTACATACATTTCATTCTTATCCAGGACTCCCTGGAGATGGGTTTCTCACACCTTTGAATTTGCACATCAAACATGTTTATTTTGTTCTTAAACCTAATATGTTATATGGAACAGATGTACTAAATAGTATAACAAATGCAATGCAGTAAGACACTAGAAAACAATAAGTTTATTGCAGAGCTCTGCAGTAAACCTCTCATAATCTCCCTTTCTTCAAACTGCACCCCACTTACTATAACACCCTGCTTTACTTTTATAATGCCATCTTGATTACCACTTTGGCATTTGCACCTAAGTTAACTAATTTGCTTATCAGCATTTTTAGTGAGAATGCTAAATGGTTTGTTGAAGCCAAGGCAGTCAATGTCCCCAGATTCTCCTTGGTGTACTACTTTGATGAAGGAACCACAGAAAACCATGAGGTTTGTTGACTATGGCTTTGTTGATAAGACTCCATGCTGTACCAGCTCCTGTGCATTATATGTTTCTACACAATCAACAGATTTTTCCTTCAGAAATAGTATTATTTTCCATAACAAATCAATTTAATGTATCTGTAGTTTTCTGAATATGGCTTGCTCACAGTTTTCTGCAAGTGGAATTTCTTCCCACCTTCTTCACCAGTCTGTGGGTACCCTTCTCTCCACAGTGATTTGGCAAAAGACACAAGGGTTCGGGGGAATGGAAGAGACTAGTCTGACTAGGTCTAACTGCTTTGTCATTAATGGGTTTAATTTTCCCAAATCCTTTGTGAATGTAATTCCACTTATTACACACACCCCTCAAATGTATTTATTTTAGTGGGAAAAGCATCCCCTTTTCTGTGGAACAAAAAGTTTTAGTCAGTGTGTCTGCTTTTTCTTTGCAATGTCTCCTAGTTTTATATATCCATTATCTTCTATTTGTTGTTCTGCTCTATAATGTTCCTAAAAATACACTATCTCCCTTCTCAGTTTGAATTTATTTCACTGTTACCTGCTTGGAGCGTCTTTCCTCTGACTTCCCAGTATGCTTGTAATTTAATTGGTGCAATCAACTGCCTTGTTTACCCTGCAATATTAATATAGTCTGAATAGCATATTTTCTGTAACTAAGTAATCAGCACTTTGGGGGACTGTAGTATTTTATGCTGGGTTTTTTTCTGTCTTGTCTGCACATTAATGTGTCCCTCACAGTTTTGTGTTCTGCAGCGCTTCTTCCAAGTTGCATTCCTGATAATCAATTCTATTGTTTTAGTGTGTCATTCTGGTTGGAGTTTGTATGGAACATTTGGTGATTGTTTGTAAATTAGCACCCACTTCTAACCATGCAATCCAATTTTCATTCACATTTGTGACCACCATATCTAAGTTTGCCCCATTACAGCCAAGTTTCAAGTACAACTGTGTCAAGTATTTACTCACAGGATATTGAGAAATGCAGTGATTTTGCATAAAGTCATAGCAAGTATGTTTCCA
>NC_056743.1:1081428339-1081468339 GCF_019279795.1 Protopterus annectens
TTCTTTATTTAGGACAGTGGTGATTGTAAGACCACTCTCCTAAATAAGGAATTAAAATGACAACTGAGACTGAAATCTAATGTTTTTCCAGGACTAAATGAATATGTAACTGTGAAACCAGTGTTAAAAGGAAAAGCACTATTTGTATAACTGTTGTAAGGAGAGTATATATTGAAAGTTTTTTTAAAGCAAGGTATACACTTTTAAGGGCTAAATTATTAATTATTCAATTAATTACTTAGTTATCTGATGATGTCTTGGGTTTCAAGATGAAAGCGCTACTCTATTATATTTTTTTACTACTGCTTTATTAAAATTTGAGGTTACTGGACTGAGGACTGGACTGCTATTTTTATTTTTATTTGTACCTGCCATAGACAGGCAAGTAGGCAAAAACCTTATTCCTCCCCAACCAATATCTGATGCATAGGTTTTATGAGTCAAATATGAGTTGTTGGTGGTGTACCTTGTTAGCCTTCTTCTGCATTCAATGTCTGGCACCTGTTTCAGGATAGCTGTTTAATGAGAGACAGTATTACACATTGAGCTGAACGGTGGAGGGGCACTGACCACAACTCTGATCTGTGATATATAACAATAACCAAAGCAAAGGTCGATGCTACGCCAAAATCCAGCTGAACGTAAAACAAAGTCCAAAATGAATAAAAAACATTGCTGGATACTGCTGGTTGAATAAAACACAATTTATTCTCATACAAGACAAACAATTCGGTATTAGCGCTTTCGGGCGGTTGCCCTTCATCAGATAAAATTAATCACTTAAAATTTCCTTTTAAAAAACAGTGTATCCAATGAGAATTCAATAAAAATTCAATAAAAAACCCGCCTTTTACTGAGTGTAGGCTTAAGGGGAACCACATCATTTAGCCCTGGATGCCTATGCGCTGTTAGCTCCAGGATCCATCTGGATTCAGCCAATTCCGTGATGTGTTTAATATCTCCCCCCCTACAAGTTAACCTTAAATTGACAATGACCCTAAAAGTAAACTTATGTGTAGGGTGATCTCTAATATGCCTATATAGGGCGTTGTGTTCATCTTTATTTCTTATACTAGACATATGTTGTAGAACTCTAACTTTCAGCATTTTATTTGTCTTCCCTATATAAAAACTTTGACATAAAGAGCACTCTGTGATGTAAACCACATCTGTTGTCCTGCAGGTCGCTCTACCTTTAAATAAATATACCTGCCCATTGATCGGTGTTTAAATTCTGTTCCTTTCTTAATACAACCACAAGCCTTACATGATCCACATGGAACAGTACCTACTGTACTTTTGTATCTTCCAACCCTATCCATTTTCCTTTCTTTACAGAGCATGTCTTTTAGATTTCTATTTCTTTTGTAAATAAATTGTGGGCATGTGCCCACCATGTCCCTTAGACTTTCATCACTTGCTATTATATTCCAATTCTTCCTTATAATTTGACAAACTCCTCTAGCATCACAACCATAAGTGATCATCACCTTATGTCCATTAGGCCTTGAGACTTTAGCTGGTGCAAAACCATCAGTATTATGTTGTCGATTTAACCATGGTTTATATTTATTTTGTCTAAGGGGTTTACTCCTCTCTATGATGTCACCAACCATTTTTTCTCCATATCCCCTATTCTGAAAGCATTCTCTAAGATGATTAACTTCTTCATCAAATTGTGTGTTTTCTTTACTAATTCTAGAGATTCTACTCAATTGACCTTGTGCTATGTTTGGGAAGGTGTGTCTGGGATGCATGCTGTCGTACGACAGCAAGGTGTTTTTCCAGCACTCCTTTCTAAATAATTTAGAAGAGAAACCTTCCTTGTTCTGTGTTATACAGACATCTAGAAAATCCATGGTTTCTCTTGATGTATGGACACTAAATCTGAAGAAAGAAGTGGTGGTATGGAGATAGTCAACAAAACTTTGTAACTCTCTTTGGTCTCCTTTCCACAAAACAAATATATCATCTACAAAACGCAGATACATAAATAGATGTTTTTTCCAGATACTATCACTCAGCACATGAGTCTTCTCCCAATGGGAAAGGACAAGATTTGCATATGTGTTGGCACAGGGGGTGCCCATGGCTATCCCCTGTGCCTGCCTATATATGCAATCTGTCCCCTGAAATATATTGTTTTCCAACACTAAGGTCAATAACTCTGCTATCAGTTCTACCTTGGTGTGTAAAACACCTAAGGTATCAAGAAGTGTTGTCACCGCCCGTATCCCATAATCATTTTTGATCACTGTAAATAAGTTATTGACGTCTAAGGTAACCATTAAGTATTCCCCTGTCAAATTCTCCTTTTCAATATTACCTATTAAGGTTAAAAAATGTCCTGTATCTACTAGAACATGCTCCATATTTGCAACAAACGGCCTCAAGGTCACCTCTAACCAAATAGATATATTTTCAGTGACCCACCCCCTTCCCGAAACTATTGGTCTCAGGGGTGGGTCAGTCAAGCTCTTATGTATTTTTGGAAGAGTTTTAAAAATCGGTGTGATCGGCTTATCAATGAGTAAAAAATCTAAGAGCTCAGGTGTAATTAGCATATTGTCACATAATCTCCGCAATTTATTATGAACCCTATCTATTATTCGTCTCACATCTATGGGATTAATTACTGAATATGTTTGTACATCTGATAATAGAACATTTAGCTTGTTTACATACCAGTTTGTGTCCAAAAGGACCACAGAACCCCCTTTATCAGCCATCTTTACAGTGAGATCAGTGTATTCACTAAGATTAGTCAAAGCCACCCTTTGCTCACTTGTTAGATTGTAATATTTATCCCTATCTCCATTCTGAAAATACTGTATCAGATCATTATCACATTGATTAATAAATAGTTGTAAAGCCGGTGTCAAGGCAGGTACAAAACTGCTAGGCTTCTTTAAAGTGGTTTGAGTATTATTATTAGTGCCAAAAAGCTTACTTAACATTAGGTTTCGGCAAAAGGTCATCAAATCTAAAACAATCTCTTGATATACACATTGCTTACTAAGAACAAAGGATAATCCTTTGTTCAAAACTGCCATTTCACTTTCTGTTAAATTACGTGAAGATAAATTAAAAACAATACCATCGTGCATATAAGAAGTCAATCTAATGTCCTCCTTTTTTTCAACATGTCTCTGTCGTCGCTTAATGAGCGTTTCCATGGGCCCTTCTTTTTTACTTGTACCGGTAACATGTCCACAAAACGGTTCTGTGATGGTCTAATTTTTGGGCGTGCTCCCATCTCCATGTTCTCATTAAAGACCGCCAATGAATCATTGCCCATTGCCTCCGAATCCAATGCAATGGCTGTGTTAGTAATAGAGATGGAATCGTTACTATTACTACTTTGGTGGGACTCAACAACGTCTTCAGTTGTATACTCTTTGTCCGCTGTAACAGAGACAGAGTCAATAACAGTTTTGTCAGGTATAACTTTTTCATGCACGGTTGGTGTGTAATTCTCCGACGAAGCATTGCGATCAACTGCCAAGTTTCCAGTAGACGCCCTTGCGTCATCTGTAGAAATCAAATGTTTTGTTAGGCCACTCCTTGCCTGCTGTTGTACGATGTTCCTATTGGTCGCCTTATCTGTAGCCGCCGATGGTGGAACTCTTGTTCTCTGCCAAACAAAAAGGCGACCAACAGGAACATCGCAAGGGCGTCTACTGGAAACTTGGCAGTTGATCGCAATGCTTCGTCGGAGAATTACACACCAACCGTGCATGAAAAAGTTATACCTGACAAAACTGTTATTGACTCTGTCTCTGTTACAGCGGACAAAGAGTATACAACAACTGAAGACGTTGTTGAGTCCCACCAAAGTAGTAATAGTAACGATTCCATCTCTGTTACTAACACAGCCATTGCATTGGCTTCGGAGGCAATGGGCAATGATTCATTGGCGGTCTTTAATGAGAACATGGAGATGGGAGCACGCCCAAAAATTAGACCATCACAGAACCGTTTTGTGGACATGTTACCGGTACAAGTAAAAAAGAAGGGCCCATGGAAACGCTCATTAAGCGACGACAGAGACATGTTGAAAAAAAGGAGGACATTAGATTGACTTCTTATATGCACGATGGTATTGTTTTTAATTTATCTTCACGTAATTTAACAGAAAGTGAAATGGCAGTTTTGAACAAAGGATTATCCTTTGTTCCTAGTAAGCAATGTGTATATCATGAGATTGTTTTAGATTTGATGACCTTTTGCTGAAACCTAATGTTAAGTAAGCTTTTTGGCACTAATAATAATACTCAAACCACTTTAAAGAAGCCTAGCAGTTTTGTACCTGCCTTGACACCGGCTTTACAACTATTTATTAATCAATGTGATAATGATCTGATACAGTATTTTCAGAATGGAGATAGGGATAAATATTACAATCTAACAAGTGAGCAAAGGGTGGCTTTGACTAATCTTAGTGAATACACTGATCTCACTGTAAAGATGGCTGATAAAGGGGGTTCTGTGGTCCTTTTGGACACAAACTGGTATGTAAACAAGCTAAATGTTCTATTATCAGATGTACAAACATATTCAGTAATTAATCCCATAGATGTGAGACGAATAATAGATAGGGTTCATAATAAATTGCGGAGATTATGTGACAATATGCTAATTACACCTGAGCTCTTAGATTTTTTACTCATTGATAAGCCGATCACACCGATTTTTAAAACTCTTCCAAAAATACATAAGAGCTTGACTGACCCACCCCTGAGACCAATAGTTTCGGGAAGGGGGTGGGTCACTGAAAATATATCTATTTGGTTAGAGGTGACCTTGAGGCCGTTTGTTGCAAATATGGAGCATGTTCTAGTAGATACAGGACATTTTTTAACCTTAATAGGTAATATTGAAAAGGAGAATTTGACAGGGGAATACTTAATGGTTACCTTAGACGTCAATAACTTATTTACAGTGATCAATAATGATTATGGGATACAGGCGGTGACAACACTTCTTGATACCTTAGGTGTTTTACACACCAAGGTAGAACTGATAGCAGAGTTATTGACCTTAGTGTTGGAAAACAATATATTTCAGGGGACAGATTGCATATATAGGCAGGCACAGGGGATAGCCATGGGCACCCCCTGTGCCAACACATATGCAAATCTTGTCCTTTCCCATTGGGAGAAGACTCATGTGCTGAGTGATAGTATCTGGAAAAAACATCTATTTATGTATCTGCGTTTTGTAGATGATATATTTGTTTTGTGGAAAGGAGACCAAAGAGAGTTACAAAGTTTTGTTGACTATCTCCATACCACCACTTCTTTCTTCAGATTTAGTGTCCATACATCGAGAGAAACCATGGATTTTCTAGATGTCTGTATAACACAGAACAAGGAAGGTTTCTCTTCTAAACTATTTAGAAAGGAGTGCTGGAAGAACACCTTGCTGTCGTACGACAGCATGCATCCCAGACACACCTTCCCAAACATAGTACAAGGTCAATTGAGTAGAATCTCTAGAATTAGTAAAGAAAACACACAATTTGATGAAGAAGTTAATCATCTTAGAGAATGCTTTCAGAATAGGGGATATGGAGAAAAAATGGTTGGTGACATCATAGAGAGGAGTAAACCCCTTAGACAAAATAAATATAAACCATGGTTAAATCGACAACATAATACTGATGGTTTTGCACCAGCTAAGGTCTCAAGGCCTAATGGACATAAGGTGATGATCACTTATGGTTGTGATGCTAGAGGAGTTTGTCAAATTATAAGGAAGAATTGGAATATAATAGCAAGTGATGAAAGTCTAAGGGACATGGTGGGCACATGCCCACAATTTATTTACAAAAGAAATAGAAATCTAAAAGACATGCTCTGTAAAGAAAGGAAAATGGATAGGGTTGGAAGATACAAAAGTACAGTAGGTACTGTTCCATGTGGATCATGTAAGGCTTGTGGTTGTATTAAGAAAGGAACAGAATTTAAACACCCGATCAATGGGCAGGTATATTTATTTAAAGGTAGAGCGACCTGCAGGACAACAGATGTGGTTTACATCACAGAGTGCTCTTTATGTCAAAGTTTTTATATAGGGAAGACAAATAAAATGCTGAAAGTTAGAGTTCTACAACATATGTCTAGTATAAGAAATAAAGATGAACACAACGCCCTATATAGGCATATTAGAGATCACCCTACACATAAGTTTACTTTTAGGGTCATTGTCAATTTAAGGTTAACTTGTAGGGGGGGAGATATTAAACACATCACGGAATTGGCTGAATCCAGATGGATCCTGGAGCTAACAGCGCATAGGCATCCAGGGCTAAATGATGTGGTTCCCCTTAAGCCTACACTCAGTAAAAGGCGGGTTTTTTATTGAATTTTTATTGAATTCTCATTGGATACACTGTTTTTTAAAAGGAAATTTTAAGTGATTAATTTTATCTGATGAAGGGCAACTGCCCGAAAGCGCTAATACCGAATTGTTTGTCTTGTATGAGAATAAATTGTGTTTTATTCAACCAGCAGTATCCAGCAACGTTTTTTATTCATATAACAATAAGTATCCTGTTTTCTGGCTTATTTTTACTAGTTATTGCTTATTCTAAACATTTATTGTATTTTTTATTGTCTGCTGCCTACTTTTTATTGTATTTTATTGCTATAAACTAATCTGCACTGTTGTATGTGAATTATCTACCTTACGGGGTTTGTTAAATCACTTTTGTTGCTGTCAGTCTGTTTGTAAAGCTTTTTTAGATTGTTTCACTGTGTGGAAAGTATTAACTGGAAATTGTCTCCATTTGTTAGGCATCTGTTTGTTCTGATTTCCTGCCAAGCAGTTTATCATATTGTTGATTTGTTTGCAGTTAAAAGCATTCTCTAGAGTATCCTTGCTCCTTTTTCTGTTTAAAACTTTCATTTAGTGTCTCACT
This sequence comes from Protopterus annectens, assembly GCF_019279795.1. Taxonomy (NCBI): domain Eukaryota; kingdom Metazoa; phylum Chordata; order Ceratodontiformes; family Protopteridae; genus Protopterus; species Protopterus annectens. The sequence goes on from NC_056743.1 coordinate 1,081,435,262, forward strand.
GCTGTTTTCCTGCTATGATAAACATTTCTGTGGTGTTTTCTGCCTAAAATAGTGTAGCTAATAGCTATAGCATTGGCTCGTTCAGGTTTGCTGTCTCTGGGCCTGATGGTTTGTTTGCAATAGCTGTTCTGAGCACATTTTCCAGGCCATCTTGGATTAGCAGAAACCATTCTTCACCTTAGTGAGAGTATCGTGTTGATTGGCCTCTGGCTTGTAAACGTTGGCTTGTCTAGGGAATTGACTAAACACTCATAGGTTCATTTGGGCTTTTTTTAAGTTGTTTCAGATTTGCACCTTCTGGTATTTAAGCCCTACCTTTGAGAGGATATTTGTTTATTCACACTAAGCTGAACAGAGGAGGGGCACTGACCATAACTCTGATCTGTGATATATAACAAGTACCTGTTTTCTGGCTTATTTTTACTAGTTGTTGCTTATTCTAACCATCTATTGCACTTTTTATTGTCTGCTGCCTACGTTTTACTGTATTTTATTGCTATAAACTAATATGCACTGTTGTATGTGAATTATCTGCCTTACAGTGCCTGTTAAATCACTTTTGTTACTGTCACACTGTTTGTAAAGCTTTTTTAGGTAGTTTCACTGTGTGAAAGGTATTAACTGGAAATTTTCTCCATTTGTTAAGCAACTGTTTGCTCTAATTTTCTGCCAAGGGGTGTATCATGTAGCTGATTTGTTTGCAGTTAAAAGCATTCCCTAGAGTCTCCTTGCTCCTTTTTCTGTTTAAAAGTTTCATTTAGTGTCTCACTGCTGTTTTTCTGCTGTGATAAACATTTCTGTAGTGTTTTCTGCCTAAATAGTGTAGCTAGTAGCTGTAGCATTGTTTCCCACCCTTCCTATTATTGTCTTGTTCTTAAACTTGGTGACTTTGCAGTTGCCCATCCCTACTGTAAATTTGAACTGGGACACACCTCCCAGTCCAGTCTCATTAGTTCATTCTACCTAATACAGAGAGAACATTTGGGAAGGCCAACCCCCTTAGTTTCTTAATCTTGAATTATCTTCTGTTCCTCTTTTCTCCCTTTCCACTTTAATAAAAAAAAAAAAAAAAAGAAGAAAACACTGCTTTTACAGTATTTGCGCTTCCTCCTCCTACTCTATTACTTCATCTTGCTTTTTCTGCTACTTGTTCTCTAAAGTGTTCAATTGCATCTTTTCTGCTGCATTTATTACTACTTGTTTTTAGACTGTTTACATTTTAAGTGTTTATAGGTTCATAGATTAGTAAGGTGTTTAAGTGTTATTCTAAGCCTCTTAGTTTTCATTTAAGCACTTGGGCTTTAGGCGTATGCCTTCGCTCTCCCCAGTCTCTCTCCCCCTCAGATTCTGACAAATATGGATGGACAGTTTCCTATGATTTCTTCTACCAGTCTGGTTGATATGAGCATCCAGAGACAGTGTCGCAACTGCCTCATGTGCACGGACAACTATCTACTACTACTACCACCTAGGAAAACAATTTGTGAGTGATGCAATTACATAAAGAAGCTAGAGACTATGCTCTGACCCTCACAGGCCAGTATATCTGGCACTGAGAAGGTTGTTAACACAATCACTACACCTCAAACACCACCCACAACTACACAGCACACACCCACATATGCGGAGGTTCTCAGCAAAAACAAACCCAAACAAAGGAGACCTCAGAGGCAAAAGCACACGTGAACTCCACAACCCTCCTCACCAAATACCACGTATAGTCCACACACCAGTGTCTTGCAACCACTAAGGGCTAACCATAAACCCAACATATTAGTCATAGGAGACTCTATTGTGAAACACACAGATGTGCCTCTCACCAAGCTGGATAAGGAGAAAGTCACAGTTAGTTGTTTGTCTGGTGCCAGAATCCGCCATATCACATATGCACTCAAGTCTCTCAACAACAGGTACTGTTATGATTCTGTCATAGTCCATGTTGGCGTGAATGACTTGAGAAGTACCTCGCTGAACTATATGAAGAGAGACATGATTGAGCTTGCTGAATATGTGTCCCAGGCAGGTATGTCCCTAGCCTTAAGCAGCATTCTACCATCATGCAGAATAATGCTGCAATACAAACAGAAAATGATTGACTTTAACAATTGGCTTAGTTTCTGGTGTCATTCCAGGGGGATCCAGTACCTGACAGCCTTTGAAGATATGATCAACAGACCACAATGCTTTGCTAGAGATGGCCTACATCTGTCTCACTTGGGCTTCAGGCTTCTGGCAAAGGCCCTTGCCTCCCCCATAGTGCCTGTTTTAGGAAAAGTCATGAGGTCGATACTACCAACATAAAAAGTTCAACAAAACGCAAATTAAAGGTCATGCTGCTAAATGCTAGGAGGCTAAACATGAAACTGCATTCATTGCAAGCATTCTTAACCCTGGAAGATTCTGACATTTGTGCTGTCACAGAAACCTGGTTCAAAGCTGCATAGACCACCCCAGCCTTACCTGGTTACTCATCCTATCATACATTCAAACCCCAAACTGTGGGTAGCAAAGCCAAAGGAAGTGGAGTTTCAATATATATTAAAGACATGCACTCCTCCAGGCTGGTCAAACAGTATGATGCACAGGAGACAATCCAGGTGTAGTTAACCATTGGCAAGACCCCTATTCAAATCATAGGTCCCCAGATTTGACTCAAGTTGCCCAGTCCATCTATCTGGACCTCTTTGAGTCTATCAAGATTCAACCTTTTACCCTGATCCTGGGTGACTTTAATTACCAAACTATAGGCTGGAAAAAACTACTCATGCCAGAACACAAATTCCCAGAGATTCCTTGATTTTATCAATGTAAATGCCTTGGAAGAGCTAGTCGATACCCCCACAAGAGGTGATAATATCTTGGACTTGGTATTAACCAACATGAGTAACCATTGCAGCACCCGTACAGTATCACCTTCCCTGGTAAGATCCAACCATAGAGTGGTCACTTTCGAAGTCACCATCTCCCCTGACCCCCTCTAGGTAGGGTCAAACAAAACAACTTCTCCAAAGTTGATTATAGCCTTCTGAGAGATGGTATAAACAGCTTTACATCCTCCTCCCCCTCTGTAGGAACTGACACTGATGTCCAAATTTACACCAGAGTACTATATGAGCATTTATATAGATGCATGGAATCAGGAATACCTGACAGGACAAAATCCTCCTCCTAAAGGAAGAGTAAACCTGTCTGGTGGACATCTATAATAAATAAACTATATAACAAAAGGAAAAAAATTGCTGTCCAGGGCCAAAAAGGAGCAGGTGCCCAATTGGAAGCAACCTCTCCTTAGCCTGAACAAGCAAATAAGAGCACTAGTGAAATCCTCTAAAGCCAACTGTGAATCCAAATTGGCCACATCTACTAGAGACCATCATAAGGCCTTCTTCACATGTGTCTGCAATCTCAAAGGAAGTACCCAAATATGTTAAGAACTGGTGGTCAAGGACACCACATACACAAATGCTGTAGATATAGCCAATCTACTGGCTGACAGATTCAGCAAAAACTTCACCCCTCTCTCTCTCCCCCATCAGTAAATCAGGACATCCCCAGTACCTGCCCCCCATCCCTTATCTATAGGGAACAGGTCATCACTGCCCTCTCAAAGGCAAAAATTACAGCTTCCACGGGACCCGATAACATTCCAGGCTGCATCCTACATGAACTTGCAGCACCATTAGGCACCCTATTCAACCAAAGCCTGAGTACTGACTTGTCCCAGCTGAGTGGAGGACAGCCACTGTCATCCCCTTACACAAAGGTGGAGCATCCACCGATCTGAGAAATTATAGACCCGTCAGCCTAACTAGCCTGATCTGCAAGGCCATAGAACATATTATCATGGACCTTATTAAGATGGACATTGGCAACCTCCACACACTTGACCCCACACAGTTTGGCTTTGTCAAGGGGAGGTCATGTCTGTTAAATCTTGTTAACTTCTTTGAGACAGTCACCAAAGTCACGGATGAGGGGAAGATGGTGCACACCGCCTGCCTTGACCTGGCCAAAGCCTTCGACACTATTCCCCACTTGGGCATAATAGCTAAACTCTCCAACTAGGCATCAATCCATATGTTACTAGATGGGTAGCAAACTGGCTAATTGATAGAACCCACCTAATCAAAATAGGGGAAGCCACCTCAAGAAGTAGACCTGTAACAAGCAGCGTACCATAGGGATTGGTCCTGGGACCTCTGTTATTTGGGATAGCTTCTCTGAGGTGCAGGCCAAAACCAGTGGGTTATGGCTGACCAAGTTTGCAGATGACTACAAGCTGGGAACGGTCATCAATTCCCCAAGTGATGTTGATGTCCTCCAAGAGGGTCTCACCCAAACAAATGACTGGTGCCAGAAACATGACCTCAATATGAATGCGAAAAAATGCATCATCATCCCCTTTGGGGAGAGTGATGTCCTCACATATTGTCACATTAATAACAATGTCCTAAGTACACAATCAGTAGTGAGGGATTTGGGCACCCAGGTTGATAGCAACCTGACTTTTGACCATCATGTTGTTTCCATTGTATGGCAAGCTTTCTACATCGCCCACCTCATAAGTAAAGCTATCTCATCCATGGACAAAGAGGTCATAACATCCCTGTATTCTTCCCTTATAAGGCCAATTATTGAGTACAATGTCCCCCTTCAGCATGTACCTTGCAAAGCACATGCAGCAGCTGGAGAGACCATAGAGGTTCCTCACCAGGAGAATCCAGGTCTTCAAACAGCTACCCTACACAGAGAGGCTAAAAGCCCTGTCCCTCTACTCTGTTTCATACAGACTCCTCAGAGGTGACCTCTGTCTGGCATACAGAGCAATCTCAGACCCCACCTTGATGGGACTGCTGCATATCCACAAGTCAAGCTCCACTCAAGTAACCCATACGCATGACCTCAACCTGCTCTATGATATCAATAGAACTTGTTGGTGGGACAGATTTGTGTCCCAGAGACTCCCCCATCTGTGGAATAGACTCCCTTTCCACATCAAGCAGAGTACCTCATTATCCCTTTTTAAGCGCAACCTGGATAACTGGATGGGAAACAGAAAATACACCCCTGGGATGCCACCTGTGTCCCTGCTGGACATGGGCTTTGGGTGCTGACTTGTCTAAACATGGGCTAAACTCTTGGCTAGGCTTATACATGCCTAAGGGCCAATAGCCTAGCAACTTCCTAAACTCCTATGATCTTAAATCCTGCCCTTGAGAGATGGCAGTAGCTGCAGTGTATCTCCTAAGAGCAAGCTGAACTGTACACATACTGTTGTTGGGAAGAATAAATAATCTTAACTTTTTTTTCTTTTTGTTTATCTACAGTTTCTGGGACACACATAATTTGGCAGTATTCTACAATTATAACAAACTATTCAAATTTGCAAAAGAAATAGGTATGAAAAAATGGTAGATTAGAAATGTGTAGCCAGGTCCACTGAGGTAGAGGAATAAAGCCCTGACTATAACCTAAGCACACTGAGTTTGATTTGTGGCTTGGACATCTGTTGAAGCTGGCATGGGGAGAATTACCATGCCTATTCTTGGGGGAGGGGGTGGAGAGGGACAGTACAATACCACAAGTCCTCAGAGGAGGAGTAGTGTCCCAAAGATGTCCCAGGGGTAAGAATTCAGCCACAAAATCACAGACACAGCAACCCGCATCACAGATGCATGGGGGGGTGTGCTCACAAGGGGAAGGCATAATGGATCCAGAAGTGACATAGATAGTTTGTCCCCTGCTAAAGAGAGAGGTTAGGGACTATACTAATAAATACCCTCATTATCAGGATGCTGGCAAGGGTACAAACCACTGTTAAGGCTGTTTGTGATGGCCTTCCCCAACCATCTATCATCCTCAGTGAGGAATACCCACGATGGGGGGGATGAATGATCCGGACTGATAGGGAGAGACACGATTGTTGGCAATCAGAGTGGGGGGAAAAGCATATATATAAAACAGAAAAGCTACAATGGTAGGAAGTGTCATTCCAATTAAACTTTAGACTCAGAATTGTAAAGAGTTCTTTGAGGTACTGGTCAGAATTCAAAGGCAATTTACATACATGCAGCTTGCACTTAGGCTGAAACTGACAATGTGCAGAATGGCACAGGCTAGTAGCAATTCGCACTCCCATGTTCTGCAGTGAAGTGAGCCCAAATCTGCAATAGAAGATATACTCAAATTACTGCATGATGACATGTAGATGAAATGGCGGTTGTAAAATGAGTCCTAATAATATCAAAATGTATGCAAAAGGAATATAGTTGAGATTCACAGTCATTTAAAGAGGAAATCTGTAGCTGTATACACCAGACTATAAAAAGACAATGAATGCCAAAATATCACTGCTGCATGCCAAAGTCACAGCAGCATACTATAGTCTTTAGAGCTGCCGGTTCTGATCAGTATGTATGTGGTACCATCCAGCACCAACATAAACAATACAGGGACCTCTCAGATACTGACTGGAGACACATTAGGTATTTTGCAGGCCTTTGTCACTCATTACTCAATGAGTTCCTTTATAATGTTGCTACATGATTGGGATTGCATTTGGTTTCCTAGCGCACCAAAGGAGAGAGCTAATGCCATGTGTGCCTTCTTTGATCTAGTCTACCTCCATTAGGAACCGTGTGCAGAGAATGGACACATACACCAATAAAGGTTCCACCTAGCCCACAATCACAAATGTTTATGAACAGGAAGAGATACCATTTTGTGAACTGCCACATTGCATGTTATGCAAATGGGATCATAATCAGTGTGTCTGCACAGTACCCAGGTAGTTTGCATGACTCGCTTACTTGGCACACATCTCAGCTATATTGCCATTTCCTGCACAATGAAATTCCAACGGGTAATCTAGTTGATAAGTGCAGGCACTGTGACTAATGTTAAACCACATGACTACATTTCTTGTGGATTTATATTTAGTAACCCCCATACATATATACATATGCATAACTGTTACAGGTGACGCTGGATGTCTGTTTGAGACCTGTCTTATGATATCCATGTGGAACTGACATAGCATGGCTGAACCAGTAAAACATTGCATTTACACACAAAAAAACCTGTATCTGTGTTGAATATATGTTCATCCTGCTCATCCTGCTCAAAACCCACTTCCACTACCTCGGCATACCCGGGGGAGCACTTTCTAGCATGTCACATGCTCCATAGTATGGCATTGGTGAGAAGACAGGCTAGGCAACCCTTAGATACTAGTGCAGTTGGGCTGCAGGCAAACAATGCCATCAGGGAAGACACATTAACACCATCATCTGATGAAAGCGAGGCGAAGAGCAATAACTAGTAGGTGCACAACCACCCTAGATAGTGATTGCAGCATAAGCAAAGCTGCAAAATTGATGATGTATGATGTATGGGCCCTAATAAGGCACAGCATCTGAGAGTGCAGTGTCACTCAAATGAAACATGATGTGTTCAGCATAACTATCAGGCTGTGCTGATTAGTATAAAATCAAGCCACATTATGCCTCAGACAATCCCACATTTGCCATAGAGAAGAAAGGGTGGTGTGGGTCACAGCCATCATCATAAGCACTGATAACTAGAGACCCAATGACACATATCTGTCTATACACAATTGTGGGGGCACATCACATAAGTCTGATGCAGAGGCATTGAGGGATAGGGTGGGGGATCCACTATTTGACCATGGTGTGGTGCATAGGCGGGAGTCTCAAGGTGATGAGTATTTCGTGTCATAGATAATTTCCTTATGCCATGTGTTTGATGTGCCACTATATGACTATGATCTGCAAGCACTATGCTGCTTTACGGCACTAGTACTTATGGTATCCCTGGCTGGGATGATGTGCTATTACAGCAATGGAGAACATTGATGATGGTTGAAACCATGAGGGATGTCTCCCAAATGGGGTGGTGAGCATTCACACAGTACATCCTCATGTTCATGGTTGAGTGATGCTACATCTTCAGCATGAATTTGAGGGTAGATGCACGCTCAGGCTGGAGACAGACAGTGCCAGTGTGCCATCAGACTGTGCCTCAGTTGTTTATTCCTCCTCATCATCATCATTAGCCCCTGCACAGGTGCCAACACCAGATTATGTTCTCCTTGGCCTCTCAAGTGTCACTGTGCAGTGCTATACCCTGCGAATACACACGTAAGACACACCATAGTCAGCATGGGTACCTGCTTAAAGATAATTTCTGCTTGGGAGTCATTCTGCTTTCAGTCTCCAGTCCTCCAGGGATAATCCCAGAACCTGTGCTTTCCTGCAGGCACTCCAAAAACCAAAAACTCCTTTGGCTGTGTTAGTCTGTTGCTCCTAGTGGTCTCTTTTCCATGACCAACTTCTCAGTAGCTAGGGATTGTACTTTTACCTTGCCGTAGTGTAGCATGTCAATACATCATTTTTAGCAAGGCTAAAAGTGTCCAGCCTCTGATGTCCACCTCATTCCCCCAGACATGCATATACCATTGCGATTGATAGAATGACCACTACAGAAAAAGGTGTCACCTACATTGATCATATTGTAATCAAAGTAATGAATGTGGGGGTATGTCATATGACAGCTACAAGGAAAAATATGGAATGTAGAAAGTATACATGCAGACAGGTATTTATAGGATAAAGCAGGCATCCCTACTGGTGACAGTTGCTGGTCACCTTGTTAACTGCCAGTGATAGGACCCTACTGTAGAACACTGGGGGAGCATGTGCGTATCTTTACCACTACTATGCTCATCACCATAGACCAATGCATACAGTAGGCAGGTAATTTATTTTATTATTATTTATTTTACATTTGTTGACTGGGATTGTCCAACTGAGCTGAAGAACCCTTTTTCAGCGGAGGCCCGGGGAGAAAAGCTCCAACATATTGCACAATTTTCATTATAAATTAGCATTAAACAGCAATGTTACAGGATTATTACAAGGCATTAAGTAGCAATACAATGTTATACAGTGTCAATAATCAGGAGTATAGCATAACTATTTCAAGATGTATAAAAATAAATAGGTCATTAAGATGAGTATAGTTTTTGGGGTAAGTGGTTACAAAAACCCAGTTTCATCATGATGTAGTTGCATGAAGGCAAGACAATTACAACAGAGTGTTTCTCTGAGGCAATTTGCTTAATAGACTGTAAGATTGTAGAAGACAGTAGAAAGAGTAGTCAAGGAAGATTAGAGAGAGCTAGTGGGAAGAGTGAGTTAAGGGCAGAAAGTAGATTAAGGTATGAGAAGTAGTGGATGTTAAGGAGGGAGAGTGCAGTGGCAGGACCAGTAACTTTTAAAGTGCTCTTTGGTGGCTGTCTTAAATTGTTTAGGATGTGTAAGGGTCCTGATTTTTAGTGGGAGCCTATTCCAGACAATAGTGGGGTGATAGCTGTACATGTTGCATCCAAATTTAGACTTGGTTAGAGCTTCGGAGAGGTCTGGAGGGAGAATAATGGGACATGAGAGGGGACAGTGCTGGGCAGTAGGAAGGCTGGTATAGGATAGAATGGATGATCTGGAGAGAAGAAGCTGGCGGGGTAATTCAAGCCAGTTTAAGTGTTTTAGAGAGAAACAGTGATGGGGTAGGTTTGTTGGGCAGCAAATCTAGCTACCTTGTTGTAGGTAGAGTCTAGTTTGGTCAAGAATGCTGAGTTAAGATTTGTGAGAATTTGAGAATTGTACATTAGACTGGGTAGAATGTAGGTGAGAGAGAGTAATCTTGGCTTCAGAGGTAAGGAATTTCTTGTTACAGTAAAGGTGGTAAAGGTAAAGGTCATGATAGTAACTGAAACCATGACAATCACGCGCAGGGCATGTTGTCCTTATACAGTCAGTCACTTGTGTATCTGACAAACATGAGACACATGCAGGTACACATTTTACTGTCACTAGTCTTTTGTAAATGTGAATTCCAGTGGAAGGATGCACATCCTTAGGAATGCAGACAAAGCACAGTTTAGCACTCACTTTCAGAGCACTGTGTGCACTATTGTGTACAGATCCAAAGAATGCTGTTATTCTTCCTTATTATGTTGCCCAACTATGAAATATAGCTTCTCAGATCTGCAGCTTACCCTAGAAAATGGCGGTGTCCCTCAAAGAATATGCAAGCTTATACTTGTTTGAATGGCACACAGGCAAATTAAGTCAGGAGGCACAAATGTTTACAAATTGCCATATTTTTCTGCAGCATACCTGTGGCATGAGCTTCAGCTTACCACCTATATTTGCTTTTAAAAACTTGTGGCCACAATAATTTGTGCTGCAGATCTGTGTGAGTACACACCTCGCACTATTTTGCAGATAGTCTCATTGCATAATTGCATTGTAGACATCATTCACAGGTTACAGTTTTGCTCCTTGTGAAAATGACGTAATTTGTAGAGGTGATTCAGGAGAATGGGACATTCTACTAGCATGCCTCTCAACCTCTAAGCACAAGAAATCTGGACAAAGCCAAAACCAGTGTGTGTGTTGAGGGGGTGAACAAACGTTCAAAGTGGTGTTTCTCTTAGAAAGTTGCTAGAATAACAGGTTTTGCAATCACAAACATTTTTAAAGGATATGAAGTCTGAAGCTCAAATGTACATTATTACTTAGTGAGTTCAATTCTCAATGATTTGCAGAAACCAAAAATTTTGTAAGGAATAGACCAAAACTATAAGGCAAAATCTATACATTCTGTGAAAATATGGCCATTTGAGAGGTTCGTCTGCTAGTGCTTTACAGACCGCACTGGCAAATTGCATCAGCTCTTTCCCTCCAATGGAGCTCAGGAAGTTTGCACTATAAATTCCAATGAGCAGAGCCCAAGCTTTTAGATGTAATCAAATTATGTCCTCACATTTCAAACAAATGCTGGTATCTCTGGAACCATAAGGGTTGCTAAACAAGTATGAATGGCAAACTCTTCAGCACAAACTATTTTTATAGTGCTAGTATTCTTTAGGTTCTAGGTCTTAAACTAGATTTTATAAGTCACAGTAAACACAGCAACTATTAAGCTTGTAATATTTTGTAAACAACTGACAAAACCTCAGCAGCCACTCAAGTTACACATACATACTGCAGGCTGCATTTTGTTCATCCAGCTGAGAGCTTTTATACAAGGCTTAGCAGTTCTGTCTGTGTTACTTGGTTGTTAAGATATTTAAAAACATGAAATTTATGACAATATAAATAAATATTATAAGGACAATTAATATCTCTTTACCTGCTTTTGACAGAGATTGACTATCAATGCAGTCGTGTTTGCTATTTAAACTTTAAGATGAAATCTTGTAATACTTTGTATGTAGCATGGTTTGAGTATTATTGATGTAAATATGTACAAGCAATATGTGACATCTAGAGGAGTCAGTAGGATGTAACTGCGGAGGCATCTGGAGATATCACTTGGCTGTAATGAGTTAAAGAGAGCAAGATAATATTTTTTTTTTTCATAACTATATCAAGGATTACCTAATGGGCTGCTATATTTGTGCATTTAAAATGTGGATCCCAAGTATTACCTGACTGAGGAGTTTTCTGAGTCATGACCATCACCAGGATGGTGGAATAATGCTGGCAACATTTTGATGACCTGTGGCGCAGGTATCTAGATGATCCACATGCATGGGAAGCAGAGGTTAGGCATGGATACCCTGAATGGTATAGCATTTTTTATTTCTTTTTCTGTGTGTGTTCTCTTTTATCCTGTTGTAGGTTTGGGACTGTTGCTGCAACTGGCAAGTATTTGTTAAACTCATCCTAGGATTTAGGTGTTTTGCTGTCTGGATCTTCCATGTCAGGTGGAGGTGATGGCAGTAGCACTGCATGTGACATGCCTACTACATTGCATGTGTGTGTGTTTCTGCAGACCAGTGTTCTGGTGCAGAGCCAACTGCTTCATGTCACTGTTACTGCATGCTGCCTGGAGAGTCCACATGTATATCTGTGCCATATTCTCGTTGCTTATATTAGCATATGTGCAGGGGGCGCACACTTGTCTACTGCCCATCTTGCAGCTAATGAGAACTACGGGATTGCATCTGTTGTTCTGGCATTTATCCTCACAGTTACTATGGTTCTCTGATATGCTCTGTCTCTTTCAACATGAGTAGGTCAATATGCAAATTATGTTGCCTTCCTCAAAAGGAAAGAGAGGCTTACTGCCAGCACTGTTTAGTTCCTCTCACAAGTGCTGACATATCAGCCTGATGTGAGGATATAGTCACTTATGACTACTTCCCTATATTTTTTTCCTTTTTGCAAGTTCAGATGATAGATTTACTCTGCAGGCACCTATATCATATCCCATCCTTTGCTGAGGTTGTGGCTATGGTCCAAGAAGGTGATGGACCCTCACCAGCAGGTAGTCTGCCTTCATTGTCTGAGAAGGCCCTGTTGTAAATGGAGCAAGTGGTGGAGGCCATTGTGGAGAGTGCATTGGGTAGATACATGACTTGGTTGAACAGCCTCCTGAAGTAGATTGAAGACTCCATCAACTAGATGGCCTCTAGCATCAGGCTACCGGGAGACATAACCCATACCTTCAGCCACTTTGATCCATCTCATAGGGACAGATCCTTGTGATGTCCCTCTGGGACTGGGACAGGAGATGTCAGCTGCTTGTATTCTACCTTCTTGTTAGTCATGTGTATACTTCCTTCCTCTTGTGCCATGCGCCATAACCTACACATTGTCCATCCCTCTCCATCACCATTTCTTTACCCTCTGTGTCTGTCCATCTTATGTCTCCTCATCCTATTTTGTACTCTCCATTTGTCTGTGCTCTTCTGTGTTTACCTATCTGTTCCCACACACCATCCTCTCCAATTTCCTATCCAGCTTTCCTTTCACCTGTCACCCTCTTCTCTGTAAACAATAGAATATTACCCCCACAAATAAACATTGCCCTTCTACCCATCTTGCACACTCCTCTCCTAGTGTCCTTTTGTTTGATCCTCTGCTTGCTGTTCACCCTTTCCTACTTTCTTGTACATCCCTTTCCTTACCTTTTATAAATCCAAAGGTTTGCACCCATGAGGACACCATAGCAGTGCAACTGCCATATACGGCTACATAACCATCTGTGGCACTTGGTGTCATCCTGTCAAGGAATGTGGTAATCTGTGTAGTCTAGCTGCTCCAGACACTGCTTTGTAGCTATATATATATATATATATATATATATATATATATATATATATATATATGTATATATATATATATATATATATATATATAGGTCTAAGGTCATGTTCTCTCCTGTGGAACAGACGTCCCATCCATGCGAAGCTGAGTTTGTCTATTACCCAGTTTAAGTACAACCTAAACCAGTGGATGGGGAACACGACATTTACACCACACCTAGCACCCATATCTCTTATGGACAGAGGTAGCCTATAAATGCCTGGCCGTTGATGTCCTGTTTGGATACAGGACATTATTCTTTCTGAAAAACGTGGCTAGGCTTAGAAAGTCCCCCCCGGCCAGGTTGTTAGCCTAGTAACAGTATACAAATCTATGAGCAGCTGCTCTATGAGCTGAGTCTTCCATTTTCTGTGTATGTGTTCCACTGCACATTTTGTCAACTTGCACAGTTTCAGTGCATGACTAGGTCCACTTTTACAGTCACCATGTGACGTATTTATGTACCCAGAAGCACAGGTAGCTTGTCATAAGCATTGCATGTTTTCATTTGGATCTTCAGTGTCACCCTGTGTTGCCATGTAGTTTCATATATAAGTACTAGGCAATCAGTCTGCAAATCATTTCAAACCTAGCCCATAACCCGTATTCAATTGTTCCCTTCCTACATCCTCAAGGAGTGCAAAGCAAAATAGATTGGGGGAGAAATTGAGGCTGCCCATACAATTATCTAGGTTTACCTTGAAGATGGCAAGGGTGTTATTCTGCTTGACATGTAGTAGAAGTTTGTTCCAGAGATGAGGGATACATTGTGATATGAATCTTTTCCAACATCATTACATATTAAAATGTTGAAGGTTTAGTTAATTTAACCTGATATTTGAGGAACAATCTTTTCTGTGAAAGATTAGAAGGTTAGAAGGTTTGCTTTTTCATGGCTCAAAAGGCTAAACACAGATCCTCATGGAGGAGTCTATATGTGACCTGCGTATAGAAAGACAGCAGCCAGTCTGTCAAGATACCTAAGATTTTTTTTGAGACCGCTGATCTAAGGTCTCCCAAGTTGAGTGAGATATTTAGAAAAATACATGCCAAAAGGAACATTCCATAAAATACTGGGTCTGAAGATACAAAGAAAGGGAATTGAGACTTTTTTGGATCTAGAAGAGATGCTTTGGAAACTAAATGAGCCAGATAGAAGGCTTGCTAAACTACTGTGGTGACATGATGGTTGAAAGGCAAGGAATTATCAACAAGAGTGCCTAGATCGTATGTCACCTATACAGTATGGGAAAATGTCTTGTACTTCAAAATGAAGTCTACTACATTTGTCATATTAAACAAGTGTCCAGCACTCTGTAATCTACTTCAGCCTCAATCTAACAGAAGACACTTAAGATATTCTAACAATCTTCTATTACAAGTCACAAAAGCTAACAATCACTTTGGAGATTATCTCTAATCGAATCTTCATGATTTGGAACTTAACACCCCAGCACATTTTAACTATTGCTAATCCCTCACAGTTCAAAATACTTCTGAAGTCCCATCTATCTAATTCTTGGCTCTGCTCTTGTCTAACTCCTGGTTGACTATCATTCCCTTTTCTCTAACTCCTGGCTAACATCCAACTGTGTTTTTTTTCATCTTGCTTGTCTGTCTTTCTCTGTAGATGTTTTCTGTCTACTTGATATATGGCTATATTATCTTACTTATAAACTCATCACATCACAAATATCACCTTACTTTCTCTCTCATTATACTCTGTCCAATCTTTTCACTATCACCCTAATTACTTCATTGTACCCAAACTCCTCACATACACCATGAACAGTTTTTTGCATAATAGAAACAGTGACATAGTCACATGTATGTAAATTCATGATTTCATATGTATAACACATTCAACATTCAACAACATTTTCTTCCATTATTTTTATGCACTATTTATGTTCCTTTATATATGCCTTTTTATACATAACTTTGTACAATGTATTATGTATAAATCCTGTTCTTTTGTTTATGTTATTACTGAATAAGATTACAACCTATGTCTTTTGTTACTTGTATCTGTTGGAGCTTCCCCCTGGGCATCCGCTGAAAATGGACCTGTACCCAGTCGGACTATCCCGGTAAACAAACATCAAATAAATAAAAATTATAAATAAATAATGTGAGACCACTGTGCTTCTACCAATTGTTAGCATGGTCCAACTCATGTTGGAGGAATAGCGAGTCAGTGAAAGACTGAATGACAACTCCCAACTTACACTCATCTGCAAACTTAGTTAGCCATAGTCCTGGACTGCTGGCCTGAAGCCTGAGAAATAAATGACAAATAGGAGAGGGCTCAACACTGAGCCCTGTGGTATACCACTCCCAACGTTTTTGTTTCGGAAGAGACACCTGCAACTCTAACCACATGGGTTCTACCAGAGAACCAGTTAGCTATCCACTACATAACATAAATATTTATATTCATATTTACAAGTTTGTCAGTAATGCCTTCATTGGAATGGTGTCAAAGGCCTTGCTCAATTCTAGCTATGCTGTATGTACGGCATAACTACCATCCACTGTTTTAGGAATTTTTTCAAAGAAATCAATGAGGGTAAAGAGGCAGGAAAAAAAATCAGATCGATGAAGGTCCAAGGTTAACAGATATTTAATGTCCAGATTAAAGAGGTTTGGGAAATAGGTTTCACAGCTTGTATGAATGAGGCTAAGGAGACTAATGGGTTTGTAGTGACCAAGATCTGTTGTTGGGCCACCCTTGGGTAATGGCATCATAATGGCTGTTTTCCAGGCATTGGTAATGTAGCCATTGGAGAAGTTAAGTATGGGTACAGATAACCATATTTGGTACTGATAATCAGCCAAACTGGTATGTCATCTTGGCCAATGGATGAGGTGCTCTTAGCTTTTGAGACAGCTGGCAGGATCTATTCTATGTTAATTAAAAGTTGTGGCTATGACTGTGGAATCTGTAGAAAAGGAATAGCTGTAGGTGGAGTAAAATTAGCATTAATTGTATCAGCTAGGATATTGAATATTTAATTTGGGTCAAAGTATGTAGCATTATTGTGGATTAGCTCACAGCATTGTTGGATGATAGTTCATAATTTCCTGATGTAGTTAAAAAAAATATTTGTAATTGATTTTGGTTATAGTGACTTTTATAAGTTTGTATTGACCTTGCAGCTTCATAATGGTTCCCTTAATATATTTACACATTTACTCAAGCTTGCTCTAAAGGTAAGTAAATTAGACTTATGAGCATTAAGTCATTTCTTTCTTTTGTTATACAATGTATTTATAGAAGCATTCCACCATAAGGGTTTGTTTTTAAATTTGTCATTATATTTGGTGCAAATAGCGACAGCCTTATCAATACAACTATTTAAGTGGGAGTAGAAGTCAGAGTTATAGGCAGCAGTTTTAGTAATGGGATCCATCGGAGGAGAATTGCAATATAATTTATTTGGGTAAGCAAGTAACTAAAGAAAGTTTGTTTTTAAGAAGTCCCTAAACACAGAGGGGAAGTATCATCAGCTTTAAAAGAAAAGATCACTGATTTATGGTCTAATTTAACAAGGGAAGGCAAAACATATAGAAGTTTTCAAGAACTAGTCTTATTTTTTAAGATAAAATCAAGGGTACTGGGACCCATAGCAGGATGGCTAACTAACTGTACAAGGGAGTTAGCATTTATAATATCAAGGAAGCATTGGGCATAAACGTGTACCTTTTCACTTGTCATGGATAACATTAGAGCTTTAAGACTGGTGTCCTCAGGTATATATTTTGGTGTTACTTAGTTCTCAAAGGGCTGTACCATCAGTACCAATTGGACTACTAGTATAGTATAATCAAAATCAAATTCTGGTGAGACTATCTGCTGTAATGACATTCCCATAGTACACCTTAAATGCATTTATTGCCAATTTTAAAATACATTTATCTGACTGTGATGCTCTTTGTGACTTTAACAATTAACTGTGTTGGGACATCTTGGCTGTGCTTGAGTGATATAACTTTGGAGTGATATCATACACTGTAGACTTTTAGTAATTGGCAGCTCAGCAGAATTAATGTGCATCACTTCCTGCATGGGTAGCCTGCATTAATTGTATATACCGTATGCAACATTCATTTAATTTCCTCTGCTAACTTACAGTTTTCCAAATGAATGAATTACATTGTTTCAGAGAATAGCTCGTAGTCTTATTCTCTTCTGGAAGTTATGGATAATTGTCTTTTTTTATCACTTTGAAAATAATGTGGTGTACGAGCCCCCTGGAGTAAATGAGATGCCACTACAAACAGCAAATGAAGCAGAGGTCCACATCATATTTAATGAAACTTGTACTAGGTGGTAACACTTTACATGCAGTAAGATAATGACTGAAGCAGAAGTACTGTGTGACAGTGGTCATATTTAAATTGTCTGTGTTGAATTAATAAAATGTAGCCACTCTTTAGCTCCACCATCTTCAACTGTCCTATTTTGTTAGCTGGTAATGAACAACATTCTAGTAACAACTAACAGTCTTTAAAATTATGTAATTATTCTTTCTGAGAAGGGTCTATAGCACGTTGTCAAACTTTTAAAAGTTCGAACACCATATGGTCGACACCATATGTTTAAACTTTAAAAGTTCGAAAACGTAATAAAAAAAACTCAAAAAACTTACCTGAAGGTTGTAAGCATGGGTGCAAGCTACCCTGCACCCCCACACCGCCCGCTACTTAAATATACCAACGCTGAGATCGCACTACATTGCATGAAAGGGAAAGCTTCCCTTACGGAGATCTACACTGAAATGTTTGAAGTTTTACAAGTTCGAACATATGGTTTCGACCATATGACATTCGAACTTGTAAAAGTTCGACAACATGAATGGGACCCTTCTGAGAATATTCTGGTTTTCTTTTGCAATGGATTATTCTCAATCAATAGCCAAACAACATTCAGGATTCACGATGCTGCAAGTCCTTTTTGAAATCAGGTGCAGATTAGAAACATCCAAAGCCTGAGAGGACTTTAGGAAAACCATTGTCAGTATCTGCAGTTGCCATAAATATTGGAACCTGACTGTAGCATTTTATCCCTGGGCAGTGGATTGGATCAAGGCATGAAGAAATAATGGGGGAAATCAAGGCTTACCTTTCAGCTTCCCCTGATTTTCATGGACATCCCTGACTTTGGGTCAGAATTTTATTCTGTCCCTGCCAATCCCTCCTACACGGCCATCATCATGCCTTTGAAATGAGGTGGGAGCATAGGCGCCGGAACCATAGATAGAGCGAGGGGGAGGGAGTGCCCCTCCACTTTTACAGCTGCAAGGACCCATGCGTGTGTTGCATGAATTTTAAACACAAACGTGTGCGGGAAGCATTGCTGCCAGAGAGTTACCCACAGTAAAGAAACTTCCTGCCAGAGTCACACAGTAAGCACTGCCATTTATTTATTTATGTTTGTGAAACTGCTGCTGTGCTCCGTTATGTGTAAACTGCTGCTGCTGGGCTCCTTTATGTGTAAGCTGCTGCTACTGGGCTCCGTTATGTGTAAGCTGCTAGGCTCTGTTATGTGTAAGCTGCTGCTGCTGGGCTCCATTAGAAGGAGCCGTAGCGCATTCCATCTGCTAGCCAGCTGAACGTTAACTATTACATGGATATACATATTTTTAAAAGTCACGTTATAAAGATCTATTCTTAGTGAATCCAAGAAGTAATCCACTCACACCCAATATACAAAATCGCTTGAGAGGGAACTGTGGTGAAAAATTGGCCAAATGGACAAAGTACTGAGCCAATAGAAGTTGTGGAAATAATCATTAATTATTAAACAGCACTTTCCACCAGTGAGACGTGAACGGAGGTGGGGTTTCAACCATCCAGTGTGGAAGTGTCACAAATATCACCAAACATATTTGGCCAATGAGAAAATTAGCTGCATATGGGTGACAGGCATTTCATTTACAGAGCTGATACAAATGATACACACGCTGCTGTTATTCCGCTGTATAGTATCCAGATATGTAGAAAAAACACTCAACTGGTGCAGGTGAGATAGGAGGGTATGCACGTGTGGACTGTTTGGAGTGTCTGCAATTTAATGGCGCACAATTACTTTTCAACACCCTCCCCCAAATAAATAAATATCATTAGCCTTTGAACAATGTCATGTCATATGTGCAACAGAGGAATAGACACAGACTGACTGCACCATTTGTTTGAATTTGTTATAAATCACAGCAATTTTGAGAATAACCTGATTAGAAAGTTTAGAAAGTCAAAGTACCTGTGTTGCGTGGTGTGAGTTTATATTGATGTGAAACAGTGTTAGCAGAGTAGAACGAGTCTTATATAAGACACACTCTGTTGTCATTTGAAATTACGATGCCGTATCTTCTGTAGGCATCACGCTGGAGACACTTGACTATTCTAACCAGCATTTATTTTCATAGAAAATGTCTAACAAACACTATAGACTAGTCAACGTACATATATTCCACCTGCATTTAAATATGTGTTCATTTTCTAACATCATAGCAATATACGCTATTTAAAAATCTGACTTAATAATGAATCACCATAGGCATAGGCAGTCATGTGACAGGTGTGTGTAATAATAATCATTAATTGTCTTTGTATCCAAAACCAGGAAGTTAGTCTGATAAATTTTATAACATGCTGAGTTAATAGAAAGGTATTCTGTCAAACATAAAGTTTACCCTTTTTTGAAACACTTCTAGCTTTAGTTGATGTAGCTGGGCTAACTTGGTATCAAGAGAACATTCAGAGCCCTTAGCAGCTTTGTAGACTTGGTTACCATAGCAACGTAAAGGCAAAGGTTTGGGTAAGACATCTTATTGCTTTTGCAGAGTTTGTGTAATAATAATGATGATGATAATAGCACGATCTGTGTTTATTATTGATGTTATCATTAAAATGTATGATTAATCAGTTTAGCTGCAGGCATCAGAATCTAGGTAGCAAGTTGAAACTGTGTATATTTCTTTTAAGAGTCTAAATACAGTGTCCATCGATAATTTATTCTGAATGATAAAATGTCACTAGCACGTATGTATACGTCAACTCTACAACCCTGGACATTATCTATCAAGTCTGTTCGTGCTTACTGCCGTTCAGTGTGCTTCAAGACTGAAGTCTCCATTATTTAACTGAGACACCTACCAGTAGTTATTAATTTGTTTTATGCAGTAGACTTGACTTCATTGCTGATTAACTATACTGTGTTACGGTGCATTTTGTTAAACTAGCTATGAAGAGGAAAGGGGCAAAACGACTTTTATTTTAGTGATTCGTGTTACTTTATGCTCAGATAAAAGTCAAATATCCAGACTGTTAATTTTGTACTGTTTCAAACATTGTGTTAGCTACATAATAAATAAGTGAAAAAAATACATTTTGTGTGATGGGTGTAGCTAGGCATACCTATGTGTACTCTACCGAGTCCAATACGAGCCCGCTTTTCTAGTCATTACTTAGGAAAACCATAGCTTTTTTAGGAAGCACAATGTCTTCAACTGTCTATGTTAATGCCTCCACTAAGAGTTACATAGATTGAAAAAATATATATTTAATGTTTTAGCGGTAGCCTGCATGATGCAAATTGTTTCCCAGTGCGGGGAGAGGGGGATGTAGTGTGTGTGTGTGTGTGTGTGTGTTTCTAATATTTTCTCAAGGTAGTTGAGGCTATTTGTTCCAAAACAGCCATGAAGTAACAGGGCATCAGTTTTGCTTTCTTTTAAGTTATATTTATTTCTATCCTTCAGATCTAAAATAGCTTATATGTTGGCTAAGATAGTCCACACTTGGGGTTGTGCTTTTAAGTGCTTGCAAAATGAATTACTCTGAAACCGGAACATAACTATCAAGACAGACTTTGCAACTGTGGATTAAGTTGTCATTAGACAAGTACATGGACATCTACTCATTATTAGAATGTCCCATTATTATGTACTTTCTTTAGCCACGGAGACCACGTGCACTGGTGTGTTAGATAGTTCTCAAGTGCAATAAAGAAAGTGTATTGTTACTGGATATTATTGGGAGCCTATTTGTTTTTATAATTACACACACACACACGCACATATATATACTATTTGTAACACTTGCAGTAACTTTTATAAAAATTAGGAGTAAGTAGTAAATTGCAGGATTTGCTTACAATGTGAACATTTCAAAATCCAAGTTGCTATTAATTCAAAACATAGAAGAAAATAATTAATTGCACTATCAGTGTGCTGTAACAATTGCTTGGAAGACAGTGGTATCTTCATGGTTGAATGGATAAATGCTCTTGAGTTTGGGGTAAGGTTAGATAGAATAAAGGAAGATATAGTGGATAGTTCCCAAAATAGAAAAATGGAAATTTACTGGATGGAGTCAATAGCCACTCTACCCAATAAATGCCTCAGGAAATAACAGCATAAGTTTTGTATTTCACAATCCATCAATTTCTATAAAGGCTAATTCCGCTGCACAACATGTGGTAACAACTATTGGTGAACAAAGAAAGATGTAAGAAGTAATATATAAAAGAAAGAACACAAAAAGTCAAGAAAATAAAATGGATCTATTTAGTAACTGCAAGAATTTTGATACAGGCATAGTTGTATGGAAACAGGGAACAAAGAGAAAGTATTAAAAACAACTTTCAAAGAAAAGAATCATGGGAAGAACATGCAAGATAATGCATCTCAGCATGATGTAATGCAGCATTAGCATGTAAGATAATGCATCTCAGCATGATGTAATGCAGCATTAGCATGTAAGATAATGCATCTCAGCATGATGTAATGCAGCATTAGCATGTAAGATAATGCATCTCAGCACGATGTAATTCAGCATTAGCATGTGAGATAATGCATCTCAGTATGATGTAATGCAGCATTAGCATGTGAGATAATGCATCTCAGCATGATGTAATGCAGCATTAGCATGTGAGATAATGCATCTCAGCATGATGCAATGCAGCATTAGCATGTGAGATAATACACCTCAGCATGATGTAATGCAGCATTAGCATGTGAGATAATGCATCTCAGCATGATGTAATGCAGCATTAGCATGTGAGATAATGCATCTCAGCATGATGTAATGCAGCATTAGCATGTGAGATAATGCATCTCAGCATGATGTAATGCAGCATTAGCATGTGAGATAATGCATCTCAGCATGATGTAATGCAGCATTAGCATGTGAGATAATGCATCTCAGCATGATGTAATGCAGCATTAGCATGTGAGATAATGCATCTCAGCATGATGTAATGCAGCATTAGCATGTGAGATAATGCATCTCAGCATGATGTAATGCAGCATTAAAAAATGAGAAAAGGAAAAAAGTGGCAGAGCCCAGACATCTTGTATAATCCTGTGCAAGTTAATAATCCAGGAGGAGTATTAAGCTGACCCATAACAAAGTGCTGTAGTAAAGAAAAGTCACAGAATATAGAAGAAGGCCTAAAACGTACTGACTCATTAAATAAAGAGATGTGCAGCAACAGAAGTAAGATGGCAATCTACAGGAAGGGCAAAATATTAGAAAAGATTGGCACGGCACTAATGGATAGAGGCAGTTCCTAAATGCTGCATCCCTTATATGGGTCTCCTCAAAATATCTATGGTATGATCACAGTTATTCTCACTAGGGCTAATATACAATTGTCAGCCATGGTATAGGTAAGACCAATCAGAAAATGTTAATTCAAGCACCAAAAGGGAAATTGGCTAAGCTTAAAATATCCTCCAAGTGAACCTATGTTGTGGTACTAAATAGTTATAAAAAATTGCCCTTTTTAGATCACTACATGCCCCTTTCACCCCCCCCCCATCTTCAGCAGCTTCTGATGTCTATGGGTGGGGGTGGGGAAGTGAAGAAAAATAACAAGGAAACCTCTAAAGAAGAGCATGTAGGTAGAGTGGGAAGACCAAGGAGGGAAAAGAAAAAGGGTTAAGTGGGTTTAAATCATAATGAAAAAGGTGGGAAGATCAAAAAAAGAGTTGCAGTGTGATGCTGTGCAATGTAAAAAGTACAGAAAAAGATAGATGATCAACAATCATTCTGAAATCCAATAAGGTGGAAAGTACCAGCATCACAGAGAGTTGGACAAGAGAAAAGAAGGACTTGGCTGTGGTTGTTCCAGGCTAGCATATCATCAGGAATAGCCAGAAAGGAAAATGGGAGAAATGGTAGCTTATGTAAGAGATGAGATAAAGTGTAAAGTGATACATCCATACGTATATACAAATATTTCAAGCACGGGCAGTAATACCCTTCTAGCCTACCAATATACCAAAAATACTTGTTCCCATAATAAGTGTCCAGGTTGTTCTTAAAAATATATCTAACGTAATGCTTGCTTTAATGTAATTTGGAAGTCTGTTCCAAGCATCAGCTGCTCTGTCAGAGAACCAATTAGTACACTTCTCATTCCTATAGAATCTTCTACATAGGTTGTCTGATGATTCTCTAGTACTTTTTGATAACCTCAAACATTCCCAGAGGTAGTTGTGTCTAAATGACCTATAGACCTGAATAAGATCTCCGTTTAGCTATCTATGAGACACTGTACAAGTTTAGATATTTTAGTCTTTCATAATAACTTAAATTTTCACATAAGTGGATGCCCTTGGTATATTTCTGCTGTATTCTTTCCAGTTTACTCATGCTTGTTTTCTTATAAGGTTTCTATATTGTTATTCCATATTCAAGTTTAGGCCTAATGTAACTAACAAACAACAACTTCAGCATTTCTGATTTCCTAGACTTTATAAATCTTTTTCTACAACATATAGTTCTATAACTATAACCAACTGGTTGATATGGTTAGAAAAACTCAAAGCTGGATCTACCCATACACCCAAGTCCTTAAATGAATCTACAGTTTCAATCACTGTGTGCTGTGTTAAATATTCACCTTTCAGTTTATGTCTCCTAAATTTCATATGCTTAGATTTTGATGTATTTATCAGCATGTTATTTTCCTGTGCCCAAATAGTCAATTTAGTCAAGTTATTTTGCAGACATTCCTTATCTGTAACACATGTAATCAGTTTAACCAATTTCAAGTCATCTGCATATAAACTATAGAACACCTCAGATGAAAAAGTTAGGTCTGAAAGATACAATCTAAAGTAAGGGCCTAGGACAGAGCCCTGTGGGACACCCTGACTGTAACCAAGAATTTTGCCTGCCCAATTGCTGTACGATACTTGGCATGTCCTATTTGTTAGCTATGCAGCTATCCATCTTATCAAGAGTACATCAATACCTAGTTGTTCTAATTTATTGATCAGTGTTTTGTGTATGACCCTGTCAAATGCTGAAGTTAAATCTATACAAATTATATCACAGCACAATTTTTCATTCTTAGCTGTTATCATATTGTCATAGAACACCATATTACAGGTGGTAATAGATTTATTTTCAACATATGCATGCTGATTTATGGTTTTAAGTCCCAACCTATCCAATTCTGACAATAACTTATCAAATATTACCTTCACCATTATTTTTCCACAACATGAAAGTAGACTTAAGGGTCTATGTGACTTTGTCCTACTCCCCTTTCCCTTAGAGACAAGTTTAATAAGCGCATGTCTCTAATCTTGAGGAATCTCCTCATATTTATATGACCTAGTAAACAATAGATATAATGGTACTGTAAGTTCTTGCTAAAGTGTTTTCAAGTCATTATTACTAATCCTGTCTCCTCCCTTTGCGCAGTTTTTTTTTCAGTATAATCTAATTTGATTCCAGTTTCTGCAGTTACCCGGATGTCACTATGACAACTTATCACCCCCTTTGTGGAGCCTAACTGTTTTGCATAAGACTTTGCAAATATATCTATAATCTGAGAATAAATTTTAGAATCTGCACATAGTTTCTGAATTTGTATGTCTTTTCTCCTTCCACATCTTATGTGCCTGTAAAAAAGATTTCCTATTATGCTCAATATCTTTATACAAATTTTCTTCAACTTTTTCTTGACCTTGTCTCACACTATGCCCAGCTTGTTTATTTCAGTTTTCAAAGTTGTAGATCAACCTTTTTTCAATTTCTTATATTTGTTGTCTCTCTCACCTTAATCAGGTATCTTGTTCTTATGGAACTACATCCCCCTGACATACATATGCCTATATCCGATTTTAAACATTTTTTTTTTTGCACTCAAACAATTTCTCTTTCAAAACGTCTCACATTCCATCTGCAGTTTTTCCACTGAACACATCACTTCAGTTAATTTACATAGTGAATGTTTTGCTTGCATATAATCTATAATTAATCTTCTATGCATTGGTTTAGATTTCAGTTTGGCAGAATTATCCAGCAACAAATTAACCTTTATAACCCCATGATTATTGCACATCAACTGTGGTAAAACTTAACATGAAGTAACAGTAATTTCTTCAGGAATACAAACAATGTCTAGTATGTTCCATTCCCTGGTAGGTTGTTTTACAATATGAAACAATTTTTGTTCCTGAACATAAGCTGTGAATAATTTCCTTACTAATGTTGTTAAATTAATATTATTTCACTCTGTTTCTGGTAAATATAAGCCCCCAGTTATTATTATTTTTCCCTCCTGTGTTTCATGAAAGAAATGTATGAATTCCTCTAGGTTATCAGCACTTAACTTTGATGGTCTATAAACTCCAACAATTGTTATATGTTTCAGGGTCGTCTTTATTGTCACAGTTGCACAATCTATAGCATTGGTGTTATCACTGAACATGTAATAATTACAGGTCTCATAGCTATCTTTAATCTCTATCATAACACCTCCACCCAATTTTTTGTTAGAATGTCCATTACAGTAAAAACATTTATACCCTGACAGAAATGGCTTCCAATCAGGATATATTCAATTGATGGATAAGATAAAGTATTTAGGGGTATTGGTTAAAAAGGTTTGGTTATGGCAGCTAAGGATATGTAATAAGAAATTAAACAAAAAATTATATAAAAACTGAGGAAACTGGAAGCTGTTGTTTATGGATATGGATAATAAGACACAAGCAGTGAAAATGTTTTTAGTCCCTTTAATTTGATATACAGGTCAGGCACATTTATATCAACCAGGGAAAAAGTTGTGGGCAATAATTAATAAAGGTTTGAAGAATTTATCTGGGAGGGAAAGACAGCAAGAGTTAAATGAGATAAGTTGATCTTCCCAAAACTATATGGTTTAGGATTATCTGATTTGAAGGGGTATTTCTGAGCTACACAGTTAAGGCTCATATACATAATACAACCCAAATGTTTTAATTGAAAGGGGAAAGGGATGATGATGAAATAGTGTGGGAGTTCAAGAAACAAGGCGAGAGTGGGGTTTTTGGATGCAGAGCCTTAAGCAGAATAATAACCATATGCAGAGCCTTAAGCAGAATAATAACAACCATACAAAATATTATATTCATAAAGTGGCATAAAGTATTCTAAGAACTAAGCCAACACAAGGATGAAGAAAAGAGATTTTGTTAATAGGGATAACCACAACTAGGGGCTCAGAAAATAGGCAAGAGGGGATCAGAATTTACTGGAGAAAAATGGCAAATGAACCAAGGTATTGGGAAGCAAATAACTAGAGAAGAAAATGTTATAGCGTGGGATGAGGCAGATTAGAGAGACTGTATTCCCTGTTAGGGTTTTGTATCAGAGTACAGGCAAACAGAAAGGGACACAGCAGTCCTAAATGAAAGACCTGCTCTGGTAGATTTTTTTTCAGTCGAATCTAGAACAGAAGCTGCTGTTAAAAGGGGATAATTAGTATGGCATATAAAATATTGTATAACTATAAGAATCAATCAGAGGTTAAAAAGGATTGGGGAGAGAGAATGTAAAAGTAATTTACAAGGGAACAATGAGAGGAGATATGTATGGCTCCAAAATATGTAACAAAATCCAGAAAGCTTAGGAGTTTTGGTCAGAAGTGTTTGCACAGGTATTTTTTTGTACCCCAAGTAGACTTCAAAGAATTTCTCCTCAGGCAGATATCAAATGTTGGAGATGTGAGGGGAAAGACGGAGGTAACTGGAAACATGTTTTGGGGACTGTAATGAGCTGACAGATTTAAAAAGTCCATACAGAGCTTTCTGTCATATTTATTGTGGGAGCAAATGGGTGTAACTAGGGAAATTATTATTTTGAAATGGCAGTGTGGCACACATAATCTAAATTGCTTAGACATAGTAAGGCCTCATTAAGTTTAATTCTGTTGGCTGCCAAAAAAGCAATTACTACAAAATGGAAATTAAAATCTAAACCAACTGTATTAGAAGTATTAAATGTAAAAAAAGGATAAAAGAACTGGAAAATAGATCTTTAGAAAAGGAAAGGAGCACATTACATAAAAATAAATGGGATTTGTGAGAACAATACATATAGAATAATGTTCAGGAGGGGAGTGAGGTTTAGTGGATGGCAGGGACTGAGTGGTTTATGCAATACTGGACTATTACTTGTTACAAAGAGAAGATTTAATGTATAATGTGTTTAAATGAAAAAAGCTAATATGGTTTGTTTCTTTTTCTATTAATGTAAGTGTGCTAATGTCATAAGTGATATTTTAATAAAAGGGTTTAAAAATAAATTTCAAATGACAGGAAGAAGCAGGAAAGGTGGAAAAGAAGTAGGCCTATGTAAAGGCCAGCAGGGGAAATTATTAAATAAGTGAGAGATGCCAATGTCAGAACAGAAAAAAACTAGCCTATAGGGTAAAAATAAGAGGGAAAGAATTTTCCAGGTGCATTTCAGAAACGGAGAAGGCAACCGAAAAATCTAAATGGGTTGATCAAGGAAGAACGAGAGATTAAGGATGATAAGGAAAATGCTGAAGTACTGAACATGTTCTCTGTCTCAATACTCTCAAAAGAAAGAAGAGTGTAGGGTGCTGTTCTGGGAGGGGAAAAGGCAGAAGGAAATGACAGATAAATTAATAAGTCAGTAGGGCGACACATGGTAGAAAATACAGGAGAACAAAGAACAAGGCCCAAATGGAATTCCTATCAGATAATTCAAAAACCTAGAGAGTGTCCAGGCTGAAACAAGCATGGAATTCTTTAATAAATCTCTGGGCAGCTTGAAAGCACTAACTGATTCAAAAACTTATCCAGCTAAACAACTTTAGTTGTTCCCTTGCTCAGGGGTACTAAAAGAGCTATTCTAGACACTTACATGCCAATTAGCCTGCTGCCAGTGCTTAGAAAGGTGATAGAGAGGATCCTTGGAGAAAGGCTTGAGTCATTTCCTACAGAAAAAAATAAATTTAGGACCCAAACCAATATGCGAAGAGCTGCCAATAAAATACCCTGGAGTTCTATGGCATAATAACAGCAGATATGAATAGAGGAGTACAGATGTATGTTTTCTATCCAGGGCTTTGAATCAGCACCACAGTGAAGTCTACTTAGTAAGCTGAAAGGGGTATGGCAGAAACGTATACAATATGAAGAGAAATAATTATTAAGAAGATCTCAGAGAGGGATAGAGTGAGGGTACCAGGAGCAAGGAAAGTTATCCAAGGAATACCACAAGTGATAGTACTGGGGCTCTCATTTTCCAACATATTTAGCTTTGTTATATCAAAGGAGATGGTGAACAGATATACCTACTTGCAGTTAACAAACTAAATGGGATGGATTCTAAGATGGCTGCACTCTGAAGAGCAGGTTGGTCAGAGCTCTCCCACTGTGTAAAAGAAATGAGAAGTAGAAAAGCTAGCAAAAGCTAACAATATGGCTAAAATTCAGTTACTGGTAGTCACTATATCACCTGCACATCAGCAGAGAAGAAATCTAAAGTAAGAAAAAAAAATCCACTAGAAAAGGAGAAAACAATCTCTGGTGGTGAACAGCCTTGCAGCTGTTCAGAAAAAAATAGTCTAGGTTTCACCTTTAGTACAGAAGATGGCTTCCAGTAATTTGGAGGAAAAAATATATTAAATGTATTCAAATGTAATTAATATGGCAAATTAGAGCATACACCCACATTCCACCAGGACTCAACGAATATTGTTCCATTAAATGTATTTTAAAATTAAAAGCTTTGGATAGGTAAGCACAGCTATTGTTCCATTACAATTAAATAATTGATGCTGTTATTACATTAATTTATTTGTTATAAAATGTTTAAATAATGAATTTTAACAATGGAATTATTGTATATAAGAAGCAGTATCATTTTAGTTTATTAACAATATTCTTAATGTCTTTTAAATAATGCCTTTTTAATGCTTTCTATAGGTATATGTATAAATTATTATTTCTTTAGTATTTAAACAATATTTAAGACATCGATTAATAATTTTGTAGAAATTAATTGTTTAATGAATTAATTGATAGTTGTATATACAGCATGGGATCTTGGGTATTTGTTGTCTGAAGAAGTTTATCTATTGTCTTGAAAGAAAGCGCTAACAATAAACAGTTTGGGGATTTATACAGTTCATTGTCATTTGTCTGCTTTTCTATTTAAATAAGTAACAGATTTGGTCAATATATAAAGTCAAATGACTAAAAACTACAAAGAATAGACAAAACTTTATTTATATGAGCTGATAAAACTGCAGAAATTGAAGAATGACTGAATATGAGGTTTCTCAAGAAGAACTGTTCCAAAAAATTATATATTTAGAAGACAGAGCATACAAATAAAACCTGAAATTTCTTGCTATGCCAGAGAAAGTAGAGGAATAGACTAAATTAATTTTATAAAAGTACCAATAGGTACCAATAAATAACTGGACTGGTATTCCACGGTAGGATTTGTTAATTGAAAGAGCACACTGTGTGTGCTCCAAATCTGACCATGAGGAAGAAGCCAAGATCTGTATGAGTATGCAGTCATACAAGCATAAAAAGATGTTTCTGACAAAATTATGCTGGAAGGAAAAAGTATTAACAATCAGCAACACCAGGACGTCTAAGATGGATGCACACTGATCAGCAGCTGAGAAATAATAGCTAGTAATATTGCATCTTGAATAAAATTCAGTTACTGAGAAGTAAGTACACTGTCTGGATGCCAGCAAAGAAGAAATTTAGAGAACCTGAAAGAAAATCAAATAGAAAAGATGAAAACAAAACACTGACTGGAAAGAATCTTGCAGATATTCATAATAAAGCAGTTCAAGCTTCAGCTTTGGTACAAGAGATGGCTTTCATTAATGTATAGGAAAAAATAAATCAAATGGACTCAGAGATGATTAAAATAAATGAAACACTGAAGGAGTATATCAACTCAAATAAAAAAGAATGGAAAAAAATAGAAGACGCTTTAGCTAGCTATTCAGATGAACTGATAAAACTGAAAAAAATCAGAGGCTGAAATGAAGAAAAGGCTGGCTGAGTATGAGACTTTTTAAAAACAGCTGTTTCATAAAGTGGTAGAGTTAGAAGACACAGCTTGCAAAGAAATCCCAAGATTTTTCTGCTGCACCACAGAAACTGGAAGGATCAGACTGTATTCAAAGTCATATTAAAGTAATTTCTGGGCTGGATAATGGTATTAATAAGCAACTGGACTGGTATTCCAAAGCAGGAGTTGTTAACTGAAAGATCGCATCATGTGTAGGCTCCAAACCTGGCCATGTGTAAGCAGCCAAGACCTATATAAGTGAACAAAAGACAGATGTCCTAAGCCAGGAAACATACCATAAGCTCTACACAGCAGGAAAATGCACTTGTACGATTTTGTAAAATCTTTTATTCATAGAACACCATCGTATAAAATCAAACGAACCAGGTTAAGCGCTTTCTTCCCCTGTACAACACATAGGGGACATCCTCAGAACCAAATACACATTTCCATAGAATCAACCTATTTAAACCAAGACACTCAATCAATCAATTAATCAATTAGATGTTTGAACACATTAAGTTGAAGTATATATTTTTTACAAAATGTCCACAACTGAATAAAAATAAAAATAAACATGAATGAGTGAATTAAAGAGTTAATAAGTTAGAGAATTTATAAAATTCATAAAATTAATGCCCTTTTCCTTAAAATAGGCACCAGGGATAAATAATCATTTAAACCTGGTGCTTCCAAGGCATTTAATTTCATTATCCAATAAAATTCTTTCAAATCTACTAGAAGTTCCCACCAACCCCCTCTTGGGTTGTAAGGTACAACTTCTAATATACCAAATTTAAACATTATGTCACCCTGGGAAACTAGGGTGTGTCTATAAAGTGAATTTTTCATGTTGTTCTTACTAATAGCATATAAATGTTCATAAATATGTGTTCTAAAATTCCTAATGGTTTTACCCACATAATAATTATCACGTTTCTGACAAACCGAAATGTATATTA
The DNA here is from genome assembly GCF_019279795.1 of Protopterus annectens. Taxonomy (NCBI): domain Eukaryota; kingdom Metazoa; phylum Chordata; order Ceratodontiformes; family Protopteridae; genus Protopterus; species Protopterus annectens. Next base: position 1,081,466,751 of record NC_056743.1, read on the forward strand.
CCCCTTTGGTGTTACAATTGCCTTTTTTGTAAAAAAATGCCTCTATGATGGCCTTTAATATGTACTATATCCTTGTTTAAAATAAAGGTGCGTTGGTTACAATTTCCACATCTAGTTGTTCCTTTTGTATCCAATGGTCTTTGTATAACCACCTGCTCCATTAGATTTTTTAAATTTTTTCCTGCTTTATAAATAAAGTTTGGTGATTGACCCAAAAGTCTGGAAATGTCAACATTACCCTTAAAAATGTTCCAATTCCTTTGTATAATACCCCTGAGTGTTTTCCCCCACCATGGCAGAAGTGAAATTATTAAAAACTGGAGACAGCAGAGTGTTTGAAGAAAATGATTATTCACTGTACACCAGGAAGAAGAGAAGCAAATTTATCCCAGTAAAGAGGGAATGTCAAGGGACACGTGTGAGATTCAAGCTGCTGTATCCAGCTCTCTTCAGAATATGTTTTCCTTGAGGATCAGACATTTTTTGATGCAGAACAGGCTAAGGAGAAGATACAAAGTTGTATCCAACAAAAAGTGAGCCATCAAACAGAAGGGGACCCTTTCTCATTCTTCTCAAAATAAAGCTCATAGAGAGACTTTGCCAGTAAAAACCTTTCCAATGTTCCAAATGAAAATGCTAGAGACAAAAAAAAAATCACAAGAGTTGACTAGAAGAATCAGAAGTACCTTGGACTTGAACCAGAATCTGTTGGAAGATGTAGCTAAATAGAACAAATAGCAGCAGCAGTGAAATTAGTGAATACATTTGATGTTATAAAGCATCAGTTACATTTGTGAAATGTGGTTTTGCAAAAAAAAAGTGGATGAAAAAGATTGAACTTGTGTTGAATTTGTTAAACTTGTGGATGGATATACCCCACTTTGTCATTATTATGTAGGACACTAAAAGGGGAAAAGGAGCTGTAAGTAAAACAATTTTTGTTAATAGTATTTCTATAAAACATCTCATGATATAAACTGCATGTTATATCGTAAAGGAGGTTTGTGTACTATGTATTCAGGATTTGTTTTAAATGGGAGTGAGAGAGTCTTTTCAGTGATTGTTGCATGTGATAACGATATTAAAGTATGCAAGTACTTTTTTTTCTAAGAATGTAATAAGAGAAGCAAGTTTAAGTTAATATGCTGTCATCTTGAGCTTCTGGGATGGCAGTGGGGTGTAAAAGTGAACTGTTGATATTATATGCAGAGTTGGCATGTTTTCTCTTATTTTTGAAAAGTGAATGCCCAGATTAATGCCCTTAGTTTAATCTATAAACAAGTGTTTTGTAAGCAAGTAGCCTTGAAAAAAAGACAAAATGGTGAAAGCCATGATAAGTGCCAAGTTTCTTGCATATTTAATGATATTATTTTCTCTGTTAGCAAATGCTCAGTAGGTGTCAAGAAGTCTTCAGTTGAAAGCATTTGTACATTTTGTTCTGCGCTTACTGAAATTGGCAAAGATTCCTTCATGCATCTGCAGAGTGTTTTTTTCCTCTCATTGCTGACAATGTTACCATGGAAACAAGCTGACTGCAGGTGCAAACAATCTTGAGGGCTCTAAGCATTCTTTTTGAGGGAAATGCATCA
>NC_056743.1:1081473339-1081565839 GCF_019279795.1 Protopterus annectens
AAAAAAAATGACTGTTATGTACAAAGATGCCAGACAAACCTGATGGCAACAAGAAGGTGCACAGTACCATATCTTCTGGTCCTGATCAGGACTACAGCTTTAACAGCATAGCTTAGAATGTTTATTTAATAATCTCTGTCCTGACCAAATCACGTTATCTTCTCAGCAGCTTCTACTAGGGCAGTTTGAGAGGCTGAGCTAGGAATGGCATTCACTTCAGTTTCTCCTTGAGTTACCCTTTCAAATAAAAAGTAATCACTGAAAAATGGAACTCTAGGGACTCCTCTCATATGGGGCAGCCATTCTGTTTTAGATAAAGATATATGTGAAGGAATTTTTTTCTCAGTAAAATTTATCACATAACCACGTTAAGCTTTAAATGGTTGCCCTAGGTGGACATGAGTATAAAGTTAACCCCGCTGTCGCCTGAGTTGATTTAAAAAAACTTGCATTACAGACTCAGTGGAATCCATAGAATTAAGAAAGCTATCCAAGTTCCCTTCTATATTCATATGTCTCTCACTTTCCTGTACTTTTTTTCTGACTATATATAACATGGGCTGTACAGCAGACACATCAGCAGTTTGATGCTTTTGGCCTTAAAAAGCTGATCCTTCCCATGCATCAGTGGAATGGGAGAGCACACCTTTATTGTGGGATAGTCTGTAGAAGTTAATTTATTGCATTCACTTTTATTGTGTTTTAAGATTCATTTCCCTTACTTTCATATCATTGTTCTATCTGTCCTTTAACCACACAATTCTGTCCTCACTGTTGATTCTTCTCCTCTTAAACTTGTTTGGACAGTTTTCAATGCCGGTACTCAGTGGCAATATTTTCTTATAATGTCATATCATAAAAAAGTATCACCCGAACATATACATAATTAAATATATACATTATTTTCACTTGTTTAACAGGGTAGAACATCTGGACACCATTTTCATGTTCATACCAAGTAAACAAATCCTTTAAAATTGTCAGTTATCTCTGAGTGTTTGGACTTACTATAACACAGTTATTGATGTTCGTGACTGTACTTTCTCCTTTGCTTTTTTGAGCAAATAGATAATTACAATATATACTACTAGAGATAGGAGGCGAGGTCAGAAGAAACAGAAACATGCGAATTTCCAAGTCACAACTTACTGGGAATGAGAAAACCAAAAGGCAGCAGGAACAGCAGCAGTGTATACCAAAAAAAAATGTAGAACAAAAACAACAAAAATCAGGAGAAAACCAGGTCTTTTAGCGTAAAATGATTTAATTCACTGTTCGTCAAAGGCGACTTCATCAGAAATACAATTCACTACTACAGAAACACACTTAAAATACTGTCAGCAAGTGAACAATTAATTGTATAACAAGCTGTTCAACTCATAAAACAATTATTCAAGCATAGCAATAGTGTAGTGTGCAGAGCATTCGCCTTAAGAACAGGCATTCCAGGTTCGAGTCCCACTGCAGTAGACTCCATTTTGGTGGGAGGGTGACATAATGGTTAAGGCAGTTACTTTACATGCACAAGGTGCAGGTTTGATTCTCACATGGGGTAATTGGCTAGGCTTAAAATATCCCACAAGGGCAGTTAGCCTAGTAGTAATCTATGAACCTATGAATTGAAGTGAACCATCAGTTAACTTAGTCCCACAGACTACTGTTTGCAGTAAAAAATTTATCTAAATAAAAATGTTTATTTTTTAATATTAACTTTTCTGTTTTTTAAAAAAAATTTATATTAACTGTGTCATTCAGTCCAGGATGTATGTAAGAAGACAATCTCCGTTGCCATACTGCTTCTTTCTGTTCTATTTTATTCCTATAATCACCTCCCCTGATGTCCTTGTTCACTGACTCAAGAACAGAGAAGGTGAACTTTTTCCAGTTAATGCACATAGTGGAATGTTTGTACAAGGCATTGTTGACATTTTTTTGTTCTTATAGCATATAAATGTTCAAGAATACGTGTCCTCAAACTTCTAGTGGACATTCCCACGTAGAACGCCAGACATCCAGTACACATAGCCAAATAGACAATACCTTCACTACCACAATCTAGTCTATCTGGAACAGTGATGTTGAAATCAAGGTGTTGCAAAAAATATAAGAACTAGTGTGGATGTACCTACATACTTTACATCCCATACACTTATGCACACCTCTATTGTTTACTCCTAAACAACAGGAAGCATGTCCCCTCTCCAACATATCCTTGATGTTACAATTTTTCTTGTACACAAAACAAGGCACCTCACCCAATACATTTACCACGTCACCATTACCTAAAATGACTTTCCAGTTCTTGTTAATAATTTTACGAATCTGGTTGTTGTTCAAACACATGTCCAAACAAAACCTAGGTTTGCTTGGACCTACACCATCCATATACGTTCTTTTTGTGAAACCTTTTACCAAAATGGGAGGAAAATCATTCTCCCTTCTAGAGATAATCTCACTGGCAGCTTTGTCCAGTAAATCTCTAGGATAGCCCCTATCCAAAAATAACCTTTTAATAAACTGAACCTCCTCAAAAAAGGTGGTGTCATCCATGGTCATCCGTGAAGCCCGGATGAACTGGCCATGAGGAATGTTCTTTTTAGTAAAGGTGGGGTGGTCACTTTTATAATGTACATAGCTGTTACAAAAAGTATTTTTTCAGTGAATACTACTGTAAACCTCATTTGTAGTAGCTTCCCACCCAATAACCACATCCAGGAATGAAACTTCACGACCAAAACCACTTAAGGTGAATATTAAAAATTCAGTGGTAGCACTTAAAGCATCTACTAAACCATCTACAAATAAAAAACAGGTCATCTACAAACCTTTTGTAAAAGATGACCTTGTCATATAAACCGACATTAGGCAAAATTTCCAACTCCCACCACCCAAGAACCAAACTTGCATAAGAGGGACCCACAGTGGCACCCATAGATACTCCTAACAGTTGTTTGTAGAAATTACCATTGAACATAAAATAACTGTGCTCCAATAGTAAATCTAACAACAAGGTGTAAGTGATCACACTGTTGTTACTCAAATTAACAAAATCAACACCTGCTTCCTGGGGAATGCAAGTGAACAGTGAAATCACGTCAACTGTGAGCATCAAAAACTGTTCACTGCCATTGTCCAAACTGGAAAAAAATGTTCTTAAATTTTCCAAAAAGTCCCAGGAATCGGCAATGTACGACGGTAACTGCTTCACATATGACTTCAAAACATGATCTAAGTATAAAGAGATGCAATCTGTACAACTTCCTGAGGCAGAAATGATAAGCCTAAAAGGGGGATTGGTAATGCTCTTATGGAGCTTAGGTATTCCAAAAAGAACACCTATTTTGGGATCTTCCACTTGCAAGAAGTCGAAGACTTCTTTAAATATTTGACCATCCATTAACAAGCCATAAAGATTGGCATAGATGAAACCATAACATTTCAAAATGCCAAATTTAGACACCTTTTTATATTCCAATTGGTTAGCCAACATAAGCTCCATTGCATTATTGTAGTCATTAGTACCCATGACCACAATCCCTCCCCCCTTGTCGGCCTTCATACACCTTAAATCCTTGTTGCATACCAAGTCATTAAGTGCCTTTCTCTCATTTGTACTTAGATTGTAAAAAGAACTGTAATTACTGCTACCAATTTGAGCCCTGATGTCTCTCTCAAAGATTTTCAAACATTTTCAAAGTATACATTAATGTAGGATTGTACACAGAAGGCTTAGCCAGAGTACTACCCAAAGTTACATCATACAAAATGTACTGCAAATTAAGCTTTCAAGTGAAAAATTTCAATTCCAAAAGTGTTTTAGTCAAGTCAGCCCTTCTACTGGGATGAAAATTTAATCAAAGCTTTAAAACATTAACATGCTCGTCATTCAAAACAAATTCTGACAGATTAAATACAGAAATACGTGCACAGTCATAATTTACAGTCCCAACTATCTCCGTAGTCTGCTCCTGTCCTGACTGCGGGTTTGATAACCCTTGCTCCTGCTTCTGTTCCTCCTGTTGTGAGAACTGTAGTCCGCCTGTAAAAAAGGCTTGTTGGCAACAAAGCCGACCCCTTTGTTGTTGTCACAACCATTGTTCTGGACAGTTCTTGTTTGTGAATGCTCACCCATATCACCAGAATTGTGTGTAACACCGTTGGCTTTTCGCCTCCCCACTGTTGAACTCACATCACCACCTTCAGAAAAAACATCTTCAGAATTGTTGGAATTTAAAGGGGCCACCACCTCTGGATTCTGAAGTTCTCTTTCAACTCTTCTATTGGAAGTGTTGCCCCTTAAATCACGCCCCTGTTTAGTTTCTGCATTCCCAATGGATTTGGCACCACTAGGAATATAATCAAAGAAATCTTTGCCAAGTTCGTACACAGCCAAATCCCTTAGAATCTTCTTCAGTTTGCACTGTGTAACCTATTTTTCGCCTTTGACGAATAGTGAATTAAATCATTTTACGCTAAAAGACCTGGTTTTCTCCTGATTTTTGGTGTTTTTGTCTTACTGGGAATGAGGTTTATCATCTGCATCATTAAAACAGGAAACTTCCTATCTCATCAGAAGGATTAGTTGACACATTGTTCCAAAATGATACACTGTCGTTACTGCATTTTTACAGCACAAGGCAGGCAAAATCTATCCATCTAGAACTGGAATTTACTGTTACTAATTAGCATGCCTAAGCCTGGTTCTTATGTTCAAAATGTCTTATGTAATCCTTCTATCTTCACAGTCATTATTTGATGCAAAGGGATGTTCACACTAATTTCTGTATACTGTTCACAATCTGAACTATTCTGTCTTTATGAATGCTAAGGATTTATCTCAGTAAAACATGCTTGAAAAAGGCACCAAAATCAAAGGCAGATTCAAAAGGCTGTAAGTAAACAAATCTGTCCTAGATGTCATGCTTGCAAGACACAGGAAATTAAGAAAGGGAAGGAGAACGACTAATATGACAGAATACAGACTAGATACAAGTCACTTATAGGGATGCCCTGGAAAGGACAAACATCCCCTGAGTGACTTATATCATGTAAAGTGAAAGATGAATTATAAAAATGTCTTCTCTAAAACAGAGACATGCTGCAGTGTGTAGCATGGCACTGTGACATAAAAAAACTTGATTTAGAACGGTATAGAAATTCTTTCGTAAATAGCTGTTGTGTGCAATGGAGATTTGAGTAGGAAAACAAATGGATTTTCAACTGCCTGTAAAATAATTACTTCTTTTTCTGTTTGTTTCATGACAGATAATTATTGTTCAGGCACATGGTATCTATCTTTGTCAACATTTTGGTTTAGAGTCCTGCTTTTATAAATAGAAATACATTATTTTGGAGGGGGGACTGATGGGAAAGATTTTTTTTTCTGTTTCATTCTTAAACAAAGGGGGGATAAACTTCCAGTTTGAAGTAGCTTGAAGATAAATAGATATTCCAGTTCACACAAAGGAGTAAATATTTATCAGTTAAACCATTGAAATAACATTTGAAGATGGGAAAGAGATACAGTGTTTTGAGAGATATCATAGGCACACTTGGTGTGCCTTCCTCCCACATCTTATAGACATGCTGTGGAATGGATTTGTGATTCTCTAAACTGAGTGTGAATGAATGTATGTGTGCACACGCGTGTGCATGTGTATACATCCTGAAATGGAGTGGCTTCCTGTCCAGGACTGCTTCTTTGCTTTATGCTTACTGCTAGTCTGGATAAGTGTCACCCCTCTATGACCCTGCATATGATAAAGTGGATACTGCAGAATTAATGAATGAATTACTCTTACTAATATCACAGTAATTCTAAGTAATAATGTTAAGCATCATATTGTAAATGACACATCTTCATATTATGGTAATATCGTATTAGTTCTGGGAGATCAATGATTAAAATGAGTTACAGATTTTTGTCTTCCTTTGACACATCATAGTAAATATGTCTATGTCATCTAGATGCAGAATAAAAGATCTGATTTATGGGATTAAACTGCTAACTTATTAAAAAAGGAAATACAGAATATTGGTAATCCATGTGGGTGTTAATAATTTATCTTCCTTTTTTTCAAATGCAAAAGGTTAGGGTAACATCAGCTAGCCAAACCAATTTTAAGCAGCTTTAATTCAAATTTCTAATTGCATTATATTCCTGACACATGAAGGACAGCCATAGTGGTGCCATTACATAAAGGTAGCCCCACAACAGTCCTCAGAAACTATAGATGTATTAGTCTCATAAGTGTTGTCCTTAAAGTTATGAAATGCAAAATTGTCATGCTAATCACTAGTCGCACAGGTGACCTACAAATCCTAGACCCAAAATAAAGTGGATTTGTAAAAGGCTGGTCATGCCTCCTAAACCTAGTTTGTTGCAAGGAGACACTGAAGCTCTGGATGAGGGTCTGGCAGGCATTTGATAGCCAACTTTTTTCCTGCTTACATTGAATTTGCCAAGTTCACTGATACCATTCTACAAAATGGTATTATACACAAACTCTCCCAAATAAACATAAAGCCATATGTTGATTTCCAGTATGGTGTCTGCTGAAGATAGCTGTCTAACTAACAGAAACTTATTAATAAAATAAACCTAGTTAACATTATTGTTTTCAGAAATATTCAGTCTCAGGCCAACAAGTACATTGCTTGAATGTCTTCAAGAAGAAAGTCTGACAGTTCTAAGAGAAAAGTAGCTCAAAAACAAGAAAAAAGGGCTGTGGTGTGATAAACCTCATTGCAAACAGACATGAAGCAGGCCTTACCACAGTAACTGTACAAGAAATGGCTCCAAACACAGTGAAGAAAAATGACCAAATCCAAGCAGAGGTGCTCAAAACAATTCTGTCATTGGAAGAATTGAGTAATAAAAGACTGGAGTATATTGATGAACCATTAAATAAACAGTCTGGTGACCTAACAGAATTGCAGAGATCAGAAATTGAAATAAGAGAAAACAATGACAAAATATGTGGCTTCCCAAGAAGATATAAAATAGAAGCTAGTTGAGCTGGAAGACAGATCTAGAAGAGAAAACGGAGAAGTTTCTGCCATTCCAAAAAAATGGAGGAAACTGTTTGCATTACCTTTATGATATAGATGGACTGGTGTTTTTCAGCAGGACCTCCTGATTTACTCAGGATATCATGTGTATCCGCTGAAACTTGCCATTAGGAAACAATAACCAAGACCTTATCAGCAAAATGGGTTGTTACCAACAAGAATGAGGCAAGAAGGAAAAATACTGAAAATAACACTAATGAAAGTCTTTGTAGAAAATGACTATTTGAGGTATACTTGACAGACCATTTTAATTGTTATATCCAGCCAAAACTCTGTAGAAATAAAGGCTAAAGAGAATTTGGAAATGGTAAAAAAATTCCTAGTGCTATTTGCAGTGGTAAAGATTCTATAAAGTAATAAAGAAAGATGCATGAAAGAGGAAGAATAGCAGTTGTATTCATCTATGGGAAAAGTTAATGAACATTTAGATAACTTAAATGAGTACAGAAGTAAGCAGAAGCTGTTCGCTCAAAAATTTAGACAACAGAAAGTAGAAAGATCAATAGTAAAGCTCGGATATCCTAAGACAAGGAAACTCATCAGGGACCCAGAGGAAATATTGGAAATATTTGCAGTATTCTATGAAAATATGTACAGAGCAGAGGATTTGGGAACAAGGGCAAGAAGCAGATAGAAATATTTATGAGTGATCTGAATATGCCCGCTATGGGAAAGAAGAAGAAAAAGCAGGACAACTAATGGCAAAGACAGATGAAATAGAAACTGCAATTCATAACTGATCAACTGGAAAGTCTCCAGGAATAGATAGTATCTCTAAAGAAATCTGGAAACTAGGTGGCAAAAACTAATAAAGCTTTGTTATATAGTGTACAATAATATTTTGAATGGTGGGAAGTTGCCAAAAATGTAGAAAAGTGTAGTAGTGGAAGTCTTACCAAAAGAAGGCAAGGAGCCAGCAGATTTTGCATCATATAAACCAGTTTTGCCCCGAACCATGATTAGAAAGTCTGTGCGTCTATACTGGCTAAGAGAATAACAAAAACCCTACCAAGATTAATAGGCACTGATCAATTTGGCTTTCTAGAAGGGAGGCAAACATCTGATAACATTACTAAAACTATGATGATACAGAAGGAATCTGAGCATATACCATTATTGCTGGTAAACTTGGATGCAGAGAAAGCATTTGACATGATCTTCCAGGACTTTACGAGGGCAGTTAAAGCATTTGTATTTTCATAAAATTAATGGCATTCATATTTAGAATATATGAAGAGTCATGAGCAAAAATAAAGGTAGGAGGGACACTTTCAGACAGACTAGGTTTGAGCAAAGGAACCTGTCAGGGATGCCCATTGTCCCTTATGTTGTTGGTGTTCTACATGAAACCTTTAACTAGGAAAACAAAAGTTTACAAATTAAAGGATACAATTGGTATGGATGCCAGGACAATCTGCCTCTGTTTGCTGAAGATAGTATAGTGTACCTGACAAAACCAGAAACAGATATTTCTACTCGGAAAGATATACTGAGTTAATTTCAAGTGTCCTCTGGGTATAAGGTAAGCAAAGACATGACAAAGGTAATAACAGTAAACTATGTACCTATACATATATACATACATGTTCAGCAGTAACCACATTTATGAGGGCAGGACAAAATGAAGTATTTGCATATTTTGATAAAAACAGAAACAGAGTCAGCAGCCAAAGGTACTCAGGAAGAGACTACACATAAGATAATTAAAAGAAATTAAAGGTGTGGTAAATCGTGATTATAGATCCAGATAATAAGATACAAGCAGTAAAAATGTTCTTAGTCCTTCTAGTGTTATATATAGAACAGGCCCATTTTTTCAGTCCAATGAAGAATTACAAAAAGCAGTTAACAAAGAGTTAAAAGAGTTTATATGGGAAGAAAAAAGGCCAGCAGTCAGATGGGTAAGTTGATTGTTCTCCTGGATCACTTGGATCAGGAGGGACTAGGAATGCCAGACTTGAAGGGCTATTTTAAGGCCCCCAGCTAAAATTTACTTATATAACTCAAGCAGAAGATTACAAATCCCAAAGGAAAATAATGGCATTAGATCAATATGGAAACAGTAGGGACAGAACAATAATACCTTACTGAATTCAGGCTCTTAAAGAAAATGTGAATAACCACACAGAGCAGAAGGGGTCCAAATGGAGAGATGATAAGTCAGCAAGCAAAGGAGAGTAGTATTGCTGGAACTGAATTCATCTTCAGGTCTTGAGTACCTTCATGAGATGGACCCTGTTTTTCACAAAATGTCACCAAGATGACACTGACATATAGACTGTATTTTATATAGCATATATCATGGACAGAAGTAGGTTAAAAATAAAAAAAGTGGGTGCACAAGACCCAGGATAAAAATTGCCTAATCCTGGTAGGTGCACTGTTGCCAGAACTGGAAAAAATGACAGTGTAGAATCCTCAAGACATGGAAACATTCCTACAATGGGGCCAGGCCATGCCCAGGAGAAGGATGGCTCCCCTGTTGTAGAAGGAAGTAGCAGTCCATAAAAATCACAAAAACTGATAGGTCAGAAAAGAGCCATAAAGACAACAGAGTGGACTATTGAGGTATAAGAAAGAAACTATGCATTGTTACCATTAAGCAAGAAGCCCAGAATTTTCAGACAGAAGATATATATAAAAATGAGAGAAATTAGAGGAAAGAAAAATACTTCCACAAGAAAAAACTGTCAGAAGCTTCAAATAAAAATTAGTGTGCATTAATACAACAAATTTATGAAAAACATAATATAGACCAAGAAACCTTGGGCCGTTTGGAAAAAGAAGTGACTTAGGAAGCGTAAAAATATAAATAACAAAATCTAGAGACTTTTGAAAGGCATAAAAAAGAAATATGGACATGGGAAAGAAAGAGAGATCTGATACGGTGTAATATTTATACAAAGAAGAAAGCTAAATTAATCAACACAAAAAAGGCAGCACCAAAGATATTTGAAGAGAAATACAGGCAAAGGCATCCATATATATAGAAATTCACAATAAAAAAATAAGATCACAAAGAAGAAATGTAAAACAGAAGATTAGTAAAGTAGAAATTAAAGTAGAAAATGAAGTTATGGAATACTTGCAAAGTGAAGGTTTAGTGCAGAAAGTCTAACAGATAACATCACAACATGATGAAACAATGAGTCTCCAAAGTAAGGAGAATCAGGAGGAGCAGGAGACATCTGAAGAAGAAGAAACATGGACATGGAAAGAAAAAGAGATTTTGTTGTTGTTTGTCTTTCGGCTTTTTCCCGGTAAGGGGTCGCCACAGTGGAACTCCGGTCAGCTAATGATTGGCAGTAGATTTTTACGCAATGCCGAGGTGCCAGCTCGACGCCCAACCTTCAACGAAGGCACTCCCATTTACGCACGCATGTCTTATGAATGCTACCCAACCCCGGAGAGGACATGCAGACTCCACACAGAAGGCACTCCCAAGCCAAGCCAAGAATCGAACGGGAGAACCTCTTGCTGTGAGGTAACAACGCTACTGCTGTACCACCGTGGAATTTTAGAAAAAGAGATTTAGTATGGTGCAATATTTATGCAAACGGGAAAGCAAAACTAATCAATACAAAATAGCAGCGCCAAAGATATTTGAAGAGAAATACAGGCAAAGGAATCCAGACATGGAAAACTTTACAATACAAAAACTAAGAAGACAAAGAGGAAAAGTAGAAAAGGAGATTAGTAATGGAGAAGTTAAAGAAATAGAAAATGAGGTTATGGAGTACCTGCAAAGTGAAGGACTTAGTGTAGAAAATCTAACTCAGATCACATCACAGCAGGATACAGCAAATGACATGAATCACATATGAATGGAAAACATCTAATCAGTTGCCATATGAAGACACTTTGGAGTCTTTCATAGGAAACCAGTACAAACATTCAGCTGAAGTTGCACAGCAAGAGAAGGAACAGGAAACTGTGGCAAATCTGACACAGTCAGTGTTGTGGAGTGATAGGCCGGTGAGCTCCCATATGAAAGAGCAGCAGATGACACAGGATGAAACTGAAGAGAATGTGGTGCAGGGAGATGCTCTGGAACTTTCTATAGAATGCTTGCAGGAAATGGAGAACAAAGAATGTGCCCTCAGTTTAGAAGACAATGATCTAAGAGAAGAGTTGCTTGATTTAATAGAAATGAACAGACATATTAAGATCAATGAAAAAATACAGAAAGTCAATAAAACCCAAAAAGTTAGAAGTTTGGTAAAACAAATGAACACAGTAATTAGGACTGTCCATAGAGATTTGTGTTATATAATAGAAATAAATAGGATATATTACTGTGCAGCTAAATTAATAACAGCACAAAAACACAGGGTCCTAAGGGAAAAGGCAGGAGAGAAATCAAATGCCATCATGAAAGTATCGACTAGAGAAAACTATAAAGCAATTAAGACAAGAAGTGTCACTGTTAGAAGAGTATAGAAGAGGGAACAGATCAACAAAAATACTCAGAAAGATACAAATGATAAAAGCAATGCTCAGTATCAGAACAGATCAGTATCTATTGTGCACTATTACAAATAATAAACTAAAACTATCAGCACAGGCAGAAAAACTTAAAGATCTGCAGATAAAATACAAAAGAAAAGTACAAAATAAGCAATTTACTGATGAACCAAAAAGTTTTAAAGAGAATTGGGAAACCAGGAAAAAGAAATTGAGACACCACTAAAAAAAGAATACATAGATATATTTTGGAGAAACATCTATGAAGAGCCTGTGGAACATAACAAAGATGCTAAATTGATAGAAGTAAAAAAGAATAAGAAGTTCAAATGTACAGGATATGAAATGGGATGAAGTAATGGCCAGAGAGATTGAAACAAAGTTAAGAAAAGCTCTTAACTGGAAAACCCCAGGTCCAGATGCAGTACCGAACTTCTGGCTAAAAGTATTAACATCTTTACACGAAGATTTAGCCATGAGTAAGAACTATTTACATGTGCATCCTGACCAGACACCAGCCTGGTTAACAATAGGAAAAACAATAATCCTACTTAAGAGCGAACCTGCAAGCTGTCCTAAAAACTATAGACCAATAACTTGCCTTATGATGACAAATAAACTATACACTAGAATTTATGCCAACAGAGCTTATAGTCATTTAGAAGAAAACTTAATCGTGGCAATAGAACAAAATGGTAATAAAAGAAAGTCATATGGAACAAAGGAGCATTTGTTGTTAAATAAAGTCATAATGGGGAACTATAAAAAGGGGAAGAATCTATGTATGGCATGGATAGACTATAAAAAAGCATTTGACAGTATCCCACATTCATGGGTAAAAGAGTGATTAAAAATGTGTAAGATACACCCTACACTAATCGATTACATTACAGCGACCATGAAACAGTGGCAAACCACTTTGTAGTTAAGCCATGATAAAGGAGAAATTGTTATTCCAGGAATAAAAATTCAAAGGGGGATATTCCAAGGTGATTCTCTGTCACCACTTTTATTTTGTCTTGCCCTTAATCCGTTAAGTTGTCTACTTAACAGATTAGGTCATGGCTACAATTTGGCTCCCAGAAAACAACAAAGTGTAAAGACTTATTTTTTTTTTCATAGATGATTTAAAACTATATAGTTCCTCAGATGAGGAACTGAAAGCACAACTGCAAATGGTCAAAATTTTTTCAGATGATATAAGAATATTATTTGGTCTTGATAAATGTGCAAAAGCAACCTTTAAAGCAGGAAAGCTGTAGCAACAAGAAAACATCACTTTGGGACAGGAATGTGATATAAAAGAACTTGAGCAAGAAGGAGTGTATACATATTTGAGAATTGATGAAGGATCAACAATAAAACAAGCAAATGCAAATAAAACTTAGTAAGGAATATTTTAGAAGACTTAAATTAATACTGAAAACAGTGTTGACATCTAGGAACAAAGTCCAAGCTATAAACCAATTTGCTTTTCCTGTCTTACAGTTTTGGAGTGATTTATTGGCCCCAAAAGGTGTTGGATAGGTTGAACAGGAAATCAAGAAGGATGCTTCATGCTCATCAAATGATTTATAAAATTCAGTGCATACCAAGGTTATATACTCCCCGTTCCGAAGGAGGTATGGGCCTCCTCGAAATTGATTACATGTATAGATCAGCAGTCATGGGACTGCACACATATCTGCTGACCTCACAAGACCCAAACATAATGAAAGTTTTGAACATGAGGGGAATAAGTCTAAGATGACTTCCCTGCTTAGTTTAGCAGAAGCATATCAGCATCAAGCAGGAACTGAAATCAAACCAGAAGTCAATAAAAATCAGGCAGCAGCTGAATGTGCCAAAAAACAAAAGAAAGAATATAAGGCGAAGAATCAGATAAGTAGGCAAGAAATGTGGAAAATGCATAAATATAGTTGCAAGTATAGAAAACTCTTGAAACAGCCTCATGTGGCTCAGGATCGAATGCATTAATGGTTAAGGAGAGGTGAATTTAAACCAAAAGATGAAAGGGTTAATATTGGCAGCCCAAGATAGTGGACTACGTACACATTGGTTTACAAAGTCCACTGAACATGTGGGAGAAACAGACAAATGTAGGTTTTGTAATACAGAATTGGAAACAGTCACACATCTTGATGCTGGTTGTGATACACTAATGACAGAAGGACTGTATACTGAAATACATAATAATATGGCAAGACTGTTGCATTGGGGATTGTGCAAACATAATATTGAAGTAGCTGAAAAACACTGGAAACATAAGCCACAAAGCATCATAGAAAATTATGAAGTTTATATCACATGGAATCACCCACTACCAACAGTTCAAAAAATAGATGTGAGAAAAGCAGATATACTAGTAGTCTGTGAAAAGACGACAAAAGTAGCATTGATCATTGAAATTGCTACACCCAGTGACTACAGTGTCTTATGTACAGAGAGACACAAAGTCATAAAATACCAGGATTTGCAGGCAGAAATGAGGCCAATGTGGAAGAAAGATATCCAGATAGTTCCAGTAGTAGAAGGAGCAATGGGCCTTATAAAAAAAGAATTTACAGTCATACCTAGATATGTTACCAATACATGTAACTCCATATGAATTACAGAAGGAGTCATTACTGGCCACATTTTGGGTGCTGCAAAGAGCACTTCTGGCTAATATCAAAGACTGAAACAATACTAATTTCATGAACTTTAATCGTACTTTGACATAATAATGGGGTCCATTCCAGTCACGGTATTAGAAAACCAAAAGACTTGGAGAAATTAAAAAAAAGCATTATATTTATAAAACAGCAAGGCAAATGAAAGATTGGAAAAAAAATAAATCTTGCCTATAGGAATATATGCAGATAATGACAGAGGAGACAAACAGGAGGTGACCTGAAGTACATGCAAAACAATGGCTAAATAATTGAGGTATAGGGAACAGATAAATCAAGCAGGGAACATAATAGAATGGGGAAAGGCTAAACAAATGTTTGGGTTATATAATAAAGACTGCTTACCCTATCAAGGACTGATAGTAGAACATATGTAAAGAGTGAGGGATACAGAACGTAATGCCAGTCCTTATAGTATTTATCATATAACCAAAAACAAGAAGTACTTACAAAAGGAATAATAAGTAAGTCATATAAAATACTGCATTATAACTATAACAATCAGTTGGAAGAGATATGGAAAGATTGTGGGAGGAGAATAGGTAAGTAAATAACAAAAGGGCAATGGAAAGAAATTTGTAGGGCATCTGAATATGCAACAGCATCAATGAGATTTAAATGTTTTCCTGGAAATGTTTGCACAGGTATTGCTCTACCCTAACTAAAAGTAGACTTCACAAGATTTTTCTTCAAGGGAAATGTAAATGCTGGAGAGGTGATGGGGAAGTACTTCAGAAACAATAAACACATAGCCTGACTTCTTCTTTCGGCTTTTCCCAGTCAGGGGTCGCCACAGTGGATCACCCGGCCACTCATGATTGGCAGTGGAGTTTTACAGTGTCGAGTTGCCAGCCCGGCGCCCAACCTTCCACAGAAGGCACACACATGCACACACACACCTAGGGCCAATTTGGAGTGTCCAATCCACCTGCAGCATGTCTTTGGGATGTGGGAGGAAACCGGAGCACCCGGAGGAAACCCACGCGACCACAGGGAGGACATGCAGACTCCCCACAGAAGGCACCCCAGCCGAGGATCGAACCAGAGAACCTCTTGCTTTGAGGCGGCAATGCTAACCACTGCACCACCGTGGCCGCCCAAACACATAGCCTGACAGATTCCTAAATTATGATTAAACTATTTTCTACCGAACTTTCACTGCATAACATTATTATTAAGATACACTGAAGTTTCACAGCGTGACAAATCTGAAATTAAACACTGCATCTACTTTTATACAAGCAGTGGCACTTTTCTTGTACTTTGTTGTGAAATGAAATTAATTTGCCTACACTGGAAATTGCTATGAATAGCGAAAACTGTTCAGTTGAATCATCATAAACTATAAATCTATAATTATAACACAATGAAATTAAAAAAATTAACAGAAATAGTAATTCTGGGGATTCAATAAACTCCATGTGGGCTTAGCATGAAGCCTATGTAGAGTTTATGTGTTTGCGCAGTGAGCAGTAACGTTAACTGCATATGCATTCTGCTCACCACGTTTAAATGTAAATAAGCATGGTTTCATGGGCGGCTACAGTGTTGCCTGCCAGGAAACCATGTATGACAACACAAACACAAGCAATCATGTAAACCTCTTTACCTACGGGCAAAGTAGGTCTGTGGGATTGCGTGGAATGCCACAATGATTACCAGGGTTATTAATAAAGCAATGTATGTATTTCCAGCACATTACATGAAAGTGTATACAGTGCAGAGTACTGTGGAAACCTGTGTCAGGCATACTGAATAAACGTAATGATGAGTAAGGGCACACAGACTGCATTATAAATAAATAAGGGAAGTGTGTATATTGAAAAGGGACAAACACATGAATTGTAGGAATGCATACGGGAAGAGGACGGGTGAAACATGGTAATGTACAGCACATGAGAGCATGTCAATGAAGACAGTGGTAGTATGAACACTATTCACCTATCAACATGATAAAGTATGGACTGCACAGTTATTGTATATTATGTGACTGCCACACAAGGTGACATATCAATGGAGTGGATATTTGTGATATAAACTTCCTGACATGAACAATGGACACAGCATCTATCAGGGATGATATGTACAATAGGGATTATGTGCAGACTGTGAAGCTGTGCAAAATGAGTTGCCTGAATATGAATGTAATGTCAGCACAGGTCTCAGCCAAGCGGGAGACATAGTAACAAGCACATGGACAACAGTGGGCAGAAGCATGCACAATGAGGGACAATATCAGAATAATATCACCAGTAATCCCATGTCTTCCACATAACATATGTGATTGTGAGTGATCATAAATGGTTATGCAAGTACACACTTGTACAACTATTATGATTCATCAACAATCTCTGAGGGGAATCAAGCACACCTCCCTCAAAATGTAACATCTGCTGGTGGTGTTCAGAGGGGCACTGTTATACCTATATTAGAAAAAATGATGAATCCTGGCTAGTTGACAGGCGTGCATACCACTTGATCTACTCATAGGGGTGTGTTGTCCATATTGTAATTATCTTGTGTATTTGCGTTAATAATGGGACTAATCCCCACATGAGTTTACTTCATCTACTGTGTCCCCATGGCTGTGGCATCAATCCTTTGTGTGTACTGATACAGTATGCATTTATACCAATACCACACTTTAATTCAATGACTGTCCTCGGTTTGCAGTCCTCCACAAAGCTGGTTGGAGAAAGGATGTGTAAAGTCAGTTTTGGTGTCTGAGACTTAACTAATGAACTGGAAAGGGCCTACCACAGAGCTCTGAGATATGGCCCTGGTCACTGGACTCTAGATAGAGGTGACTTCACAAACTGCAACATATTTCTCTGTCATGTATGTGTTCCAGTTGTCTACCCACTTGGTGACATAGGTGTTTATGGGCACTTGTGACACTTTCTCTGTAATACCTGACTTTGTGTCAAATGCCTTGTTCAAGTCAAGTTAAACAGAATGATAGTGTTGTTATCATCCAATGAAAACAGTGAACAGAGTTCTGGTTTAACCAATTAATCACAAAGAAAATAAAACCAGTGAAGAAAAATCCACTTTTACTTAATGCAGGACTTCAGTAAGTGCTTTTGTCTTAAAAAAGACTTCTTCAGACTGAAGTAAAAACAGTTACAAAACATTTAAATAACCATTAATGAATCACATGACAGACTTGCTCAGTGTTTTAACCCTTTGCATTTCAAAAACATAATAAATTCTTCCCTATTGTTCAAGCCTGGAAAATGGCAGGCATTTAATTTTACCTGCCACTTATATTCTAGCCATCCTAATTCTTCTTCAGGGTTAAAGCATAATTCCACATT
This sequence comes from Protopterus annectens, assembly GCF_019279795.1. Classification (NCBI taxonomy): domain Eukaryota; kingdom Metazoa; phylum Chordata; order Ceratodontiformes; family Protopteridae; genus Protopterus; species Protopterus annectens. The sequence goes on from NC_056743.1 coordinate 1,081,490,864, forward strand.
TTTTAAAGCTTCTAAAACTAAAAACTTAAAATCAATCCTAAAATTTCCATATTTAAAATGCTTAGCTAATGCATTCTTTTCATCTCCTATAGAAATGGCATATTTATGTTCATACATTCTCTTGTTTAAATCACGTGTTGTTCTTCCAATGTAATAACATTTGCACACTGTACAGAACTCTAGGTAAACCACAAATTTAGACTTACAAGAGAAAGTTTCATTGATATAAATTTTCATATTGTTAATAATTGAGTTTCTTCAGTAAACAAGAAATTACACATATTACAGTTATAGCATTTGATAATTCCCTTCTTTTCACTCCTAACCTTGGGCAAATTCAGTTTGCCCTGAAAAAATTCTTGAAACTTTTCGCACTTCTTTGTGTGAAAATTGATTTATGAATGGGTGGAAAACCACCCACATTTTCAACAGTGTCTATATGGATAAAATAGTGACCATGTTTTGTTTTATTGACAACCTGTTTTTGGTCTGGAGAGGGACAGATACTTCTTTGGAAAGTTTTATAACTTACATAAACAATGTATGCAGTTATTTGAAATTTACTTGTCAGTACAATCAAGTATCCATTCATTTTTTGGATGTTTGTGTTTTTAAGATAGGGGACAGGCTTGCTACCAAATTTTATAAAAAAGAAGTTCAGAATAATTTGTATTTGCATTTTAGCAGTATGCACCCTTATAGGTTCATAGGTAGGTACTAGGCTATTTGCCCGAAGGCATTTATAAGCCTAGCCAGAATGTGTTGGCTTTCACCGGCCCTTAGATTAGTTCCCTGTGCCTCTGTCCAGCAGAGCCACTGAAGTCATCCCTGGGGTAAACTTTCTGTTTCCCATCCACTCGTCAAGGTTTCTTTTGAAGAGTGTTAGCGAGGAGCTCTGCCTAATGTAGATTGGAATCTTGTTCCAAAGCATGGGAAGTCTCTGGGACAGGAATCTATCCCTCCAGCATGTCCTATTTAGTGTTGTGGTGAGGTTTAGATCCCTAGAGCATGTGGCTCAAGGGGATAAGTTTTTCTTTAGGTGGAGCATGTCCATCAGTTCTGGGTTGGACATGGCCTTGTATGTCAGGCAGAGATCACCTCTGAGTAGGCGGTATGCAACCGAGTATAGCTGAAGTTTCTTCAGTCGAGCTGCATAGGGCATCTGTTTGAGGCCAGTGATCCTCATGGTGAGGTACTTCTGTGGTCTTTCCAGCTGTTGCAGGTGTCTTGTAAGGTACATCCCAAATGGGGCATTGTACGTTATGATGGGTCTGAGGAGTGATGAGTAGAGGGGCACAATGACCTCTTTTGATCTGGATGTGAACCCTTTTGTGATTAGGTGGGCCACGTAGAAGGATTTTCTAACCACTTTGGCAATGTGATTATCAAAGGTGAGATTGCTTTCTACTTGGGTCCCCAGATCCCTTATTACGTCCTCCGTATTTAGTGGACTACCACCTATGTGGTAGTTTGTGGGTACTTTGATTTTTCCAAAGGGGATGACTATGCACTTTTTGGCATTCTGCTTGAGGCCATGATTTTGACACCAAGTATCCGTCTCAGTGAGACCCTTTTGGAGGATGTCCGTGTCAGCCGGAGAGTCAATTATAGCCCCTAGTTTGCAGTCATCTGTGAACTTAGTTAGCCATAGTCCTCCTGTGCTTGCCTGTACCTCTGAGAAGTATATGCCAAACAGGAGGGGTCCTAGGACTGAGCCCTGGGGAATGCCACTTGTAACCGGTTTAGAGTCGGACCTAGCTCCCACAACTCTGACCATGTGGGTTCTATCCGTGAGCCAGTTGGCAACCCATCTTGTGAAATAGGGGTTTATGTTCAGGCTGGTGAGCTTGTCTATAATACCAGAATGGGGAATGGTTTTGAGGGCCTTAGTGAAAGTAGATAGTATAGCCTTAGTAGATAGGCTACCTAGTGCTTACCACTCCCACTGATAAGCTAAAAGGCTTCCCTCTGACACAGAAAGGCTTGGGGGGCTCAGAAGCTTACTAACAGTCCTGGATACAGCAAATCTGTATCTAGACTAGACTAGTTACAGGAAAGAGGGGAAACAAGTGAAAAGGCAGGCTTTTAAATCAGAAAGTTAAGAGAGAGATGGAAAACCTGCCCAAATGGCCAAGAACTCTAGGCCATAAACCACTCCTTATGTGGTAGATAGGCTATCTAGTGCTTACCACTCCCACTGATAAGATAGGAAAGGGGGGAAACAAGTGCAAATGTGGGATTTTAAATCAGAAAGTTGAGTGAGATGGAAAAATTGCCCAAAGGGCCAAGAACTACAATTTCTGGGCCAGAAACCACACCTTATGTGGTAGACAGACTACCTAGTGCTTACCACTCCCACTGATAAGCTAGAAGGCTTCCATCCAACACAGAAAGGCTTGGGGGGCTCAGGAGCTTACAAACAGTTCTGGATATAGCAACTCTGTATCTGGACTAGTCTAGTTAGAGGAAAAGGGGAAACAAGTGCAAATGCGGACTTTTAAATCAGAAAGTTTATTGAGATATGGAAAAACTGCCCAAACGGCCAAGATCTACAATTTCTTGGCCAGAAACCACTCCATATCTGGAAGGTAGGCAACCTAGTGCTTACCACTCCCACTGATAAGCTAGAAGGCTTCCCTCCAACACAGAAAGGCCTGGGGAGCTCAGGAACTTGCAAACAGTCCTGGATACAGCAAATCTGTATCTGGACTAGACTAGTTACAGGAAAGGGGGGAAACAATTCCAAAAAGCGGAGTTTTAAATCAGAAAGATGGGTGAGATGGAAAACCTGCCCAAACAGCCAAGAACTCTAGGCCAGAAACCACTCCTTATATGGTAGATAGGCTACCTAGTACTTATCACTCTCACTGATAAGCTAGAAAGCTTCCATCCAACACAGAAAGGCTTGCTGGGCTCAGGAGATTACAAACATTCCTGGATACAGCAAATCTGTATCTGGACTAGACTAGTTACAGGAAAGGGGGGAAACAAGAGCAAAAGTGGGCTTTTATTACTAAAGAGAATTTAGTCAATGGCCAATTGTTGAGAATTAGTGAGTTAACTGACAGTGAGGAAGACTATCTAACAGAAAGCAATAATTTTTGTGATAAATTACAAAACAGAGGTTATCCACAGAGTTTGGTTTTAAACACCAAGTCTATGGTTATACAGCAAATAAGTGCAACTATACCCACAAAAAAAACAAAAATTAGAACCAATGACCATAAAATTAGAATGCCTGTAGTAAACAGCTTGGATTCCAGTGATATAAAAAATATAATAAATAGCAACTGGAATCTTTTTAGAGGTGTTCCTGACATCACAGATGTCATAGGAAACAAGCCTCTTTTCACACAAAGAAGGGTGGAACGTTTCAAGAATTTTGTTCAGGACAAACTGAATTTGCCCAAGGTTAGGAGTGAAAAGAAGGGAATTATCAAATGCTATAACTGTAATATGTGTCATTTCTTGTTTACTGAAGAAACTCAATTATTAGCAATATGAAAATGTATATCAATGAAACTTTCTGTTGTAAGTCTAAATTTGTGGTTTACCTAGTGTTCTGTACAGTGTGCAAATGTTATTACATTGGAAGAACAACATGTGATTTAAACAAGAGAATGTATAAACATAAATATGCCATTTCTATAGGACATTAAAAGAATGCATTATCTAAGCATTTTAAATATGGAAATTGTAGGCTTGATTTTAAGTTTTTTAGTTTTAGAAGCTTTAAAAAATGTGGAATTATGCTTTATCCCTGAAGAAGAATTAGGATGGCTAGAATATAAGTGGCAGGTAAAATTAAATGCCTGCCATTTTCCAGGCTTGAACAATAGGGAAGAGTTTATTTTGTTTTTGAAATGCAAAGGGTTAAAACACTGAGCAAGTCTGTCATGTGATTCATTAATGTTTTTTTTAAATGCTTTGTAACTGTTTTTACTTCAATCTGAAGAAGTCTTTTTTAAGACGAAAGTGCTTACTGAAGTCCTGCTTTAATTAAAAGTGGATTTTTCTTCAATGGTTTTATTTTCTTAGTGTTGTTATCATGCATGCCCTTGGTAACCTTCTTGAAGGCAGCATACAAATGTAAAATACATGATGTAGCCCGAACAAATCAAACGTGGCTTTAGTACCCAGTCTGGATATTACCTGTGTCCTTTTAGATAAGGTCCATGATGACTCCTTGGCCTACCTCACAGATGAAGAGAGTCAGGATGGGTCTATAACTCCATGCATCAGGTCATGGTCCACCCCAGTCAGGAGGATGCATGGTGCTGTACACCCTTCTGTGGGAACATAGGCTGTCTGGAGGATGTGTTGACATACAGATCCAACTGTGTCTGGTAGGTCAGGTTTTAAGTCAAGTATAGGCAACCTATGATGTTGTCAGGGCCCATTGCTTCTGTGTTATTAGCAATAGAGACCACACAGATGTGCTGCCCTCCTGAGAATAAAAACTAAGCAATGTTTGCATGTATACTTTGGCTGATGGCCAGTGGCAACAGGGTGGTGACATGTGAGACAAACTGTCAGCTAGCAGATTGTCTGTGTGCTATGAGTGGGTATGTCTGCTGACTGGGAGGAAGAACATGTCTTGAATTCAATATACAAAGATAAAATAGTATTATACAATCATTTTCTTGATGATGTTCTGATTCTGTGGAAAGGTAGTGAGGAAGAAGCTATGTAATTTCTTGAATATCTTAACAGTACAACTAAATTTTTTAAATTTACTAGTAAATGGAATAACGAAAAAATAGATTTTTTGGACATAACCTTAACAAAAATTGTTGATGGTGTTGAAAGCAAAATATATAGGAAAGAAACATATAATAATTCCCTACTACATTACCAAAGTTGTCATCCTATACACCAATGCAGGGGTATAGTGAAGGGGCAAATGGTAAGGTTATCCAGACTTATAAGTGACAACAAAGTTTTGGAAGAAGAATTGTACACCTTAGTCGGGATGTTTTTGGAAAGAGGATATCCCCTTAAATTGTTGACTAGAACACATAAAGAGGTGCTGAGTAAGAGAAATACAATGTTTCTTCCCATACTTAAGGTAAATAGTACACTAAATTTGAAAACATGTCAACCAAAAAACTCTTATGATTCAAGAGTTTTAGTTTTAACATACAATAACCAGATAAAAGGGATTGAGGAAGTAGCACGTACAGCATGGGACGTCTGTTTTAATTGGGAACTTAAAAACCTTTTAGGTTGTGTTCCCAGAATTGTTTATTCAAGGGGAAGAAATATCAAAGAATTTTTGGAACAACATGTTCCCAAAAACACAATATCGAAAATGAATAGATGTGGGACCTGCAGGGTTTGTAGATACATCAATGATGGACCTTATGTTATTGTACAGGGACATAACAGGACTATCCCATGTCCAGGTAGAGTGAATTGTAACACACAAAAGGTGGCTTATTTGGCTACGTGTACCAACTGTAGTGCATTCTACGTTGGCAAGACCATTCGAAGATTAAAAGATCAGATAGGTGAACATCTTAGGGCTATCAAGAATCATGATTCCCACAATGCTTTATATACACACAGTACATCATCATCATCTTCTTTCGGGTGTTCCCGTTAGGGGTCGCCACAGCGGATCACCTGTTTCCATTTCTTCCTGTCCTCTGCATCTTGCTCTGTCACACCAACCACCTGCATATCCTCTCTGTCTACATCCATAAACCTTATCTTAGGCCTTCCTCTTTTCCTGTTACCTGGTAGCTTCATCCTTAGCATCTTTTTCCCAATATACTCCGCATCACTTCTCAGCACATGTCCAAACCAACGTCATCTTGCCTCTCTGGCTTTCTCTACAAACCTTCCAACCTGGGCTGACCCTCTAATATACCTATTCCTAATCCTGTCCACCCTCGTCACACCCAGTGCAAATCTTAACATCTTTAACTCTGCCACATCCAGCTCAAACTCCTGCCTTTTTGTCAATGCCACTGTCTCCAACCCATATAACATAGCTGGCCTCACTACCCTCTTGTAGACCTTCCCTTTCACTCCTACAGGTACTCGTCTGTCACAAATCACTCCTGACACTCTTCTCCACCCACTCCATCCTGCCTGTACTCTCTTCTTCACCTCTCTTCCACACTCACCATTACTCTGAACTATTGACCCCAAGTATTTAAACTCATCCACCTTCACCACCTCTACTCCTTGCATCCTCACTATTCCTCTATCCTCCCTCTCATTCACACACGTATATTCTGTCTTAGTCCTGCTGACCTTCATTCCTCTTCTCTCTAGAGCATATCTCCATCTCTCCAGGGTCTCCTCCACCTGTTCCCTACTCTCACTACAGATCACAATGTCATCTGCAAACATCATAGTCCATGGGGACTCCTGTCTGATCTTGTCTGTCAACCTGTCCATCACCATTGCAAATAAGAAAGGGCTCAGAGCTGATCCTTGATGTAACCCCACCTCCACCTTAAACACATCCGTCACTCCCACCACAGACCTCACCGCTGTCACACTACCCTCATACATATCCTGTACCACTCTTACATACTTCTCTGACACTCCTGACTTTCTCATACAATACCACAACTCCTCTCTAGGCACCCTGTCATATGCTTTCTCCAAGTCTACAAAAACACAATGCAACTCCTTCTGACATTCTCTGTACTTCTCCATCAACACTCTCAGAGCAAACATTGCATCTGTAGTGCTCTTTCCTGGCATGAAACCATACTGCTGTTCACTAATCATCACATCCCTTGTTAACCTAGCTTCCACTACTCTTTCCCATAACTTCATGATGTGACTGATCAATTTAATCCCTCTGTAGTTACTACAGCTCTGCACATCACCCTTTTTCTTAAAAATCGGTACCCAAACACTTTTTCTCCATTCCTCAGGCATCCTCTCACTTTCCAAGATTTCATTAAACAATCTGGTTAAAAACTCCACTGCCATTTCACCTAAACACCTCCATGCTTCCACAGGTATGTCATCTGGGCCAACAGCCTTTCCATTCTTCATTCTCTTCATAGCTATCCTTACTTCCTCCTTGCTAATCCATTGTATTTCATGATTCACTATCCCTACATCATCCAACCTTCTGTCCCTCTCATTCTCTTCATTCTTCAACCCCTCAAAGTACTCTTACCATCTCCTCAACACACTCTCCTCGCTTGTGAGTATGTTTCCCTCATTATCCTTTATCACCTTTACCTGCTGCACATCTTTCCTAGCTCGGTCCCTCTGTCTAGCCAATTGGTACAGGTCCTTTTCTCCCTCCTTAGTGTCCAACCTTTCATACAACTCTTCATATGCCTTATCCTTAGCCTTCGCCACCTCTCTCTTTGCCATGCACCTCATCTCCTTATACTTCTGTCTACTTTCTTCATCTCTCTGACAATCCCACTTCTTCTTTGCCAACCTCTTTGCCTGTATACTCTTCTGTATTTCCTCATTCCACCACCATGTCTCCTTGTCGTCCTTCCTCTGTCCCAATGTGATACCAAGCACCTTTCTAGCCATCTCCCTTACTAGTTCTTCTGTAGTTACCCAGCTATTTGGTAACTCTTCACTGCCACCCAGTGCCTGTCTTAACTCATCCCTGAACTCCACCTCACAATTACCCTTTTTCAATTTCCACCATTTGATCCTTGGTGCTGCCCTCACACTCCTCCTCCTCTTCTTGATCACCAACGTCATCCTACAAACCACCATCCTATGCTGCCTAACTACACTTTCTCCAGCCACCACTTTACAGTCTCCAATCTCCTTCAAACTGGCCCTCCTACATAAGATATAATCCACCTGTGTGCATCTTCCTCCACTCTTATATGTCACCCTATGCTCCTCCCTCTTGTTAAAATACATATTCACCACAGCCATATCCATCCTTTTCGCAAAACCCACTACCATCTGACCTTCTGCATTCCTTTGTTTAACACCATACGTACCCATCACTTCCTCATCCCCACTGTTCCCTTCACCAACATGCCCATTTAAATCTGCTCCAATCACCACTCTCTCACCCTTGGGTACAGTCATCACCACTTCATCCAATTCACTCCAAAATTTTTCTTTCTCATCCATTGCACACCCAACTTGTGGAGCATATGCACTAACAACATTAATCATTACACCATCAATTTCCAGCTTCATAAACATCACTCTATCTGACACCCTTTTCACCTCCAAAACACTCTTCGCATACTGTTCCTTCAGAATAACTCCTATGCCATTTCTCCTCCCATCCACACTATGATAAAACAATTTGAACCCACCTCTGATACACCTAGCCTTACTCCCCTTCCATCTGGTCTCTTGCACACGCAATATACCAACCTTCCTTCTGTCCATCATATCAGCTAGCTCTCCCTATACCAGTCATACTACCAACATTCAAAGTTCCGACCCTCACTACCACAGTCCTAGCCTTTCTCCTCTCTTCCTGCCTTCGGCCATGCCTTCCACCTCTTCTCCTCCTTCAGCCAACAGTAGCCCAATTTCCGCCAGCACCCTGTTGGCTAACAGTACTGGTGGTGGTCGTTGTTAACCCAGGCCTCGACCGATCCAGTATGGAAATATTAACTGGTGACTGCATGAAAAGATTTGGCGAAGTTTTACGCCGGATGCCCTTCCTGACGCAACCCTCCCCATTTATCCGGGCTTGGGACCGGCACAAAGAAATGCACTGGCTTGTGCATCCCCAGTGGCTGGGTTTCTAATTTTAAGAGATTTCTATTTTTTGTCATTGATAGGGTATTGTTTAACGAAAGAGGTGGGGATGAAAATTTAAAGGTGGAATTATTGGAATACAAATGGCAGATAATATTGAATGCTTCCAAGCTGCCTGGTTTGAATGATTTCTTTTCCCTAAGACCCATTTTGAGACAAAGGGCAAATATCATCTAGGCACCTTAAGGGCTTATAACAATACTATAAGTTTATTGCTTTTTATAGGTCATTTTTTTTATATATCTATTTATACATTTGTGGGTTGGGTTGTGTTAGTTTTGTATATGCTGTTTTAAGAATGAATGCATTTTAAATTGGATAATTGTACAATCAATGTGTGTATAAAAAGGGTTTTTTGATTTGTTACCACTCACTCTGAAGAAGCCATGTTATGATGGTGAAAGCGCTAAGTGTGTGGAATATTCATTAAAATGCTTCGGAAGTACTCGGCTGGTCATGGGCATTTGTTATGTCTGCTGACATACACAGACAGATCTGTGCTTTGTTGCGTATTCCACTTAACATTTCAAATATATTGGAATAAATTATTTGTGACAAGGCCTCCATACAGCCTTGGTCATTCATCACATGCAGTCGTACAACTGTATCAATGTCACCTACTTACATCACTGGCACAACGTACTGTATGCCTATAAGTGTTTCACGGGCAAGCTGTTTTTGAATGGCCGGATGTTATATCAGGACACATTAGAGTTCAGTTGTTTGTAGCTCATGCAGAACCTTTCCTGACATAAATGCTAATTATCACACAATGTTGCTGCTGACCACCTCAATAATCCTTGGGTGTAGCAACATAACTGCACATACAATGACTTCCACAAGGTTGCAAATACATCAAAACATAGGATACATCAGTTGTGTATATCACAGCATAACAACCATGTGTATGAGACAAGACTTCTGTAACAAATATGAATTAATATTGATGCCAGTCACAGAACATTTAATGATTGCATGCAGACACATGTACACCTGTGCCATAGTGTCTGCAAGTGTCACTGTGAAGGTGGAATGTGAACTGTGTAGAAGGTTGATCTGCTCCACTACAAAAACACATGTTCTAATAGGCCAGCAATATGCATAACAGTCCATCATACCATGTCAACAGTTCTCAGAAGGTGTATTACTACAACTGTTATAGAAAGAGCATGTGCTGCAATGTTATCAGTGGCCATAAATACATGACCTCATATCACAGATTGTAAGACCCTTTTTGTAGCCATACTGTATATCCACACCTCAATATAGCACATGTCAATGACAGCAACATTGACATGTCAACTGTTCATATGGTCATAGAACATCATTAGGCTAATGACCAATACAACATGAAATCCTAGCCATTTTACCATTTTATATCACAAACCATACCGACACACTCCCAGTTGCAAACATTATACATCACTTATAATCTACCCATTCATTTATCAGTCAAAGATTACATAGCTCATTTAAGTCCTACCTTCTTTTAAACCTCATTCCTCCCCTGTATGTATTGCTCCCACAATTCCCATTTTTCCTATGTAGTTTACTCCTACCCTTTTCTAAAGATCTCAGTTCCAGTTGTTTTATTTCTGTTACTATATTCACTAGTTCTAATGTAGTTGGTTTAGATTTTGATTTCCATTTTCTAGTAACTGCATTTTTGGCAGCCACCATAATTAGAAACAGCAAGACCTTACCATGTCTAGGCAATTCTGATTCTGTATCACAGCTCAGGAAAAAAAAATCATCTCTCTCATTGCACTAATCTGCCCACCCAGCATCTCTGACAGTGCATCCCATAGGGAATCCTTAAAGTCTGTCAGCTCACTGCATTCCCAATAAATATGTTCCAGATTATCTCTTTCTTCCCCATCACACCTCCAACAAACATTTTGAGACAGTTTCAAATATTTTTGGGATACAAAATTAATGAACCTAAAACAAAGGCAATAGCAGTAAATTATGTACTCACAAATTCTGCAATATCCATATTTATGGTTACATGATAAAATGAAGTATTTAGGAGTATGGATTAAAAGTGATTCTGGTGTGGCAGCTAAGGATATGTGAGAAGAGACTAAACAAAAGTTAATACAAAAAATGAGAAAATGGAAGCTTTGTTATATGGATCTCAAAAGTAAAATACAAGCAGTTAAAATGTTTTTAGTCACTTTAGTCTTATACACAGGCCAGGCATATTTTTATCAACCAAAGCAGAAGTTCTGGATAGCAATTATTAAAGAGCTGAATAATTTTATATGGAAGGGGAAGATGGCAAGAGTCAAGTGGGATAAGCTGATTCTTCAAAAAGAACAAGGCAGATTGGGATTACCTGATCTGAAGGGGTATTTCAGAGCAACACGGTTAAAGCTCCTATACATAGCATAAGCAGAAAATTATAATTCAAAGTGGAAAGGGATGATGATGAAATGGGGGGGGGGCTGAAGAAACAAGGAGAGACTGGGATTTTGGATGCAGACCTTTAAGGAGAATAACAATAATCACACAGAATATTATATTCATAAAGTAGCAGAAAGTATTTTAAGAACTAAGCCAAGACAGGAATGAAGAGAGAAGATTCTGCTGATAGGGATGACTGCAATTAGGGATACAGACAATAGCCAAGAGGGGGCTGAAATTTATTGGAGAAAGGAACCAATAACTAGAGAGGGAAAGGTAATTGAATGGGAAGATGCCAAGAATATATTTGGACTGCAGGTTAGAGATTGCCTTCCCTATCAAGGATTAATATCAGAGTACAGGCAAAAAGAAAGAAATGGAGGGGTCCTAAACAAAAAACAGCACTGCCAGAGTTTTTAGTAGAATCTAGAACAGACTTTGATGTCAAAAAAGGAATAGTTAATATCAAATATTATATGATAACTATAAGAATCAATCAGAGGAGGTTAGAAAGGATTGATTCATAGGTTCATAGGTAGGTACAAGGCTATCTGCCCATGGGCATTTTTAAGCCTAGCCAGAGTGTGTAGGCTTTCGCCGTCCCATTGATTAATTAACTGAGCCTCTGTCAAGCAGAGCCAATGAAGTGATCCCAGGGGTGTATTTTCTGTTACTCTGCCTAATTTAGTTAGGAATTTTGTTCCAAAGCATGGGGAGTCTCTGTGACAGGAATCTATCCCTCCAGCATGTTCTATTTATTGTTGTGGTGAGGTTTAGCTCACTAGAGTGCGTGGCTCGCAGTGACTTGGATTTCTTTAGGTGGAGCATGTCCATCAATTCTGAGTTGGACATGGCTTTGTAAGTCAGGCAGAGATCACCTCTGAGTAAGCGATATGCCACTGAGTACAGCTGGAGGCTTTTCAGTCGGGCTGCATAGGACACATGTTTGAGGCCAGTAATCCTCTTGGTGAGGTGCTTTTGTGGTCTTTCCAGCTGTTGGAAGTGCCTTGTGAGGTACATCCCAAATGGGACATTGTACTCTATGATGGGTCTGATGACTGACGAGTAGAGGGGCACTATAACCTCTTTATTTCTAGATGCGAACCCCTTAGTAATTAGATGGGCCACATAGAAGGATTTCCTAACTACTTTGGCAATATGATTGTCAAAGGAGAGATTACTATCTACCTGGGTCCCCAGATCTCTTATTACCTCTTCTGTATTAAGGGGGCTGCCGCCTATGTGGTAATTTGTGGGTGTTTTGTTTTTCCCAAAGGGGACGACTATGCATTTTTTGGCATTTAGCTTGAGGCCATGACTTTGACACCAGGTGTCTGTCTCAGTAAGGCCTTTTTGAAGGATGTCCGTGTCAGCCGGAGAGTCAGTTATGGCTCCCAGTTTGCAGTCATTGGCGAACTTGGTTAGCCATAGTCCTCCTGTATTTGCCTGTACTTCTAAGAAATATATGCCGAACAGTAGGGGTCCCAGAACTGAGCCTTGCGGGACACCACTTGTGACTGGTTTAGAGTCGGACCTGGAGCCCGCTATTCTTACTGTGTGAGTTCTGTCTGTTAACCAGTTGGCAACCCATCTTGTGACGTAGGGGTTTATGTTTAGGCTGGTGAGTTTTTCTATAATACCCGAGTGTGGAATGGTGTAGAGCGCCTTGGCGAGATCAATGTAGGCTGTGTGAACTACCTTTCCCTCATCTATGGCCTTGGTGACTGTCTCAAAGAAGTCAGCCAGGTTTAGTAGGCATGATCTGCCCTTAATAAAGCTGAACTGGGTCGGGTCAAGTGTTTGGAGGTTCCCAATGTCTTTATTAATGAGTTCCATGATGATGAGCTCCATAGCCTTGCAGACCAGGCTAGTCAGGCTTATGGTGTGATAGTTACTAGGGTCAGTTGTGGCCCCTCCTTTGTGGAGCAGAATAACCATTGCTGTGCGCCATTCTATGGGAATGTAGCCTGTGGAGAGGCTGAGGCTGAACAGCGTGTTTAGGTGGGGGTTAGTTCGTTCTGTAGTTCGTGCAAGAAGCTGTCTGGGACACCATCTGGCCCCACTGATGCTGTGTTTTTGGCTTTTGAAAGGGCTGTTTTCACCTGTGCTTCTGTAATTTCTGGGACACTACACTTTTCTGGTATGGTTGTGGGCCCTTTTGAAGGTGAGAGGGAGGTGAAGTTTGCACTGAATCTATCTGCCAGGATGTTGGCAATATCAGTAGGTTCAGTTTATTTTGTGCTATTTTGCACTAGCTCAGAGCATATCTGCGAGTTGCCACTTAGATTCTTGACATAGCTAAAGAAGGCTTTGTGGTTATCTTTCGAATCCTTGGTTATTTTTCTTTCGAAGTTAGCCTTGGATGATTTTATGAGGGACCTTAGTTTCTTACTGATACTGATCAGGGATGTCTTTCCTTCTTGGGATTTGCTTTTTTCTGAACTAGTTTCCTCCTTCTGTTGTATAACCTGTTTATGGCAGGGATCCACGAGACTGGTTTCCTTCTCTTTGGGGAGTGAGTCTTAGTCTTGCTAGGGATGGCACGATCCATGCATCCTTGTAGGTGCTCATAGAGTGCAGTTGTAAAGGATTCTGCATCTTGGGCAGTGTTATCCTTTAGCGTGGGGGCTGTGAAACTTGCCACCTCTGCCTTAAGTAAGGTGAAGTTTGCTTTAGAAAGGTTTTTCACTGTGGTTTTCTTGGTTGGGGGTGGTGGTGGGTGTGGACATCCAGGGTGATTAGTTTATGGTCTGATCTAACCAGTGACGGGTTGACCTCTGGTACGGAACACCTGTCACCCATGTTCGTGATGACCAGGTCCAATATGTTGTGGCCTCTGGTAGGGGAGTTTACCAGCTGATCCAGGGCATTTGAGTTGATAAATTCCAGGAAGCGCTGAGCCTGGGAGTTTGTACTCAAGTAGTTTTCCCAGTTAATGGTAGGGTAATTGAAATCACCCAATATCAGGGTCTTCGGTAGGACCTTCATGTTTTCCAGTGTCTCCAGAAAGGCGGAGTGGTGGTCCTGGGTCATGGAGGGTGATCTGTAGCAGGCCACAATCTGCATTGCAGATTTGCCAGATCTTAGTTGCACATGGATGATCTCAGAGGTATCATGCTGCGCCACTAACCTGGAGGTGTGAGTATCCTTGATGAATACGGATACACCCCCTCCTTTTGTGTTTCAGCCCATGTTCTGTGGCCGAAGTGTGTGGTATGAGTTGTAGCCCAGTAGTGCTGGAGTGCTCTCTGGAGCCTTGAACCAGGTTTCAGTTACTGCACAGATGTCGATGTTCTCCATACTTAGGAGTGCTTCGAGCGCATGCATTTTGAGATTTAAACTCCTGGCGTTGAGTAGCATAACCCTCACTTTTTTACTTGTGCTGTTTACGGTGGTGGGTTTGAATTTTGAGCCTTGTCTAAAAAAGGCACTATGGGGGCAGCAAGAGCCTTGGCCAGTATTCGAAAGCCAAGGGGTGACAGGTGCAAGCCATCTCTTGCGAAGCAATGCAGCTTGTCAAGCATGTCATCCCAGGCTGGCAGACACTGGATCCCTTTTGAATGACACCAGAAGCTTAGCCAATTGTTGAAATTGATCATTTGTTTCTTTCTACTGAGGTATCATTCTTGGTGAGGGCAGGATGCTACTCAGGGTCAGGGTCATACCCACCTGGGCTGCATGATCAGAGAGCTCTTCCATGTCTCTTTTCATGTAGTCCAGGGAGGTACATTTCAGGTCATTCACACCAACATGAACAATGACAGAGTCATATTTGCACTTGTTCTGGAGTGACCTGAGTGCTTGTGTTATGCGGTGGATTCTGGCTCCCAATAGGCAGCTAACAGTAACCTTCTCCTTGTCCAGCCTAGTGAGTGGGGCGTTAGTGTGCCTGTCTATTGAGTCACCTATTACTAGTGTGTTAGGTATGTTATTTCGCCTTAAGGGCTGTGATTGTGCGGCACATTGATTTTGTGTTTTATGTGTTGTTGGGAAGAGAGACTGGATAAGCAATTCACAAAGAAACAATGGGGGTATATGTATTTTTCCCAAATATGCAACAAAGTGTAGAAGATTTAAGATCTTTGCTTGCAAGTGTTTATATAAGTATTTTTATACCCCAAGTAGAAATTTTCCTCAGATAGGCAGTAAATGTTGGAGGAGTGATGGGGAAGAAAGAGGTAACTGGAAATGTATTTTCTAGGAGCATAATAAGTTGGCAGACTTTAAAGATTCCCCTGCAGACTGCTTTGTTGGAGATGCTGGGTGGGTGAATTGGTGTAACTAAGGGAATTACTTTTTTGAGCTATGTTATAGAATTGGAATTGCCTAGACATAGTAAGGCCTTGCTGAGTCTAATTATGGTGGCTGCCAAAAAAGCAATTACTAGACAATGGAGATTTTCAGTCAAACATTACATAACTCATTTAAGTCCTGCCTTATTTTAAACCTAATTCCTCCCCTGTATGTGTTGTTTGCACAATTCCCATTTTTAATATGTAGTTTGCTCCTACCCTTTTCAAAAGATCACATTTCCATTTGTTTTATCTCTGTTACTATATTCACTACTACTAATATAATTGGTTTAGATTTTGATTTCCATTTTGTAGTAATTACTTTTTTGGCAGCCACCATAATTAGACACAACAAGGCCTTATCACGTCTAGGCAATTCCAATTCTCTAGCATAATGAATAATCTATCATCATAAATATAATTGTTCAGATGTGGATTAAACAGACTTGGTCACTTCAAACTGCTGAACAAATTATTTTCATCAAAATTTGAATAAGAAAGCCAAGTAATAAAATTCAGATGTTTGAAAAAATGTGTGAGACTGATTTTAGAATTTATTACAGGAATCTAACAAAAACAAAAAGAATTTTAATAATTTAGCTAAGGTTGAAATTGAAATGTTAAAAGATATTAGTGCAGATTCTAGTATCAGGGTCAAGAAACCAGATAAAGGTGGGGGACTTATTATAATGGACAAAGTTCAATATGTGAAGAAAATGGAAGAATTGTTAGAAGATGGTGCTTATTGTAAAGTGCCTCGTAATGAACTTAATACAGCTATGAGAAGGATTGACATTATGTTATATGACATGCTGATGCAGGGTCAGCTGGACAAGGATGAATTTGAATATATTTACAATGATAAACCAGTGGTAGCAAGGATTTTTGGAATCCTGAAACTACATAAAAATATGAATAACCCCCCTTTAAGACAGATAGTGGATGCTACAAGGTCAAAAACGTATTTTATAGTGAACTTGTTGGACAATTGGCTGAAAAGTAGTCTATCCAAAATACCTCAAGTCTGCAAAGATTCCTGGCATTTTTTGAAAACATTAAATGAGTTGGAATTTGATGGAAATGTTATCTTTGTCACTATTGACATGAACAATTTGTACTTGGTCATCCACATAAGCTAGGAATTGAATGGTTTGAAGAACAATTGGCTTTATTGGTGAGATGCATAGAGATAAAATCAATGCAGCTGTCATTTTAATGAACTTAGTATTCGAGAACAATTTCATACTGTTTGGTGATCAGTTGTATAGACAAGTTGCTTGTGTGGCTATGGGCACAGCTTGCGACCCTCCTTTTGCCAGTTTAGTCATGGCAAACTGGGAGAAATTGTTCATTTTTGACAGCCAGTTTAGTGATTCTTTTGTGTTTTATACACATTTTTTAGACATCATTATGTTATGGACAGACTCTTTGAGTAAGTTAAGAGAATTTTTAGAGTATATAAATAATACTGTGGATTTTTTTTAATTTAGTCACACTGTTAATAGAGAGAAAATGACCTATTTGGATGTATAAATCTCCAAAAATAAATATTAATTCATGTCCAATATTTATAGAAAGAGCACTTTTTCCAACATTTATCTTCATTTTGATAGCTGACACCTTAAATTTCAAGAGAAAGTAGGGGTGAAAGGCCAATTGCTTAGACTGGCAAGAATGGTGTCAGATAATGATATGTTTATTAAGGAATGTGATATCCTGTTGGATATGTTTTTAAAATAAGGTTATCCACATGAGTTTCTATTAGATACAAGAAATGAAGTTGTGCTCAAAAGATTAAATGGTGTATATACCCCCATTTTAAATAATAAGGCCATGGTATTTGAAGATAGTTAAAATAGGCAAAATTACCTGATGAGAGACACTAGTTTTGATAAAGGTTTTATTTCCACTTTCACTGTAGATAGTAAAGATCTTTGGGATATTCTTGTCAAAAACTTGAATATTTTTAACTTAGATAAGACCATATATAAAAATGGGGGCTAAACCAATTGTTGTATATAGGAGAAACAAGTCCCTTAAGGACATGTTAAAGAAAAATAATAGACAAGAGGCAGCATTTCATCATGATGCAAGGGCATGTTTAAATGTGGCCATTTTGCTCAGAGTCTGTGTTTACGTACTAAGGATCACTTTGAAATAAAAGGCAAGAATTTTTTTTTGTCAGCGGTCACTACACTTGTGAATCTAAGGCTGTGGTGTATGTGGCAGTTTGTTCCTATTGTCCTGCTTTCTATGTAGGAAAATCTGCTAGAAAGTTAAAGAATAGAATATACAAACATGTTCTGGACATACAAAAAAAGAAAAAAAAAAGAAAACGACTAATGCCTTATATAGGCATTTTGAGGATGAAGTCAATCATTATTTCTCCTTTGTCGTACTGGAACAAATCCAAAGAGACACTAGGGATTTTATTATAAATGAACATCTTTATAAGTATGAACTGAAATGGCAGCTCTACTTAAATGCGACAAGTTATCCAGGACTTAATGATTCTGTACCTATTAATTCAGTATTAAAACTCAAGTATTATAGGTTCATGAAGGGATTCACATCTAGATCAGGGGAGGTCATCGTGCCTCTTTACTCATCCCTCATCAGGCCCATAATTGAGTACAATGCCCCTTTTGGGATGTACCTTACCAGACACCTGCAGCAACTGGAAAGACCCCAAAAGTACCTCACCAAGAGGATCAAAGGGCTCAAATAGATGCCATATGCTGCCCGGTTAAAGAAACTCCAGCTCTACTCAGTGGCATACCACCTGTTCAGAGGCGATCTGTGCCCGACGTATAAAGCCATGTCCAACCCGGAATTAATGGACATGCTGCACCTCAGAAAATCCAAATCCCATCGAGCTACGTGCTCAAGAGACTTGAACCTCAGCACTTAAATAAATAGGACATGCTGGAGGGACAGATTCATAACCCAGAGGCTCCCTTTACTCTGGAATAAAATCCCAGTCCAGGTTAGGCAGAGTCCCTCATTGACTCTCTTCAAGAGGAATCTTGATGAGTGGATGGGAGATTGTAGGTTTACCCCGGGTATCACTTCTGTGTCACTGTTAGACAGAGGCACAGTATACTAACCTCGAAAAAGGGCATAGCAAAATAAATTTAAAATGGGTGGCGAAAGCCAAACACATTCTGGCTAGGCTTATAAATGCCCTAGGGCAGATAGCCTAGTATGAACCTATGAACCTATGAACCTATAAGTATTATAAAGCTCGATGTATTTAAAGTTTTAGAATGCACTGTTTTTTTTTTTTAAAGATTAACTGGATAATTAATGTTTGGTCACATGTTTTTAAAGTGTATTTGTTTGATTCAGTTTAATTGTTAGTTCTGATGAAGTTCCTTTGAATGTATGGAAGGAAAGCTCTAAACCTTTGTTAAAACAAGTTTTTGAGTGCCAGCAGTGTATATAGTGCTATTTTCTTAACACCATTGGATGTTTTTCTTAGTTTCCGTTTGTGTTTGTTCGGTATTTTACTAGAACATAATAACAGACTGATGCCACTGTGAAATAAAGTCAGACAATAGCATTGTAAATTAAATAATAATACGAGTGAACACACCAGAAATATATGGGTCATCTTCTGATAAAAGTAGGACTGAAACTAGGGTTACAGAAGGTAACTTAGAAGACAAAAGGCATTCATGAGATTTTTTGGAATAATGCAGAATCTTCCAAATTTGTACCTAATTTATCTCTGATAACAATGCCTGTTGGACCAAGATGAAGCTTGGGAACTTATCTATGAACTAGAACAATTTTGAAATTATCACAATACTAGTAACAAAGTATCTGTTTTGAAATACTGTGTTGTGAATAATCCAGTTGTGTTACAAGTGAATTTCCATTATAATGGTATTGGAACTGTAAGATGAAGATGACAGGAAAATAAATGAGTAATTTTTGGGTCAAAACCATTTGCAAAGCAAAACAGATATGCTCAGAGGATAACTGGTTAGCTGTAATTAAGACCTCAGCCTCACAGCTCCAGGCCCAGGGTTCAGGCCTGACATCATGTTACTCTCAGTGTGGAGTCTCCAAGTTCTCAATGTTTGTGATGAATTTCTCTAGGTACTCCAGTTTTCTCCCTAAAATATCCATGTTGATTGGTTACTGTAAAATTTCCATACTGCACATACCCTTGCTCTTGTTATCTAGGTTAAGGGTGAAAAGGGTCCAATGTAACTAGTTTATTGGAGCATGTCAATTTGTCAACTAAAGTTTAGGCGACTGCCATTTCAGCAAAAATGTTTCACTGAAAGCACTTTCATAGACAGAGTGGAGAATTCCCTTTTCTCCACTGCTGTGCAACTTCAGAGTGAGGACATTTAAGTTCGGGGGTGTGTGGGAAAGTCCCCCACATCAAAAAAAAAATAATTTCCTCAAGTTTCACCGAAACTGCTTTCACTGCAACATTTTCAGAATTTTTACTTTCAATGAAAGTGGTGTTGCTCTATTGACATGAACCGCTAGTGCACTCAGCTCACAAATTAATAAATCATATAAAAACCAGACAGGGAACTAATTGTAGCAAATATGTTGAGTAGAGCATATTTAGCAGACCAAATGAAGACTTGCTAGAGAGCTACAAATGTCGGGGTAATAACACAATTATCAGTCAAAGAATAAAAAAGAATAGGAATTCCAGCAATGTACTCATACTGACCTAGAATTACACCTACTAAAAGTGACAGGCTTGCCAAAGCAAAATTCATCAGTCGCTAAAGACATTCAGCCTTAGTTTCTGTTCATGGAAGGAGTAAGTGCATAATGTTCAAAGCTAACAAGATCATACTACTTATGCAGCTGACAGAACAGATGCATAGGAAAAAATCCCGTAACCCTTTGAAATGCTGGGACCTGCTTGGATGAGTCCCGAAACATGGAGACTGAATGGTCAAAAGAACAGACTTACACATGCTAAGTCTGAGATGCCATTTCTCAGAATATTACCTTTTCTCTGAGGTATGGTGATCTTGGAGTTGGTATATATAAGTTCGGCAAGGTGGAGGTGCAGGGGAGGAAGAGTGACTTTTGAGATTTGCTCTTCTCCTGTGTTTTTGGCCTTTTTTATGGTTTTTCAGCACTCTGCATTTTGAGTGCCAACATTTCAACAGGGAGCCAAAAATAAAAGTCATGTTCTGAAAAATTGAAAAGCAAGAAAAGAGAGTTGTTAATGTACTGGCCAGAAATGTTAACAGAGATACAACAAGAGGCACAAAAACGTAATGTGTACAAATCAGACCATAGTAACAATCTAAGAGAAAACATGTCGCCTTATACACAGCTGAAATGTCCATGGAACAAAGTGAGGACAGATTTGTTTCAATTTAAAGAAGTTCTGTATTTAATATGTGTAACATATTATTCCACATCATACCCTGAAATGATCAAGCTGAAAGATACAAGAACCAGTGAGATAAAAGTACTGAGGTCTATATCTCCAAGGCAAGTCATACCTATGTTATCATATTAGACAATAGTCCACAATTTTGGATCCTAGAATTCAAGAGGTTTGAAAAAGATCAGGGTTTTAAATACATAACTGCAAGTCCATTTTATACATGATCAACTTAGGTAAACAGAACCATCCAGACAGTGAAGAATATGATTAAAAACAAGTACAAACAGTAGCTAAGGAGACTGCCATCTCACTATTTTTGAATAAATATTTAATTGCAGGATATCAGTCTCTCAGCATCTCTTCTATTGACATGAAGAAGGTTAAAGTACATATTACCCACTTCATATTTTTTGTTGACGCCAAATAAACCACTGTCAGAGAAACGCTGTAAAGGAATCGTAAGTGATACTAATATGTCAGACATTGCAAGAAACAGACACACAGGAAGTAAAGTCAGGAATTCAGCAAAGATTGATCTCCTCACAAGGTCAACTATTTGAAGCAGTTTTTATTAATAAATAAAGCAACACAGCCCAGAACTTAAGATGTCCAAGAAGAAGACAAAAACATATAGCAGGTATAGAAGGCATATATCTGAGTTGAATATGCATATCCAGAAGTAACTACTGTAGCTAGAGACAGCTCTAGAATACAAATCATCATCATCATCATCATAAGCTCCCCTTTTCCCATTTTCTACATGAGGTCTGGGTTTCGTGTTAACTGTCACCATCTCTCTCAATTCAATACCACACTCCTGCCTTTTTCGACACTCACGCCTGACTGTCACAGATCTTCTCTCACACAATCCATTCACCTCTTTGCTAGATGTCCATGTTTTTTCTTACCCTCTTCCTGTCTGTCTCAAATCTTCTTCATGCTTTTTTGCTCGTGTCCAAACCATTGTAATCTGTTCTCTTTGATCTTTTTTGCAATTGGAACTACTTTGGTTTCTGCTCTTATGTCCTCATTTCTTCATTTGCCCCACAGTATGCATCATACCACCTTCTCAAGTACTTCATTTCTATCACCTCTAGCTTCTTGATCTGCTCTCCCTTTACTGCCCAGGTTTCTGTACCATGCAGTAGTACCAGTCACACCACTGTCTTCTACACCTTACTTTTCAGTTTTGTTGGCATTCGTCTCATTCACTACACCTGAGACTTTATGCCAGTTGGCTGCAGTCCCTCTGATTCTAGCTTTGACCTCTTCATTCTGACTTCCCTTCTCCTCAACCACCTCTCCCAGTTACTTGAGGCTATTAACCTGTCCTATTCCACTATCTTCCCTTCTATCACAATTCTCAGCTTCTTCTGATTTCCCCAATTTGCTGCCATTAACATTCTCTAATCTGCACTTAGTTTCATCCCATGTGCCTTTAGTTTTGCATTCCATTCCCCTACCCTTTGATGAAGTTCTTGCTCAGGGACTGCCTGTAATGCCACATCACCTGCATATAGCAACTTTGTCAATCTGTTCCTTCCACCCTGTTTACTAATGAAGTCCATCACCAGTATGAATAGCAGTGGGCATAGAGCTGAACCCTGGTGCACACCCACTCCCACTGGGAACCCCTCTGTGAGACCAAACACTGTTTGTACTTGAGTCATTGGGTCCTTTTACATAGCCTGCACTAATTCTACCAATGTTTCTGGGACTTTGAACTACCGCAGTACTGCCCAAATTAGCTTTCTTGGGAACTTTCTCCAAGTTTAGGAATGCCCAGTTGGACTCTTTCCTCATCTCTAGCTTCTTCTCAACTGCCTGTCTCACTGCAAACATCAGGTCAGTTGTGCTCCATCCTGATCTGAATCTAAACTGCTCATCTCCCATCATACATTCTACTACTCTGCATATCCATTTATCAATCACCCTCTCCAGAACTTTCATGCAATGTGAAAGGAGTTTAATGCCTCTGTACTGCCCACAGTTGTGGATGTCCACTTTGCTCTTGTACACTGGCATGAGTATGCTTATTCTCCAGTCATCTGGGATATGCCTTTCTCTCCACACTGCTATGAGTACCCTCAGGAGCCATTTCTCCCCTATCTCACACAGCATCTTTATCATATCTGCTGTAATCTCATCTGAGCCTGCTGCTTTCCCTGACTTCATTTTTCTTAGTGCTATTCTTACTTCTTCTAGGGAGGGACCCTATTCTTTGTTCATTGTAGGCTGTGTTTGGGGCAGTACACCTTCTGTGGGGTTTTCTTCATTCTGAATTTGCTAGACAAACTCCTTCCATCTGCCTTTGATGTCCTGTGGACTGGTGAGCAGGTTGATGCTGGCACCCCTTATGAAGGGTGTCTGACTATCTTCTTTATCTTTCTGTCTTTGCCTTGCAACTTGATATAGTTTCTTTATGCCACCTATTGAATCACTTTCCAGAAGCTGTTAGTGTGCCTCCAAAGCTCTATTTGCTATTACAACTCTTTTCTTAGCTTCTTTGTTAGCCAACCAGTATTCCTTTGTAGCCTTGGCAGTCTTTTCCATTTCCCACTTTTCCTGCACTCCTTATTTCTTTTGATGACTTCCTAGACTTCTGTGTTCCACCACCTTTTCCTATGTACCTTATTCCCATATCTGTCTCAGCCACATATCAGTTCTACAGTCTTCACACATGTTGTTTTGAGGAGCTGCCGTTCTTCCTCAACTCCACCTACTTCCTTCTCTTCTTGGGGTGCAATAGCCCTGAGTAATTTCTTGAACTATTGTACTTTCTCTCTAGTCAACTTCCAGTACTTCAGCCTAGTGTATGTTGACCTTAGAGCCTTCTCTGACCATTGCTTGCAGCTGATTATGGCAACCAGTGGTTTATGATGTGGTCTGACTGTTTTGCTGGGGATGACTTTGCAATCATTGATTCTGTACCAGTGCCCTTCCTTACAAGAAGGAAGTCTAACTGAGCTGCATGTTGGCCACTCTTGTATGTGATCTTGTAACTCTTTCTCTTTCTGAACCATGTGTTAGCTACTATTCAAGGCATTTGTCAGAAAGAAGTCTAGAATGGCCTCTCCTTCTTTATTCCTGTTGCCCCACCCATGTGGATGCAGGCAGTCCTCATATCCTGTTCTATCTGTTCCAATATGTGCCTTCCAATCCCCCATTACCAATTCATGTTGTTCTGCTTTATCTACTAGGTCCTGCAACTGTGTCTGAATGTACTCTTTTCTTCACAGTCACAACCCTGCTGTGGGTCATAGGCTGAGATCATGAATATTGCCCTATATTTACAGTAGAGTCTGACTGCCATGAGATGGTCACTAATTCTGATGATATTCCTTACTGCCTTCTGAAGCCTCTCTCTTACCACAATTCCCACACCATTTCTAGCATGACCTCCTCCTGAGTAGTAGACTCTGGTTCTCAAGCCAAGCAGCTTCACTGCATTACCCTTCCATCTTGTCTCTTGGATACATAGGATGCCCAACCTTCTCTGTGTCATCATGTCATCCACTTCCAAGCTGCATCCTGTCAGTGAACCTACATTAAGCGTAGCAATTCTCAGTTCATGTTTGGCAGGTCGATTGGTTTTACATCCAGCTTTTGCTCAACAGAGCTATCCCAGGTAACCCAGGCTGGGCAACTAGACACTGGCCTGCCAGTAGCATATTGACCCAGTTCTGCTGGTCTTTATGGGGGGCACACACTGGCCACTAGGGGCACATGCACCCCTCCCACCATTAGCATGGGTCTCTGGCCTATGTCAGAGTAGGCTGGGTCTTCAACCCACTTATCACCGGCAAATACCCATGCCCATTTAGCAACAATAGTCAAGATGACTGAATCAACTAGAGGCATATTTTACACAATCAAGTGGCAAGCCCTGCCATGTCACACAGTCTGTTATCCATGTTCTCCTATCTTGAGGGAAACTGAGCACCACAGTAGATGCCCTAAGCAGTTGGTCTGTTCAATTCTTCTCCCATAGGGCACCATGTAGTGTTTGTGCTGATGCCCGCAGCTCCATTCATTGGTGAGTTTTGAGATGGAAACACTCACCATGTTTTTTGAAGATGGGAGGAACCCCACAGAGACACAGGGATAACATGCAAATTCCAAACAGGCATTGGCCAGAGGTCAGAATTGAACTTTGTACCTTGGGCATGGGAGATGAAGACATTAACCATTATGTCATGCGAGAAGCCAAAGTTGCAAGGATGAGTGACTCAAACAGAAATGACTTCCCAACTGGAAAAACAACATGAACTGTAAAAAATAAATAAATAAATAAATAATAATCAGAGATGGTGTAATCTAAAATCCAGTAGTCCTGTCAGAACTGTATATAGAATATTAATAAGCCACCCCAACCAGCCAGATAAATGGGCAGCTCAAATAGTTCTGTTCAATACACACTGAATCTAAAGAGTGATAAAGTTGCTAAAGTGACTTTTCTGAAATTTTAGGTGATATTAACAGCTAATATGTAACAAACTAGTATAGAAGTAATAGTACCCATGTTTGATGAAGTATAATGTAGAACTACCTTAAAAACAACTATTTGTAGGGGCAGTATATGATAGTATACTTTTAACAGAGGATCGTAATATTACTGGGTATTGTATATCACAGTTTTACTTGTAGGAATTACTTGACAGTTACAGGACAGACTTTGTGGAGGTTGGTTAATACAAATGCATATTCAATATGTATGTCATTTGTGAGCATCTTGTGAACATTACACATTATGGCGATCACTTAATTGATTTATTTTGTTTGATAGTGTGCGGGCGAGCTGGTACAGGACTCTTTTTAGCCACTATCAGGGTGATATGGCAAGGACATCAGCAACAAGTGAGACAAGACACATGGAAAATACATACAGTACATATCTGTTGTAGTACACAAATAATACATATATGATATATGTTGTATACAAATGACTAAAAATAACAGGTTAACATATTTCTACCTATTGTATGAATATGATTCACCCTTACACTGTAATACTTCAGTCTTTTCTGAACTTTTGGACTTTCCATTGGCTCCTTATTTAATAATCCATGTTTAAATCACTTTGGTTGCACTGTTGTTTAATATTCATATCTTTTCACAACTGTAATTTAGGCACAGCATTATGATTTTTATCCCAGAAATTTAGCCTTGCTTCATCAAGATTCACTGATGTTCCTCATAAAGTAATTCAGGTTATAGGTACATACCTTATTAAATAAATAAACTAAGACTATTCAAAGACTCCATACCACTAATTGAATAAAGAGTTGAAGGGTTTTATCTGGGAGGGATCTGGATCTCCCATATAAATACCTTATTTGGTGAAAAATAAGAAAGTGCTCCTTTTTTTGATCCTCAGCTATGATTTTTAAAGGCCAGTGCTATGATTTGTTATGTACAAAGGATGAGACGTATGTGTAGCATTAAATGTTCCTCATATTGATCACACCAGAAGTAGCCTTAGCTATATGAGTTATATATAAATCCTGCCAAGGATATAACAACCGGACAGCTTCCAAAGTTTCAGGACACCTTCCATGCACTCAAACTGTCAGACAACTCAAGCAGCGCTAACTGTAGGACATGTTTGGGTGCTGAGCCCTCCAGAGCTTTACTGCTGCCAAAGAGTATGCTCCACTGAGGTTTTCAAAGATCGACAGTCAGACTGTACTCTTCCTTTGCTGGGCAGATAAGTTCCCTTTGGGGAAACAATCTCCCATTTAATAATTGTGGTCATTATTTATACTTCCCTCTTCAGAAAAGTTCATTTATAGCTAGGAGTTTGTGTTTTAACTGTCACTAGACAGTAGTGTACTTTTAAACAGAAGCGCTCTTTTGTCCTATCAATTTTAAAGTTGTTTAAAGTAACTGAAAACCATTTTTTCTATGAAGAAATTGTGTTTCTTTTGCTTTGTAGGGATGGCATATTTTTTGTTTTATTTTTAACACCTTTATTGAATTATCACTTAAGACAAAAGCAAACATACATTTATATAAACGGATAAAACATATTAACATATTCTTAGTTGTAAACATTATACATAACATATATTCTTTTGTATATTTATCATCAATTCAACATTACATGAATTGATAATCTCCTGCTTCCCTTAAACCTCACTCCTTCTCCAAAACATTATTCTGCATACATTGTTCCCACAATTTCCATTTTCTCTATGCATTTTGCTCCTACCCCTTTCTAAAGATCCTACTTCCAGTTCTTCTGTCTCTGTTATAATATGCAGTACTTCCAATACAATTGGTTTAGACTTTGTTTTCCATTTTCCATTAATTCATTTTTAGCAGCCATCAGAATTAAACTTAACAAGGCCTTACAACATCTAGAGAATTCAGATCCTGTATCCCAGCTCAAATAAATCATTTCCTTAGTTACATCCATTTGCTCATCCAATATTTCTGACAGAGTTCTCTGTAGGGAATTTTCGAAGTCTGACAACTCAGTACACTTCCAAAACATATGTTCCCAGTTACCTCTTTCTTCTCCATTGCAACTCCAACATTTGCTATCTACCTGAAGAAAAATTATTTGGAGTCTGCTTGGGGTGCAAAATACCTATGCAAACACTTCCAAGCAAAAAATCATAAATCTTCTAGACTTTGTTGCATATTTGGGAGCCATACATATGTTCTCCCATTGTTTCTTTGTGAATTGAATATGCAATCTCTCTTCCCAATCTTTTCTAACCTCCTCTGATTGATTCCTATAGTTATTGAGCAGTATTGTATATTCCCTGCTAATTATCCCTTTAAAACAGCAGCTTCTGTTGAAGATTTAATTAAAAACTCTACCAGAGCAAGTCTTTCACTTAAGATTCCATTGTCCCTTTAACTTTGCCTGCACACGGATATCAATCCCTGATAGAGAAGATAATGTCTAGTCTATGGTGCAAATGTCTTCATGGCTTCTACTGTTACCTTTCCCTTTCTAGTTATTTGCTCCCAATATCTGGGTTCCTTTCCCAGTTTTCTCAAGTAAATTCCAGCCCTCTCCTGCCTAGCCTTTAGCTACACAGCTAAAATACTTACACCTAAACTAATGTTTGATCTACCCAAACTCTTACAATGTAAACCCAAATGGCTAAAGGTTATTTCCTTCAATAACCTAGTCTTAGCTGGAGACATTCATCCCAACCTTGGCCCTAGTACCCCTACAAACAACAAACTTCCCCCATCTCCTTCTTCCCCTTCCTCCCCCCACAATACTCTTAAATTCTTTACAATCAGCACCCAGAGTCTCAACAATAAAGTACACCAAGTTCAAGCATAGCTAAGCCATAACCAACCCGACATCTTAGCCATCTCTAAAACCTGGTTCAAACTCCATATCTCTGACTCTGAAATCCTGCCTACAGGATTTCTCGCTCTCAGAAATGACCAATTAAATAAAAAAGGCGGCGGCACTGCCATAATCTATTCTAACCTTTTTACCTTAATTCCCCTCCAAATTCCAATCCCTCAATTCAATAATACTGAACCAACAGTTGGTCTACTAAAAATGAATAAACACAAGAATATCTGCATCATTGCCCTATATATCTCATCTGGCAACAACATCTCTACCCTCGAAGATATTAGGCCTCAACTGAAATTAACTAAGAAACTTACATTCTAAGTGATGTAAATATCGACTGGAATAAAATCAATAGTCCCTCTCCCTCCCTATCTATTAAGTTCTATAACTTTACTCAAGTAATCCTCTCCATCACCCAACCCAACAAAACAAATCCCCCAGGATCCATTATAGACTGGATCCTAGTCACCCATCCAAATAAAATAACCTACTCTGGCACCATTCCAGACACCATTAGCGACCACCTCCCAGCTTCATCGTTCAACTAGCTCTACCCTACATCAGCATCAATACATTCTCACTCGCAACCTTAGCAGCTTCAACCCCACAACTTTCTCAAATATTCTCAAACAAATGAACTGGCAAATTCTTAATACCCTTCCTCTCGACAAAGCTACAGATCACTTCAACTCTGTCTTCCTAGACACTCTCAATTCTCTAGCTCCACTAAGAAACAAAAGGATAAAAACTAATTCTGCTCCTTGGCTATCCAAAGAAACAAAACAAATTATGCAACAAAGGGACAAATCCTGGAAGCTTTACCAAAACAACAAACTGCCCAAAACCATGCTCCAATACACACAACTCCGTAACCTTGCAAAACAACGAATCACTAAGGACAAAAAATCCTAGTATATTAAGCTCCAGTCCAATAATAATAAAAACCCCAAACAATTCTGGAAATCCATAAACTCGCTTCTCTATCCAGGCTCCAAGAATAACCCCTGTCCATACCCAAGTATATCTGGCCTCAAATTAGGCTCCCAATTTAATTCATTTTTTATTGAAATGATTTCTGACCTGACCAAGACTTTTCCTAACAATAATCCACCTGTCCCTCATTCCTCTCCATCTAAGCCCCCTAATAACCTTCCCCTTATGTTTGAGCTCAAACCTGTCTCTACTAATTTTATAAAAATACTTCTATCCAAACTTAAACCTTACTCCAATGCTCCAGATAATATTCCCTCCTCCTTCCTAAAATGTGCTGCTGACAGTACAGCACTCCCAATCAGCATCATTATCAACAGATCTATAAAGGAATCATATGTACCCAAACTCTGGTGTTCAGCCTATATTCTTCCTCTTCACAAACGAGGCAAAAACACCAACATCTCAAACTTCTGCCCCATTGCTCTGCTCTCACCAATCTCCAAAATCATAGAAAACTGTATCCACATCTAACTTATGCCTTTCCTGACACAAAACCAACTCCTTACACCTACCCAGCATGGCTTCTGCCCAGGCCATAGCACTATAACTGCACTACTCTCATTCTTAGAAACTGTCAGTCAAGCCAGAGATTCAGGACACCTAGTATCCACAGTTCTTCTCGACCTATCTAAAGCATTTGATACTGTTTCCCATAAACACCTTCTCTATCATCTCTCAAACCTACATCTCTCACCAAATAGTTTATCCTGGTTCTCTAGTTACCTATTGTATAGGTCTCAGGCAGTTAAATGGAAGAACACTACTTCTACCTTCCTACCTACCCCAACCAGCGTACCTCAAGAGTCCATCCTCGGACCTATGCTTTTTAACATCTTTATCAATAACGTTTACACTGCTATTCCTGATGCCAAAGTTATTCAATATGCAGATGACTCATCTTTAGTCTGCTCTGGCTCAAACCTCCCTGAACTGCTGACTAAAACCTAAACTGCTTTTTCAACTACTGAGAACTGGATGTGCCAAAACCACCTCTCACTAAATGCAAACAAATCAAAAATTCTACTATTCCCTCCCTCTAAGACTTTCTCTTATGACAAAAATGCATTCAAAGTCCTTAGCTAAACCAACTCACCTGCAGAAGTTTCGCAAAACTTCTTGGAATTACTATTGAGGAACACCTCAAGTTTGATATCCATATTCAACAAAATATAAAGAAAACCCACCAAACCTTAGGTATGCTTTACAGGAACAATCTCTTCCTCTCCAACTCTACTAGGCATACTCTGGCTACTACTTACCTCCTCCCATCCCTCTTATATGGAGCCCCTCTTCTAACTAACCTGACCACTTCTATCACCTCTGAACTAGAAAACTGCTATAATAAGATCTCTAAATTTGCCACCAGATCTAAAACTTCCACCCATCACTGCCTTACCCTTCAATCTCTGAACTGGCTAGAGCTCACTAATTACCCAGACTACCTCCAACTTACCACAGCACACAGACTTGTATTTCACCCAAATAAATGTCCGGCTCTAACAAACATCCTTCCCCCCTACACTCCTAATAGACCTCTCAGATCTGAACACCAAAACTTAATTATTATCCACAAACCTAAACGACCTGCTGGCCAACTTCTCCTCTCTTTCCTCACTAGGCAAGGAATGGAATGCTCTCCCTTCCACACTAAGGACAATATCAAACTCAGAAAACTTCAAAACCCAGCTTTTCACATACCTGTCCTCCAAATGGAAATGTACCTGCTTTCACCCTACCTAATTCTATTTAAATAAATGCCCCGAGGAGGTTTTTCTCATGGGTTCCTAACCTCTCTATAACTCCCGTAACTATTTCCTAGAGTGGCCTCAAGCTCTCTGCAACTCCTATAGCTACTCAATACACAATTTCAACTTTGCAAATACTGTAAATAGCATCTTACTTCAAATGAGTGCATGTAAAGTGTTTCCATACTTACTTTAAATGAGTGTATGTAAAGTGTTTCCACACTTCAAATGTAAGAATGTATGTTCAAATTAATCTGTACTGTACAGTCATTAGATATATCAAAATTAACTTTGTTGATCATGCCTGATATTGAATGTACATATTTGTAAACTGTAGTATATACTGCACCTTTTATACTTTTGTATCCTTACTGTATTATGTATTATGGAGCTTTTCTTCCTGGGCCACCACTGAAAACGGGCACAGTTGGGCCCAGAGGACTTCCCCGGTAATCAAACTGGAAATAAATAAATAAATAAATAATACATTTTCTGTACTCCTTATCGCAGTCATCCATATCGGCAAAATCTCCTTTCCCCATTTTTGTGCTGACTTAGTTTTTAGAATACTTTCTGCTAATTTATTAATATAATATTCTGTGTGGCTGTTGTTATTCTCCTTAAGAATATATATCGAAAATCATACTCTCTCCTTATTTCTTGAATTTCCCTCTGATTCATCATCATCCCTTTTCACTTTGAATTATAGCTTTCTGCTTGTATTATGCATATGAGCCTTAACTGTGTAGTTCTAAAATGTTCCTTTAAATCAGGTAATCCAAATCCACCTTGTTCTATTGGAAGGATCAACTTACCCCACTTTACCCTTGCCCTATTGCCCTCCCAGATAAAATTCTTCAACTCTTTATTAATTACTGTTCACAACTTCTCCTCTGGTTAATAAAATATGCATGACCTTTATATAAAACTAAAGGGGCTAAAAACATTTTCAATGCTTGTATCTTGCTATCCATATCCATAAAGAAGAGCTTCCAGTTTTTCAGTTTTTGTATTTTCTTTTATTTAGTCTTTTCCCACAAATCCTTATCTGCCATAACAAAATCCTTTTTAATACATACTCTTAAATACTTAATTTTATTGTGTCCCCATAAATATGAGTATTGCTGGACCAATTAATTTTTGGGTACATAGTTTAGAGCTATAAACTTTGTTTTATCTTCATTAATTTTATATCCAAAAAAAAAGACATTGAAACTGTCTCAAGATGCTCCACAACAATGTCCTTTTCTGGTTTTATCAGGTACAAAATAATATCATCTGCAAATAAAGCCAACTTTTCTTGATTACCATACAAATTATATCCTTGAATTTCTGAGTCCCTTATTTTCTTTCCAATTACTTTTTACTATAAAGCAAATAGCAAAGGGGAAAAGAGGACACCCTTGCCTGGTTCCTCTGTTCAGATAAACCTTGTCAGAAAGGAACCTTTCTATTTCAGTTTTTGCCTCCATTCCCTTATATATCATCCTAATTAATTTTTTATTATTGTATCAGAGAATGCAAGTGATTCCATTGCCCTGTTCATAAAATCCCAGCCTACTCTGTTGAATGCTTTCTCCACAAGACCCACAAACAACAGTAGCATTTTCTTATTATCTGCTTACATCTGGATCATCATTTTTCTATTAATGTTGTCAAAATGTTTGCCTCTCCCACACAAAACCATATTGATCCATTTCTATCAATTTTGGAAACACATTTGCCATTCTTTTAGGTATTATAGACATAAATACATTATAATCATGGTTTGAAATTGGCCTACGTGAAGCTGGGTGTGATGGGTCCTTACCATCTTTAGGTGTTACAGCCACACAGTTTTCTTTCAGGATGCTATTGCTTCCCCTTCTTTTAGAACACTGTTAAACCCTTCCTGCTCTGTATCACTTTCTTTCCTCCGAGCTTCCAAACTTCCACATGAGTACCATCTATTTCTGGAGACTTTCCTGCAGATTGAATGAATTTTTCCATTTTATCTCATCCCCTCCTGTCTTAACTGTTAATTGTTGAGCTTCATCTATCTCTAACCTTGACACACTTAAGTCTCCCATAAATGTTTCTATTAGTGCTCTTTCTTGAGTTCTACATTTCTTTGCTTTATTTAAATTTTCATAAAATTTCTGAAATACCTTTAATACCTCTACAGGATCGCAGGTTTTTTTCTCGTTATAGGCTTCCTAAGTTTGGGAACAACCTTTCCACTTTCTGTTGCCCAAGTCCTTGTACTAAAAGTTTTTGTACTCTAGAGATATTATTAAAAAAAAACAGTTGCTTAACAGCAATATTTCTAAACTCATGCATATTATCCAGATACCCCCTTATTTTCTCTTTAGCATTCTGCAATTGCACCTCTTCTTGTTCTGTAAGATTCTCATTATTCTGCAACGCTTTAACCTTTGTCAGCCCCTCTAAATAATTCCTGTTACTTCTTAACCATATCTCTGTTTATTTTTTTTTCTATCATATTTTAATCTCCACTTTCTATTTATTCCACTCAATAGCTATAACTTGTGAAGAAATTTCTATTTTTCCCCTAATAACTATCAAATAATTTCCACTACCCATTCCTTAAATTCTTCTCTTTTTAACAGGCAGGCGGGAAGGTGCTAGTGTCACATTTTTACTTTGTTATTCTGCATTTTTATCTTAGTTGTTATTGGTGGATGATCTAAAACACTTACTGTATATACGTTGAAGCTTACAATTAAATGCACATGTTTCTGTGAAATATAATTTGGGTCTATATTAGAACATCGAAGTTTCAAAACTTTGAATGTTCTAATATCGACCCCTATTCAGTGAAAGCGGAAAACATCGAACATACAGAACAGCGATTTTTTTTCCTAGCGAAAAAATTTGCTGCTCCAAAACACATACACACAACACAAGCACACCAAACAAACAGCAATCCACACACATACACCAAAAATCTTACACCTAACCATACACTAAAATATACACACACCACTAACTATCCACTTACCTTAACCCTAACCCTAACCCTAAGGTCCGTCACTATTGCACACTCACTTCACCCGCGCCCTAACCCTAACTCACCTACCCCCCTAACCCTCACGTCCACACAATCGTACACTTACCTGACCCACGCCCTAACCCTCACGTCCACACAATCGCACACATACCTAACCCGCGCCCTAACCCTAACTCACCTAACCTGCCCTAACCTTCACGTCCACACAATCGCACACATACCTAACCCCGCACCCTAACCCTAACTAACCTAACCCACACTCAATCACACACTTACCTGAACCCGACCCATAACTTTCCACCACAGCGCTGAAAATACTGAAGCAACAGAAACGGACAACCAAATTCTTTCCCTAGGAAAAAATTTGGTTTTCTGTTGCTTTCATATTTTCAGCTTTTGCTGAATAGGGTCAATATTAGAACATTTGAAGTTTTGAAACTTCGATGTTCTAATATAGACCCTATAATTTCTGTCTAGTCTAACCCGGTTATTGTACCTTGGGGAATGATGCATAAATTCTCTCCAAGTTCCTACTACTGAATTCATATATTCCATTTGAAATATTTTCATATTTTTTAGAAATGTACCCTCTTTCGTTATATTTTCCCTTCTAGGTCCCCCAAACATATCCTCACTGTTGCAAATTAAATTCTAGTTCCCATCTGTAAGTAATATTCCCTGCCGAAAGCTGATTATTCCTGTCACAAAAGGAAATATTGTCAGCCTAGCTGTCTGGAATTTTGTAAATATTTATATGTCATTTGCGAATATTAATATGATTTATATAGAAATGTAACAAAAGGAGATACTGCCAGCCAAGCTATCTGGAATTTTGTTAAGTGGTTGTGTGTCATTTGTGAATATTAACATGATTCATATGCCTGTGTTATAAATGTATTAGAACTGTATGTTATGTGTATATCAAAAAGTTGGTACAGAAGTGTGTGTGAAAAGGGTTTGTACAGTATTGAGCTTAAAGATGTAGCCATAGTATACCCTGTTTTAAAAGAACAGAAATGTATATAAACTATTGAAGCTGTGTAAATGTATATGTTTTAACAGTGGGAACTGGAACTTAGAAGGTTAACTTGCAAAACTTCAAAAAAATTGTTGAAATTAAATTGTTTTATAACTGCACCATAAAAGATAGTTTCAAGGCAGCAAGGAGACAGGGTGTCTAAAACTAGGAAGCCTTTTGCATTGTTTTGTAAGTGTTTTATTGTTTTATGTCTTCCAGCAGCTGCAAAGATCTAAGGACAATGTATTTTTCACAGGGAGATGCTAAATTCTGGCAGTTTCTGGCAAAGGGGGTTTTCTACTACTACTATTGGCAAAGCAGATGACAAAAGTGATGTCATCCTGCAAGTATCCCAGCAGCGATATTTGAGATGTTAATTTAAGAACTCTCTGAGAGAGAGACAGTGCATTTTGTATTTTGTCTTTGACCTGGCAGCATCATCTAGGAAAACCCACACACCACATCTGTCTTGCCTAGCTCTGTAAGTAAGTTAACTAGGGTACAGTAATTTCTTTTAGATATAGTTTGGAATATAGTAAAGATTTGCTTAGATGTTTCCTATATTTATTTGAGACTGTCCTGCAATGTTGTTTTAAATATTTCCTGTGATTTTGAACTCTGAAGTGACTGTGAATACATATTTAGTATTGTCTTGTTCTTTTATTATTTATTGTTAAATGTATTTAAACCTCTCAATTGTGGCTGGTCCGTCTAAAGATATTTAAGCTCTTAGCGTACTTGCATATCTATTTAGTGACAATGTGCAGGCCACTGCTAATAGCCTTGATCTTGGTCAAACTACCATTTGGATTAATAGTAACATTACACAGTAAGATTGGACACCCTTTGCTAAGGACCTTAAAGTAGCTGATAAGGAGTGACTGATGGCAGGTGAAACTACCTTATAGTCTGGGCAGAAGGGGGCATAGCTAGTAAATCTGTGCCAGCCTTTCCCAGGTGTGTGTGTGCATATGTGTGTGTATGTGTGTGTGTGTGTGTGTATAAATCAAACTTCTAAGAGTGTGTGCGTCAGCTACTTGGGCATGGACATGAAGTAGTGGTCAGACAAAGAGGATGCTGGAGGTCTTGGCTTGGTCACTCAGCTGAGATCTCAGCTCTATAGCTGTGCCAGTGGGGAGTCTTATTGGGGATCTGGAGAAAGAGGGAGAAATGAGCTGACTGTAGTCTCTGTGAGCTCTTAAAGTAAATTGCACTTTACTGTGTGTGTATTTATCATCCTCCCAGTGTGTACGTCCCCCACTGTTGCCAGTGGTGAGGAATGAGGCTTCTTGATTACTGAGCCAGTCCTGGGGTGTCACAATTTCTCCCAAAATTTTCTTAAGCTCCATAATTGTAATTTTAGATAGAATATAAATGCATGCCAGTATAATCCCCCTCCCTTGCCAGTAGCCCTTCACTAGCAGAAACCTACCATTATTATCATTTTTACCTCATCAGTCACAATTCCTGAATGTTTGCTCCTGTTCTGCTATGAATTTGGTGAGTCCCTGCACCAGGTTCCTGGTTTGCTCCCAGGCCATGTAACTGCAATGGTAGTTCAGGTTTATTGGTGTTGGAGAATTGTGGAGCCTACATTGATGTATGTCATTGGAAGCCCAGCCCCAGGTGTAGACTAACTTTATTGCAGCCAGACTAAAAGGTTGGAAGCCTGTCCTGCTCACTATTGGCAAAGCAAGTTATCACCCATCTCCCACTGGAAAAGAAGTCCTGCTTGAAAAGTTACAAGACTCAACTCTACATTCTTCCACCTCAGTGGGATTGAAAGCCTGTCCTGCTCACTATTGGAAAAGCAAGTTATCACCCCCCATCTCCCACTGGAAAAGAAGTCCTGCTTGTAAAGTTACAAGACTCAACTCTACGCTCTTCCACCTCAGAGGAGTTGAAAGCCTGTACTGCTCACAACTGGCAAAGCAAGTTATAACCCCCATCTCCCATTGGAAAAGAAGTCCTGCTTGAAATGTTATAAGACTCAACTCTATACTCTCCCACCTCAGAGGAGTATGTGCAGTTGATAAATATTTCCAGCTGTATTTATCTTTAGTGTTTGTAAGGCCACCTGCACACCCCTGAACCAGACCTTTGCCTCCCCCCATCCCAGATACTCCTGTAACATAACAAGCCTCCATCACAGTTCTCACCACTTACTTATCCTCCTCACTGACCTTACTTATCAACTCTCTACTTATTATTTAACTGTTTTCCCTTGCTATCCCCTCTATCTTCACCCCCCAACCCTCCCAACTCCCAGTTAGTCTCCTCTGTCCTACACACCTAGTCTCACCCATTAAACCTGCCCTGCTGTATTCTGCTAGCCTGCTCTCTCACTGAACCCCCACACTCTCCTCTTTAGAACATTATGACAGCTTACCCAGCTCTTTCTGCTGCACTACACATTGTTTTTCTAATATCTGGCTGCCTGCTGTATCCAGACCTAACAGTCAAATATCCTTTCCCTGAGGAATTCCTTCACAAAGTATTTCATGTTTTACTCTATCCCTCATTACCCATAATTCCTTGTGGGATACAAATCCCTTACATTGGCGTCCCGCGCCATCTTTCATCACTACTAGTCCCCCTCCTGGACAGGTCTGGTTCCCGGTGGTGTGTGACAGCCATAAATGAGTAAACAGAGTGCTGTAATAGTCAGTAGATAGGGATTGTTATACAGGGCTCTTGCTCAAACTACGGTATATTTTCCTAATCTGTTTATCCCTGTTACTGTATTATATCCCTGCAATTTTCAGTATGCAATGTATCTGGAAACTGTTATGTACTGTGTAGGTGATAACCAGATGTTGGAAAATAACCTGTTGTATTTATCAATACCTAGCGGCTTATTGACAGGTTTTTATCATAACAACGGTCTACCACTGTAACTGACTTAGTCAAACACCTGCTATTTTCCAGCACCTAACATACCTGAAAATTGTGTCCTACTGCTTAGGCACCTAGATGTATATTTATCTGGTAATAGAAAGCTTGCGAGTGTCTGACCATTAGAGGCATTATCACTCCTGTAGCAGTGTTAGTTTATGTTCAGTCACGGCATAAACGGAATGTGTACCGAAAGTTAGTTAAAATATATTGCCCGGTTTGCGACTTTAGCACAACGAGCATTTTATACATGCCTACTGCCTTGTTTAACTGATATTGGCATCTTCTTCATCAGCAGTAGTGAATGATTGCACACAGCAGTTACCGGACTTATGTTTAGTGTTCTTAACTCAACTTTAATGGTCTGCTGCTTCCTACATAGATTTTAAACTCCTGACTTGAGTGTGAGTCATTTATTTAAGTGTGTTCACCACATTCTCATGTTCAGCAGCTGCTCTATCACACATGCATTACTGTTGTATCTTGTAACTGTTTATTGACTAATGTTTTGAACAGTCCATAAAGTTTATACTGCTGTTCTATCATGTTTACGGCATCTGTACATCAGCCAAGATAGAGTGCACATTTCTACACAAAGCAGCAATGTGGATTTCTCGTCCCTATACGACAGACACCTTACCTCTTAATTAAAAGCTAGCTGCATGTATTATACTTTTCTTGTATGGTTGCACCTCACAGCAGTGGCTATAGTCCTTGCATGGCATTGTTATTGTTCTTGCTGTGGTTGGAACTGTTCAATATTTGATAGCAACAATATTTAAAGTGGATTTTGTTTTTGATCTGAACTGCCTTAGATAAATACTGTGCCTTGTCTACTTACTCCAGCTAACTTCTCTCCACTCCTGCTATTCCCTCAACCCTTACTACTAATCTCTATCTACATTTAGTTTCTGACTAACCCCCCCTTCTTCCACCCTGTCCTCCTTACTTACCTCAACCTCCATTCCTGACTCTTCTCCTTCTCCTCCTCTGCATCTTTATCCTCATATGCTCACATTTGCCTGCCTTTCCTCTCTCTTTTTTAGGTTGGAAGCCTGTCCCTGCTCACTATTGGCAAAGCAAGTTATAACCCCCCATCTTCCACTGGAAAAGAAGTCCTGCTTGAAAAGTTACAAGACTCAACTCTACACTCTTCCACCTCAGAGGAGTATGTGCGGTTGATAAATATTTCCAGCTGTATTTATCTTTGGTGTTTGTAAGGCCACCTGCATACCCCTAAACCAGACCTCTGCCTCCCCCCATCCCAGACACTTCTGTAACCTAACAAGCCTCCCTCACAGTTCTCACCATTTACTTATCCTCCTCACTGTCCTTACTTATCAACTCTCTACTTATTATTTAACTGCTTTTCCCTTGCTATCCCCTCTATCTTCACCCCAAATCTCCCAACTCCCAGTCAGTCTCCTCTGTCCTACACACCTAGTCTCACCCTTTAAACCTGCCCTGCTGTACTCTGCTAGCCTGCTCTCTCACTGAACCCCCACACTCTCCTCTTTAGAACGTTATGACAGCTTACCCAGCTCTTTCTGCTGCACTACACATTGTTTTTCTAATATCTGGCTACCTGCTGTATCCGGGCCAACCCCGCTTTGTTCGCCCTCCCTACACTTGGGTGTACTTTTCTACCCTACCCCCATTCCCACCCACCCCATATCAATTTCCTTTATAGCTAAACACCACACCCACTCTTCCTCCCACTCTCACTTTCTGCTCTATTTCTCCAATTAAAACTCCTCCCACCAAAACCCTCCCCATACAACATACTAACACCACCCCACTTCCTGCTCTTTATCCAATCAAAACACACCCCTCCCACCTAGCACCACCCCATTCCCTACACTTACTTCTCTTTATAACCCTAACCTCTCTTTACCTCTCCTTCCTTCCTACTCCCCAACTTCTAACACTTACTTTATCACTTCCAGTTGTATTACATCCACCCTCACATTCTTTCTCAAGCTCAAACTCCCCTCTTCACTCTATCTCTGTAACCCTATCACCTCTACTCACACCTCACTACTCTCCACACTATAATGACCTCTTCTTCCCTCTCCCCCTCTCTCCACCCCATATTATTATCCCTCCTACTGCTCACCTCTCATCTTACTTCTTTCCACATTCCCCAACTTCCTCTTACTACACTACTCACTCCAACACACACCACTTCTTCACTATATCACCCTCACTCTTTTCCTTATCTGAATTCCACTTACCCAAAATTAAACTACCTCCCACAATTCCCACACTTAACCATGTAAAACTGAAATTAATCAACCCATATTCACTTCTATCCTCTCTTATTCATTCAACACCTTTCTACTCTCTGGTGACATTCACTCCAACCCAGGCCCACAAGCTAAGCATACTGCTCCTTCCTCTACCACACAAACTCCCCCCAAACACTGGCAAGTATCCTCCTAAGCATCTCTCTTTCTTCTCCATCAACATCCACAGTATCCTTAACAAAATTACAGAATTTCACTCATTGATAACTCAGTACTCTCCCAACATAGTCACTCTCTCAGAAACCTGGCTTAAACCACACATCTCTGACAAAGAATTCCTCCCACCAGGATACAACATTCTCCACCTAGACATAACCCATAAGAAAGGAGGTGGTGTTGCTATTCTGTATTCCAACCACCTAACCTTAAACCCCCCCCCCGCCCAATCCACCTCCCTCCTTCTTCCCTGCTGAGCTTCTAATAGCCAACTTTAAACCTAATCCCCACAAGACCATAACAGTTGCTGCCATCTACATACCACCTGGTGACAACATACCATACTAGAACAGATTCTAAACTGGTTATCTGACCACATCCTTAGTGAAACCATTATACTGGGTGATGTTAATATCAATTGGCTTACCCTTACCAGTAACTCACCTTCCACCAGCATAAACCTATATGGTTTCACCCAACTCATCTCATCTCGCACATTCCTTAACAAATCCACTAACTCTAGCTCTATCATTGACTGGATCCTCATTACCAATCCCAATCTCTACCCTCATACTGAAACACTACCTGACTCAATCAGTGATCACTGCCCCATACAAATCTCTCCCCACATCCCCAAACCCCATAAATACAAAGAATCCCAAAAATTATCCACTTTTAACCCTAACACATTTAATCACACCATCTCTCAAATAAACTGGACCTCCCTCTTTACATTACCCTTTGATGATGCTATTTCATTCTTAACTCCACTTTTCTCTACATACTCAACTCCCTTGCCCTTCCACGTACTGTCAGAGTCAAATCCCACAACTCCCCCTGGCTAACACACACAACTTGTACTCTCATGCAAAAATGAGACTCCATGTGGAAACTCTGGTCCAAAACTAAATCTCCATGCCACTTCCAAGCCACCAACTCTAGCTCTATCATTGACTGGATCCTCGTTACCAATCCCAATCTCTACTCTCATACTGAAACACTAACTGACTCCATCAGTGATCACTGTCCCATACAAACCCTCCAAATCTCCCCCCACATCCCCAAACCCCATAAATACAAAGAATCCTGAAAACTATCCACTTTTAACCCTGACACATTTAATCACACCCTCTTTCAAATAAACTGGACCTCCCTCTTTACATTACTCTTTGATGATGCTATCTCATTCTTAACTCCATTTTTCTCTACATACTCAACTCCCTTGCCCCTCCACATACTGTCAGAGTCAAAATCCCACATCTCCCCCTGGCTAACACACGCAACGTGTACTCTCATGCAAAAAAGAGACTCCATGTGGAAACTCTAGTCCAAAACTAAATCTCCATGCCATTTCCAAACCTACAGGGACCTCCAAAATCTCACCAAAAAACAAATTAATCAAGATAAAAAGAATTTCTATCACCAGCCTCAGTACTCACAATCCAGTAACCCTAAAAAATCCAGGAGCACTATCAACCATATTCTCCACCCAGGTAACCCATCAACACCCAACCCTTGCCCAAATAACTCACCTGTCAAAACTGCCTCCTCCTTTAACTCCTGTTTTATCAACACAATAAGTCAACTAATGCAAAAGTCTCCCCTACCCCCCCCCCCCACACACACACATTACAACACCACCTCAGGTTAACTTCCTCCTCTCCCTAAAAACAGTCCCTACTAGATACATTAAAAAACTCCTCCTCAAGCTCAAACCCTGCTCCTCATCAGCAGACAACCTACCATCTCTCTTCCTAAAATACGTTG
This sequence comes from Protopterus annectens, assembly GCF_019279795.1. NCBI lineage: Eukaryota > Metazoa > Chordata > Ceratodontiformes > Protopteridae > Protopterus > Protopterus annectens. The sequence continues at coordinate 1,081,532,889 of NC_056743.1, forward strand.
CACCGTCCATAGCATATCCAGTTTCCATCCTAATTATCCGTTCTATCACAGAATCAACTGTTCCAACTCTTTGGAAAAAATTCTATACAATTCCTATAAACAAAGGTGGCAATTCCTTAGAACTCTCAAACATCTGACCAATTGCTATACTTTCTCCCCTCTCCAAAGTCCTAGAACACTGTGTACACAAACAAATCATGGCCCAGCTCCTACAACACAACCTGATCACCCATGCCCAACATGGTTTTCGTCCACAGCACAGCACCTCCACTGCTCTCATCTCTTTCACCAATACCATCTCCCAAGCCAGAGACAACAACAAACTCATTTCTTGTCTATTCTTAGATCTGTCCAAAGCCTTTGACACAGTCTCTCATCCAATCCTTCTCTCAAAGCTTTCTCAACTTAACCTTTCCCCCAACAACTATTTGATTTAGCAGCTACCTCTCAGACCGGCACCAATCTGTCAAATGGCTCTCTCCTCTCTCTCCTTTTCTCCCTATTAACACAGGTGTCCCACAGGGCTCCATCCTTGGACCCCGCCTTTTTAATATCTTTACCAATGAACTCCACAACTCTTGTCCCCAGTTATCCCTCATACATTACACGGATGACTCTACCATTATATTTATAGCTGATAATCCAACTGAACTACAAACCCTCACACAAACATCTTTTAACCACACCGAAACTTGGCTAACTCAACACCTTCTCACACTTAATCCAAAAAAAACAAAACTGCTACTTTTTCTCCCAAAATCCCACCTCTCTCTGAAATCCTCCTTCACCATCTCTTCACTCAACAACACTAAAATAGCTCCAGAAACCCATACCAATCTCCTCGGAGTAATCATAGATGACCAACTCAAATTTGACCTTCACATTCATCACAGTATAAAGAAAGCCCATCAGAAGCTTGGTCTTCCTTATAGAAATAAAACATTTCTCACTCCTGAAACTAGAATAACCCTAGCCAATGCCTACCTCCTCCCCAACATCTTCTATAGCGCACAAATCTATACTAACATACAGTCTACACTTCTCTCCAAACTTGAAGCTACCTACAACAAAGTGGCTCGATTTGCTGCAAACTTATCACCCAAATCCCACCACTGTCTGGCCCTCAAGTCACTACACTGGCTTGAATTTCCAAACCACCTCAAATATACCCAACTTCTCATTATCCACTCCATTCTCAACAAACCATCCTCCTGTCCTAGTCTCTCTTCACTAGTCTCCCTCTAAGCTCCCACTTGATCATTAAGGAGCACAGATCAACATTTGCTACAAATTTACGAACCTAACAAATGTGCAGGACAGAACTTATATAGCTACTCTCCAGCCATCCTCTGGAATAAGCTTCCCTTGCCTCTAAGAAGCCTACCTCAGACCCATACTTTCAAAATCTCTCTTAAACACTATCTTACCCACCTCACTACTTGCCCCTGCAACCACCCCCCTTTAACCTAGTACACATCTTGGTCTCTTCACACCTCTTTCACCTTCCCTTGATCAGCCTACTATCTATCTCATTCTCCCTCCCTATCACCTATCAAACCCCCTCTTCCCCACACACCTTCCTGCCACCCCATACCTTTTACCTCAAGACCTGCTCTCTCCTACCTAACTCTTGACAGTATGTATAAAATCTTTCCCAACTCCTCGCAGGCCACCTATTTCATACTAGGACCCTCACAATTGCTAATCCATAAATCCTATCAACTCATTATCACCCCTCTTCACTAACTCTGCAAACTCCCCCTAAATCCCACTGCTCCCCTCTACTTATCCTACTTACATCACCCTCAACTACCCTCCATCTGCTCTAACTCCATTACAACTTTAAAGCTGCCATCTAACTGTATCTGTGTTAAAACTCTCACTTGCCTCCCTATTTATATGCAATTAACTATCATTACTCTGTGTATTTAGCAAAATTTGTGTTCTACTATTTTTTGCATTCTTCTATTAAGTATCGTGTAAATAGCAGATTTTTTAAATTCTTGTATTATTCTACTATATTCTGGAGCTTTTCTCCCCGGGCCTCCGCTGAAAAAGGGCTCTGTCCTAGTCAGACTTTCCCGGTCAACAAATATCAAATAAATAAAAATAAATAAATTGGAGCTCCTCTAGTAACTAGTATAATTATTTCACTTATTCTTTGTCTTTGATACTCTGCTGAATATCCATCCTGAAATCCTTTCTTTATGAAATTCATATGCTCATTTCTTTCCAAGTGTGTCTCCTGTAACGTTGTCATTTGCACTCTGCATTTCTTAATATAATTCAATACCCTTTCCTTTTTGTCTATACCTGTGAGGCCACTAGCATTCCATAATAATATAGATGGTGTAGTCATTATGATAAGAATTTATTATTCCCACCTATTATATATATGGCAGCATTTTTAAATGTCTTTTTCCAGTTTTTGAGGTACACACACCCACTAATGTATGGCAGGTTGATCTTTTGTACGGTTGTTTCTTGTCATGCCTATGTGAACCCATGTCACATTTTACAAGACTTTCTGTTTTAAAGAAAATCTTCAAACAAAAAAACAAAACAAAATACACACCCAGAACACTCCCCATAACCTATTAAATAAAAGCAAACACACAAAACTATGGACATCTTTAAATAATGAAGCTTACTTAACCCTCCTCGTATGAACAATTGTCCCAAATTGACAGCTGTACACACAGGCATAACCTAACTTTAAATTAAGGATATCCACACTAAGATGCATGTTACAGCCTGTCCTCTTATTTACCATAATTGCTGTCTGTTTTTGTCTTGTCTTTATTCCCCTCCTATGTATGAAACACAGCTTGCATGTTTTCAGAAAACATTAACCTTTAGCCTTAAAAATGGCTTTTACTGCATACCAGTCAGCTTGTCTCTATGGAAACCTCAGAATAAACTGTTTACGAAGTTGGAAATTGATAGTGTGATGATGAATGTGGTAGTGCATATGCTCCGCAAGTTGGTTGTGCAATGGATTGGAGTGAGTTGGATGAAGTGGTGGTTAGTGTGCCCAAGGGTGAGAGAGCGGTGATTGGAGTGGATTTCAATGGGCATGTTGGTGAGGGGACAGAGGGGGATGAGGAAGTGATGGGTAAGTATGGTGTTAAGAGGAATGCAGAAGGTCGGATGGTGGAGTCTGTGAAAAGGATGAACATGACTGTGGTGAATATGTATTTTAAGAAGAGGGAGGTGCATAGAGTGACATACAAGAGTGGAGGATGATGCACACAGATGGATTATATCCTAGGCAGGAGGGCCAGTCTGAAGGAGTTTGGAGACTGTAAAGTGATGGCAGTGGAAAGCATAGTTAGGCAGCATAGGATGGAGGTCTGTAGGATGATGTTGGTGATCAAGAAGAGGAGGAGGAGAATGAGGGCAGTGTCAAGGATCAAATGGTAGAAGTTGAAAAAGGATGATTGTGAGGTGGAGGTCAGGGAAGAGTCAAGACAGGCACTGGGTGGCAGTGAAGTGTTACAGAATAGCTGAGTAACTATAGCAGAGCTGGTAAGGGAAACAGCTGGAAAGGTGCTTGGTGTGACATCTGGACAGAGGAAGGAGGACAAGGAGACCTGGTGGTGGAACAAGGAAGTACAGGAGAGTATATAGAGAAAGGGTTGGTGAAGAAGTGTGACTATCAGACAGATTAAGAAAGTAGACAGGAGTATAAGGAGATGACGTGTATGGTGAAGAGAGAGGTAGCGAAAAGTTAAGGACAAGGTGTATGGAGAGTTGTGTGAAAGGTTGAACACTAAGGGGGGAGAAAAGGACATGTACCAATTGGCTAGAGATAGGGATCAACCTGGGAAAGATGTGCAGCAGCTAAAGAGTGATAAAGGATAATGAGGGAAACATACTCGTAAGCGAGGAGAGTGTGTTAAGCAGATGGAAAGAGTACTATGAGGAGCTGATGAATGAAGAGAATGACAGAGAGAGAAGGTTGGATGATGTGGGGACAGTGAATCAGGAAGTGCAACCGATGAGCAAGGAGGAAGTAAGGACAGCTATGAAGAGGATGAAGAATGGAAAGGCTGTTGGCCCAGATGACATAACTGTGGAAGCATGGAGGTGTTTAGGAGGGATGGCAGTGGAGTTTTTAACCAGATTGTTTAATGAAATCTTGGAAAGTGATTGGATGCCTGAGGAGTGAAGAGGAAGTGTTTTAGTAAGAATAAGGATGATGTGTAGAGCTGTAGTAACTACAGAGGGATAAAATTGATCAGTCGCAGCATGAAGTTATGGGAAAAAGGACTGAAAGCTAGATTAAGAAGGGAGGTGATGATTAGTGAGCAGCAGTATGGTTTCATGTTGGGAAAGAGCACTACGGATGCAATGTTTGCTCTCAGGGAGTTGATGGAGAGGGTCTATATCAAAATTCCGAAGAGGTACAACACCGAATGTGAAAACATCAAACCCAAAATATTGAATGGTGAAAATAGCAAAGCCCCAGAATATCGAAATCTTACCTAGGGCAAGATTTCGGTGGGCCGTTCCGTGGCTTTGCTATTTCCTCCACTGTGGTGCGAGAGTTTATGGACCTTAGGGTTAGGGTGTGGGTTAAGGTAAGTGGATAGTTAGTAATGTATGTATGGTGTAGTGTAGGGTTGTGTTTTGTTAACTGTATGTGTGTGAATTAATTAGTTTGTGTATAGATTTGTAGGGTATGTGTGCAATAGTTATGGACCTTAGGGTTAGAGTGTGGGTTAAGGTAAGTGGATAGTTAGTAATGTATGAGTGGTTTAGTGTGGGGTTGGGTTTTGTTAAATGTATGTGTGTGGTTTATTTATTTTGGTGTGCTTGTGTTGGGTGTATGTTTCCTGGAACAGCAAATTTTTTCCCTGGGAAAAAAATTTGCTATTCTGAGCATTCGATGTTTTCAATATTCGAAATTCCAAGTTCGAACATATGATGTTCGACATTTTGGAGTTTTGAATATATGATATGGACCCGATGGAGAAGTATAGAGAAGGTCAGAAGGAATTGCATGATGTCTTTGTGGACTTAGAGAAAGCATATGACAGGGTGCCTAGAGAGGAGCTGTGGTATTGTATGAGGAAGTCAGGAGTAGCAGAGAAGTATGTAAGAGTGGTACAGGATATGTACAAGGGTAGTGTGACAGTGGTGAGGTCAGCATTAGGAGTGACGGATGTGTTCACGGTAGAGGTGGGATTACATAAAGGATCAGCTCTGAGCCCTTTCTTATTTGCAATGGTAATGGACAGGTTCACAGACGAGATCAGAGAGGAGTCCCCGTGGAGTATGATGTTTGCAGATGACATTGTGATCTGTAGTGAGAGTAGGGAACAAGTTCAGGAGAGCCTAGGAGAGATGGAGATATGCTCTAGAGAGGAGAGGAATGTAGGTCAGCAGGACTAAGACAGAATATATGTGCGTGAATGAGAGGGAGGATATAGGAATGGTGAGGATGCAGGGAGTAGAGTTGGCAAAGGTGGATGAGTTTAAATACTTGAGATCAGCAGTTCAGAGTAATGGTGAGTGTGGAAGAGACATGAAGAAGACAGTGCAGGCAGGATGGAGCGGGTGGAGAAGAGTGTCAGAATTGATTTGTGACAGACTGGTTCCAATAAGAGTGAGAGGGAAGGTCTACCAGATGGTAGTGAGACCAGCTATGTTATATGGGTTGGAGATGGTGTCACTGATGAAAAGACAGGAATCAGAGCTGGAGGTGACAGAGTTAAAGATGTTATGATTTGCACTAGGTGTGACGAGGATGGACAGGATTAGAAATTAGTATATTAGAGGCCAGCTCAGGTTGGACGGTTTGGAGACAAAGCCAGAGAGGTGAGATTGTGTTGCTTTGGACATGTGTTGAGGAGAGATGCTGGGTATATTGGGAAAAGGATACTAAGGATGGAGCTGCCAGTAAGAGAAAAAGAGGAAGGCTTAAGATAAGGTTTATGGATATGGTGAGAGATGACATGCAAGTGGTTGGTGTGACAGAGCAAGATGCGGGGGAGAGGAAGAAATGGAAAGAGGTGATCTGCTGTGGTGAGCCCTAATGGGAACAGCCAAATGAAGAAGAAGAAAAAGAAGAAGGATCATAGGATCATAGGAAGTTACTAGGCTCATGGCCCTAGGGCCCTTACAAGCCTAGCCAATTCTGCCCTTGTTTTCACGATCAGCACCTATTGCCCCTGTCCAAGAGAGACACAGGGGGAACCCCTGGGGTGAATTTACGGTTACCCATCCAGTCATGCAGATTGCGCTTGAAGAGGGCTTAAGAAGTGCTCTGCTTTACATGAATTGTGAGTCTGTCCCACAGGTGTGGTAACCCCTGGGAGACAAATCTGTCCCTCCAGCAGGTTCTATTAATGCCACATACCAGATTAAGGACTTTACAGCGAGTAATGTGTGAGGCATTGGTCTTACAGATATGCAGCATTTCCAATAAAGCAGAGATTACCTTATACACAGGGCAGAGATTGCCTTTGAGTAGTCTGTATGAAACGGAGTAAAGTGACAGTGATTTCAGCTGATCCACATAGGACAGATGCTAAAGACCTTGAATTCTCCTCGTGAGAAACCTTTGTGGTCTCTCTAATTGCTGCAGGTGTTTGGAAAGGTACATACCAAAAGGGGTGTTGTACTCAATTATTGGCCTGATGAAAGTAGAGAATAGGGAGGTTATAACTTTTTTTTTCTGGAAGCAATGCACTTACTTATGAGATGAGCAATATAGAATGTCCTTCTTACCACTGTGGAGACATGGTGATCAAAGGTAAGGTTGCTGTCAACCTGTGTGCCCAGGTCTCTCAGCACTGAGTGCATACCTATTGTGTTTCTATTGATGTGGTAGTTAGCCAGAACATCATTCTTACTGAAAGGCATGATAATACATTTTTTGCATTGAGTTTAAGGCCGTGGCTTTGGCACCAATCATTTGTTTGCGTAAGACTCTTTTGTAGGATGTTGACATCATTTGGGGATTCTATGACTGCTCCCAGTTTGCAGTCGTCAGCAAACTTTGTCAGCTGTAGACCTTTAGTTTTTGCTTGTACATTGGAGAAATAGATTCCAAACAGTAGAGGTCCCAGGACTGATCCCTGTGGAACTCCACTGGTTACGGATCTGCTGTTGGAGGTTGATTTCCCTATTTTGACTGTATGGGTTCTATCAGTGAGCCAGTTAGTGACCCACCTAACGATATAAGGATTGACTCTGTCAGTAATGCCTCAGTAGGGAATAGTGTCAAAAGCCTTGGCCAAGTCCAGGTAGGCTGTATGCACAGTTTTCCCCTCGTCCAGGGCTCTGGTGACTGTCTCAAAGAACTCCACCAGGTTTAACAGGCATGATCTCCCTTTGACAAATCTAAACTGAGTAGGATCAAGTGTTTGGAGATTACCTATATCTTTGTTGATAAGGTCCATGATGATTTTCTCCATGGCCTTGCAGATAAGGGTAGTCAGGCTAATAGGTCTATAGTTCTTGGGGTCAGTGAAAGTATATTTATGCAAGGGGATAATGGTGGCCATTTTCCATTCAGCTGGGATGAAGACAGTGCTTAGACTACGATTGAAAAGAGTGCCCAATGGTGTTGTTAGTTCTTGTTGTAGCCCATGTAGGACACAGCCTGGGATGTTATCAGGTCCCATAGATGCTGTGTTTTTGGCCTTAGAATGGGCATATATGACCTGCTCTCTAGAGAAACAAGATGGGGACAGGTGGCAGGAATGTCATGGGGCATGTGTGATGGGGACAGGGGAGTGAAGCTTTCAAAAAACCTGTTGGCTAACAGGTTTGCTATGTCCTTAAGCTCAGTGTATGCGGTATCATTAATTACCAATTCAGCGCAGATCCGGGTCTTACTTTTTAGGCTATAGATGTAACTAAAGAACACCTTATGGTTGCCCTTAGTTGAGGACACTAATTTGGATCCATAGTTTGCTTTGAAGTCTTATTTGCTTGTTTAAGCTCAGGAGGGAGTGTTTCCAGTTTAGGGCATGCTCCCTCTTAATTTTAGACAATAGTTTCATCCTCTTTTTCTAAAGCTTGTTAATGGCAGTTGTCCACCAGGCTCTTCCTTGAAGAGCTTGTTTTAGTCCTATCAAGTATCGCTGTGCCAATGCAGTTAGACAGGGGCTTGTAAAAGGTGTAGGACTTGGCATAATTGCCAATTCCATCTGAGGAGGGAGGTCCAGTGAAGCTATTTATACCACCCATAGCCGGCCTTAGGCATAGGCCAACTAGGCAGCTGCCTAGGGCGCAGCTCTAGCAGGGGCACTTTTCCAGTAATCTGGATGGTGTAGGTAGACCAGGAAGGGGGCACTAAGTGATGTTGGGGGCACTGCAGAGACCTTTTGCCTAGGGCACCAGTAAACCAAAGGCCACCCCTGGCACCCCCTAGAAGGATATAATCTGCTTTGGAGAAGTTGTTTTAGTTTAGTTGCTGCTAGAGATCTGCCCTCATCTGCATACTTCTCAAAATAAACATTCATTTGCTTAAAGAAAACTTTTCATTATATTCTGTGTTCTCTTATTTACTTGCTTACACAAAAAATGTTATTAGATTAAGCCAAGGGCCCTACTCCAGACATTCAGCTATGCAAAAGAAAAACATATCAACTATACATATATTACAATCTGTGCACTTTTACACCCCATCCCAGGCTGGCATATTGTTTTAAAGTGCTTTTTACTATATTTGTCTGAGGAAAAAGACACTTTTAAAGGTGTTCTATTTTTAATGAACTTTGTTGCTTGTTTTCCTTGGGAAAGAGCCACCATTTTTGGCTTGACCATGGAACAAAGTGTTGGTCACCCAGTCAATCCTTCTTCCAGCCATAAAAAGAAAAAGTCAAGAAAACAGCCTTTGCCACCACACCAGACTAGCAATTTGCCTCAGCTGCAGGTGGGTTACTCTGCTTTGGTCATTTGTTGCACCTCAGACCACTCATCTTTTAACACAGATCCCTCTGGTGTAGCACCTACCACAACTATGAACTGGTGAACTGGAGGGTTAGACATGTCCTCTGCAGCTGTTAGGGTCTCTTTAGTGGACAGGTGAGGGTCACTCTTGTCAGTCCTGGGAGAGGGAATAGGGAAGGCTTCCCTGTTTTGTCAGAATGTAGTGTCCATCCCTAGGGAAGCTGTTGCTGTTGCCACTAATAATATTACCAGCCCAATTTTTCATGTCAAAAAGAAGCAGAAAACTAAGCATGTATATACTCCTCCTCAAATTTCCTTAGACAGGAGTAGTTCCTGAGACTGACTCATGGTTTAATTCAGGCTATTGATCCTTCTTGTAAGCTAGTTTCTGGTAAAAGAAAGATGAATAATTCCTTTCCTGAAGATATTCAAGATTCTAAATCTAGACAGCAGGATGAAGGGGCAGGTACATTATTTTCTCCTCAGATTTCGGATTCAGACTCAGAGGAGAGCTCAGTTTCTGATTCTCCCTGTGGGGGCTTGTCTTTCTCTGAGACTACTTCTAGAATGTGCAGGTGTTTTCTATGGGAGAAATCTGAGGGGTTTTTCAGTCCCTTAGAAACTGTTATGAGCTGTGTTACAGAAGGAATTTCCAGAACCTGCACCCATTCCTCCAGTTTTGTCTGCCTTGGAGGGTGTGTGTGCATCACTGCCTCAATTTTTCTGACAGTCAGCCAGCTGTGCCTAAAAAGGCAGATAAGATGTATACGTTCCTCAATCTTTTAGGATTTATACACTCTTCCAAAACCTGACCCAGCAGCTATAGCTTTAGTTAATCCTACTGCTGCTAAACATTTAGTTATTTCCAATCCTACTCTTTCTGATAAGGATGAGAACATTATTATTGATAAGTATGGGAAAAACGTATATGCTTCTGCAACTTTGATTTTTAGATTGTTGAATTATCAGGCTCATATATTAAGATTTGTCTTGAATAATTGTGAAAGTATGAGGAATGTTTTGTCTGATGTTTATTCTTCTGAGGAAAGATCTGCTTTAAATAATTTAATTTCATCTATTGTTCAAGTTACTACTCATTGCATACAGAGTGTGTGTATGACTGCTGATACTTCTTCAAAGGCTGTGGCCACTGGTACTGTTTAAGGAGGTTTGCATGGCTGCATTCTCAAAACCTCCCAGATGATGTTAAAATAAGATTTTAAATTGTCCTTTGAATGGAGATTTAGTTTTTGGCCCCTCTACTGCACATGTTTTCAAAAAATGTGATGAAAACTGTAAGCTGATACAGGGAATCTTTAACATTTTTCATTGCTCCTTTTCCAAATTTTCCAAGGAATACTTTAACTCTTCATCCAGTTTTGCCAAGAAATAAACAGTCTCAACAAAATGCAGGTAATAGATGATTAAACTCCCAAAGCCAAGGACAGTCCAATAAGTCAGAATGTCTGTTTAAGAGACTTAGTTCCCCCCACTACTCTGGCACCCCATTTTGTCTTCCAGAAAGCCTGAATCATCACTTTTCTCTTTGGCAACAGATGGTTTCAGACAACTGGATTCTGAAGATCATTCATCAAAGTTACAGATGTCAATGGGAGGAAAATCCTCCTTTCCATGGGATAATTTCTCATTCTCCAGACCAAACTCTTAAATGTCCACCTGTCCTTCATCACATGCTGTCCCAGTGAGTGATAGAACCAGTTCCCCCTTCCCAGGTGGGAAAGGGGTTTTATTCAAGGATGCTTTTATTGCTTAGAAACCAGTTCTGGATCCTTCTTTCCTAAACTTGTTTGTGATAATGACCAAATTTGAAATTATGTCACTTCAAAACCTGTTTCCTCTTCTTCCTCATTCAAGTTTCCTGGAAACACTAGATTTAAAAGATGCATATAACCACATCCCTTTTCATCCAGATTTCAGTTTTTTTTAAGGTTTTGTATGTCTGGATCACATTATCAGTTCTCTGCTTTACCCTTTGAACTATCAACTATACAAAGAGTGTTCTCATAGGTTCATATGTTCATAGGTTCATACTAGGCTATCTGCCCTAGGGCATTTATAAGTCTAGCCAGAGTGTGTTTGGCTTTCGCCACCCATTTTAAAGTAATTTTGCTATGCCCTTTTTCGAGGTTAGTATACTGTGCCTCTGTCTAACAGTGACACAGAAGTGATACCCGGGGTAAACCTATGATCTCCCATCCACTCATCAAGATTCCTCTTGACGAGAGTCAATGAGGGACTCTGTCTAACCTGGACTGGGATTTTATTCCAGAGTGAAGGGAGCCTCTGGGTTATGACTCTGTCCCTCCAGCATGTCCTATTTATTTCAGTGCTGAGGTTCAAGTCTCTCGAGCGCATAGCTCGATGGGATTTGGATTTTCTGTGGTGCAGCATGTCCATTAATTCCAGGTTGGACATGGCTTTATACGTCAGGCACAGATCGCCTCAGAGCAGGCGGTATGCCACTGAGTAGAGCTGGAGTTTCTTTAACCGGGCAGCATATGGCATCTGTTTGAGCCCTTTGATCCTCTTGGTGAGGTACTTTTGGGGTCTTTCCAGTTGCTGCAGGTGTCTGGTAAGGTACATCCCAAAAAGGGCATTGTACTCAATTATGGGCCTGATGAGGGATGAGTAAAGAGGCACGATGACCTCCCCTGATCTAGATGTGAATCCTTTCATGATTAGGTGGGCTATATAAAATGTTTTTCTAACCACTTTGGCCACGTGGTTGTCAAATGAGAGATTGCTATCAACATGGGTCCCCAGGTCCCTAATTACTTCTTCTGTACTTAATGGATTACCATCTATGTGGTAATTTGTGGGCACTTTGTTTTTGCCAAAGGGGATGACTATACACTTTTTGGCGTTTAGCTTGAGGCCATGGCTCTGGCACCAGTTGTCTGTTTCTATGAGACCCTTTTGGAGGGTGCTTGGGTCGGCTGGAGAGTCGATTATGGCGCCCAGTTTGCAGTCATCTGCAAACTTGGTCAGCCACAGTCCTTCCGTGTTGGCCTGTACCTCCGAGAAATATATACCGAACAAGAGAGGTACCAGGACTGAGCCTTGTGGAACGCCACTTGTAACTGGTTTGGAGTCTGACATAGCTCCAGCAATTCTAACCATGTGGGTTCTGCCCTTGAGCCAGTTTGCAACCCATCTAGTGACATAGGGGTTTATATTTAAGCTGGTGAGCTTATCTATAATGCCCGAGTGGGGTATTGTATTGAAGGCTTTTGCGAGGTCCAGGTAGGCTGTGTGGACCACCTTCCCCTCGTCAATGGCCTTGGTGACTGTTTCAAAGAAATCAACCAGATTTAAGAGGCAGGATCTGCCCTTAACAAAGCCAAACTGGGTAGGATCCAGTGTCTGTAGGTCCCCAATATCTTTATTTATGAGGTCCATGATGATCCTTTCCATAGCTTTGCAGACCAAGCTAGTCAGGCTTATGGGGCGATAGTTTCTAGGATCCGTTGAGGCACCACCTTTGTGGAGAGGGACCACTGTTGCTGTATGCCACTCTTTGGGTACATATCCTGTAGTAAGGCTGAGATTGAACAGTAGTTTTATGTTTGGGTTTAGCTCTTCTTGGAGTTCATGTAGGACGCAGCCCGGGACACCATCTGGTCCCATTGATGCTGTGTTTTTTGCTTTGGAGAGGGCAGCTCTTACCTGAGCATCTGAGATGTCAGGGGGGGCAGCACTCTGCTGGGATAGATATTTGCCCTTTTGGTGGGGGGGGGGGAAGAAGTTTGTGCTGAACCTGTCAGCTAGGATGTTGGCAATGTCTGTGGGTTCGGTGTATTTTTTTGTCATTTTGGACTAATTCTGAGCATATCTGAGAATTCCCACCCAGGTTCCTAACATAACTAAAGAAAGCCGTGTGATTATCCTTAGTGTCCTCTGCAATTTTTCTCTCTAAGCTGGCCTAAGACGATTTTATGAGTGCCCGTAGTTTTTTGCTAATACTGATCAGAGATGCCTTCCCTTTTTGGGATTTTGCTCTATCATGTAGTAGCTTCCTCCTTCTATTGTATAGTTTGTTTATGGCTGGGGTCCACCAGACAGGACGTCTGCCTTTGGAGGATTGGGTCTTGGTTTTATTTGGGATTGCATGATCCATGCATTCCTGAAGGTGTTCATAGAATGCATTTATAAAGGTTTCTACGGTCTGGGCCGTATTTTCCACAGGCCCGGGGGCTTTGAAGGATTCCACCTCGGTCTTGAGGAGTGTGAAATTTGCTTTAGAGAAGTTTTTCACTGTGGTTTTCAGGGCAGGGGGGGTGGAGTCGGGATGTGAATATCCAGTGAGATTAGTTTATGGTCTGATCTTACCAAAGAGGGATACACTTCTGGTCTGGAGCATAGAGTCCCCATATTGGTGATGATTAGGTCCAGTATGTTTTCCCCTCTTGTGGGAGTGGTAACAAACTGTTCCATAGCATTTGAGTTTATAAATTCTAGGAACCTTTGGGCTAGGGTGTTGGAGCTAGAGTAATGCTCCCAGTCTATGTTTGGGTAGTTGAAGTTGCCCAGTATAATGGTGTTTGGAGAGACCTTCATATTTTCCATTTTTTTTTTTTTTTGGTACATTCTGGTTAGTACTAAGCTAACTGCTCTTGCGAGCCATTTTAAGCCTAGCCAATTATCCCTTGTGAGACTCAAACCCTGCACCTTGCGTTTGTAAGGCAAATACCTTAACCATTGGGCCACCATCCCAACCCCAAATATAGGTTTATAGGTTCATAGATTAGTACTAGGCTAACTGCCCTTGTGAGCCATTTTTAAGCCTAGCCAATTATCCCTTGTGAGACTCAAACCCTGCACCTTCTGTTTGTAAGGCAAATACTTTAACCATCAGGCCACCCTCCCAACCCTCAGTGTTCTCAGGAAGGCTGAGTGGGGTTCCTGGGTTTGGGAGGGTGGTCTGTAGCAGGCTATAAACTGGAAGGCAGTTTTACCCACTGTTAGTTGCACATGGATAGTCTCTGATGCTTTGTGCTGTGCCACCAACCTGGAGGTGTGGGTATCTTTGACGAATATTGATAGCCCCCCTCCTTTTGTGGTTTGGTCCAAGTTTTGGGGCTGAAAAGCATGGTATGAGGCATAACCTGTTAGTGCTGGGGTGCTCTCGGGAGCCTTGAACCAGGTTTGTGTTACTGCACAGATATCGATGTTCTCCATGCTAAGGAGAGTTTTGAGTGTGTGCATCTTGAGGTTTAGACTTCTGACGTTGAGTAGCATTACTCTTAGTTTCTTATCCCTTGTGATACCTATGGAGGTGGGTTTGTCTTTTAAGCCTTGCCTAAAAAAGGCACTATGGGGGTAGCAAGAGCCTTTGCCAATATCCGAAAGCCCAGGGGTGACAGGTGCAAGCCGTCCCTAGTGAAGCATCGTGGCTTGTCGAGCATGTCATCCCAGGCTGACAGGCATTGGATCCCCTTTGAATGACACCAATACTTAAGCCAATTGTTGAAATTGATCATCTTGTCTTCATATTGTGGATTCATTCTTGGTGAGGGTAAGATGCTACTCAAGGTCAGGGTCATACCGGCCTGGGCTACAAGCTCAGAGAGCTCCTCTATGTCTCTTTTCATGTAGTCCAGGAAGGTACATCTCAGGTCATTCACACCAGCATGGACAATGACTGAGTCATATTTGTACTTGCCTTGGAGTGTCCTGAGTGCTTGTGTTATGTGGTGGATCCTAGCACCCGACAGGTAGCTCACCGTGACCTTCTCCTTGTTCAGCCTGGTGAGCGGGATGTCAGTGTGCCTGACGATAGAGTCACCTATTACAAGTGTATCAGGTGTGTTGTTTAGCCTTAAGGGCTGTGACTGTTCGGCACACTGGCTTTGTGAGCTATGTGTTGCACGTGTTTTGTTTTGGGGTAGCGGTTGCTTGGGTGTCTGCTTTGGAGGTCTCTGCTGCTTAGGCAGTTTTTTATTTAGAGCCTCCGTGTATGTTTTTGTGTGTTTATGTGTTTGGTTTGCTGTTGTGGTAGGCCTATGTGAGACTGGAATTGTAGTGAGTGTGGTTTCCTTCTCCTCCTAACTGGTTTCGCCAGTACTGAGTTGAGAGAGCTTAGCCTCCAGTATGGCTATATGGTTGCATCTCTCACATGTGTTGGAATTTGTTGGGAGGAGGAGAGGGTTCTCTGTGTACATGAGGCAGTTGTAACATTGCCGCAAGATTCCCAGATTCACCAGCTGGACCGGAGAGGAGATTGACAACTGACCTTTGGACATGCTAGAATAATATTGGGAATTCCTTTATAATTGAAAAAAAGGGCTAATGGGGAAAAAGGTACTCAAGGGGAGTTTGTGAGGGTGTAGTGCTTTTAATTTTTTTAGTGCTGACTTATATAATTGCTTTAGTGAGCAAGTGCCAGGTAACTTAAATGCAATGTGTTACAGGTAACTTAAATGCAAAAACGACAAACAGTAACTTTCTTTCAAGTGAAACAAGGAAATAAATACAGTAAGCAATGCAGATATCACTAGGGATCCATAGAAGCACTGAAAAGCCGCATTTTAGGTGGAATTAGCATTTCAGGGAAATAACAAGCAAACAAACAACAAGCATACAAACAAAACTAGATTCAGCAGGCCTGGATCTAGTATATGCTACAGCAAACAAGGTGTACCAATTTCAGTAAGAAACAGTTCAGATATGCAGGCACTATAAGCCTTTACCCAGAAATTCCCAGCTCAGAAGGGCAGAGTCCAGCCTCTCCTCCCACAACAGTGCAGACCACGAACCTTCTTAATGTAAAATAACTGGCCTGAAGCCCAAGTGCTTAAACCAGAACTAATACACTTTTAGAATAACAGACCCTGAGCCCTCAATCAGCAGTTCCCAACTTAGAAGGATGTAAGCTACCTGTCCTGCCACCACAGTGCAGGCCACAAACCTTCCTAATGTAAAACAACTGGTCTGAAGCCCAAGTGCTTAATCCAAAAGACTTAGAATGATAGCTACACTTTAATCAAGTTACTACCAAGCAGTAATAAATACAATTGAATACTTTAAAGAATGCCTGGATTAGTGCTCAAGTTATACAAACAAAGCTAGATTCAGCAGGCCTGGATGTAGTCTATGCCACACCAAACAAGGTGTACCAATTTCAGTAAGAAGCAGTTCAAATATGCAGGCACTATAAGCCTTTAACCAGAAATTTCCAGCTCAGAAGGGCAGAGTCCAGCCTCTCCTCCCACAAGAGTGCAGACCACGAACCCTTTTAATGTAAAATAACTGGCCTGAAGCCCAAGTGCTTAAACCAGAATTAATACACTTTTAGAATAACAGACACTGAGCCCTCAATCAGCAGTTCCCAACTTAGAAGGATACCTGTTCTGCCACCACAGTGCAGACCACAAACCTTCTTAATGTAAAACAACTGGTCTGAAGCCCAAGTGCTTAAACTAAAAGGCTTAGAATGATATACACCAAGCAGTAATAAATATAATTGAGTACTTTTAAGATGATGCAAAAGCAAAATAAAGTAGGAAGAAACACAA
The DNA here is from genome assembly GCF_019279795.1 of Protopterus annectens. Classification (NCBI taxonomy): domain Eukaryota; kingdom Metazoa; phylum Chordata; order Ceratodontiformes; family Protopteridae; genus Protopterus; species Protopterus annectens. Next base: position 1,081,549,331 of record NC_056743.1, read on the forward strand.
ATACAGTAAAAGCAATTTTGTTTTTTTCAGAAAAGTAGCAACAACAGTAGTAAAAACAATTCACATGCAGTGCAAGCTGGCACACTTGAGTATGTAGCAATATTAGTCCACACACAGTTTGAAAAAATGTAATTAAATTAAAAAGGACTAAAAGCAAGTGCAGAAAGGGTTTATTAGGTAGAATGTGTAAAGAGATGGGACTGGGGGAGTGTCCTAGATCAAATCTACAGTGGGGCGGGCACTGCAAAAGCCACCAAATTTAAACTACAACCAAGAACAGGGAGGGTGGGGAAGACAGTTTCAACAGAGATGTGAGGAATCAGAGTGCAAATTATAAAACCAAAAAAATATATACTGATCTCTGTATATTTGCAGAACAGTAAGACAACAGATATCTAAGCAACAATTTAGCTCTATAATACAGAATAATACAGAAAAATATACTCAGCTCTATATATTTGCAGATAGTCTTGTAAGGCTGTCTCTCAACACACAGGTTTATTTTCTCCTCAGATTTCTGATTCAGACTCAGAGGAGAGCCCAGTTTCTGATTCTCCCTGTGGGGGCTTGTCTTTCTCTGAGACTACTTCTAGAATGTGCAGGTGTTTTCTATGGGAGAAATCTGAGGGTTTTTTCAGTCCCTTAGAAACTATTATGAGCTGTGTTACAGAAGGAATTTCCAGAACCTGCACCCATTCCTCCAGTTTTGTCTGCCTTGGAGGGTGTGTGTGCATCACTGCCTCAATTTTTCTGCAAGTCAGCCAGCTGCACCTAAAAAGGCAGATAAGATGTATATGTTCCTCAATCTTTTAAGATTTATACACTCTTCCAAAACCTGACCCAGCAGCTATAGCTTTAGTTAATCCTACTGCTGCTAAACATTTAGTTAATTCCAATCCTACTCTTTCTGATAAGGATGAGAACATTATTATTGATAAGTATGGGAAAAACGTATATGCTTCTGCAACTTTGATTTTTAGATTGTTGAATTATCAGGCTCATATATTAAGATTTGTCTCGAATAATTGTGAAAGTATGAGGAATGTTTTGTCTGATGTTTATTCTTCTGAGGAAAGATCTGCTTTAAATAATTTAATTTCATCTATTGTTCAAGTTACTACTCATTGCATACAGAGTGTGTGTATGACTCTGCTGATACTTCTTCAAAGGCTGTGGCCACTGGTACTGTTTAAGGAGGTTTGCATGGCTGCATTCTCAGAACCTCCCAGATTATGTTAAAAATAAGATTTTAAATTGTCCTTTGAATGGAGATTTAGTTTTTGGCCCCTCTACTTCACATGTTTTCAAAAAATGTGATGAAAACTGTAAGCTGATACAGGGAATCTTTAACATTTTTCATTGCTCCTTTTCCAAATGTTCCAAGGAATTATTTAACTCTTCATCCAGTTTTGCCAAGAAATAAACAGTCTCAACAAAATGCAGGTAATAGATGATTAAACTCCCAAAGCCAAGGACAGTCCAATAAGTCAGAATGTCTGTTTAAGAGACTTAGTTCCCCCCTACTACCCTGGCACCCCCTTTTGTCTTCCAGAAAGCCTGAATCATCACTTTTCTCTTTGGCAACAGATGGTTTCAGACAACTGGATTCTGAAGATCATTCATCAAAGTTACAGATGTCAATGGGAGGAAAATCCTCCTTTCCATGGGATAATTTCTCATTCTCCAGACCAAACTCTTACATGTCCACCTGTCCTTCATCACATGCTGTCCCAGTGAGTGATAGAACCAGTTCCCCCTTCCCAGGTGGGAAAGGGGTTTTATTCAAGGATGCTTTTATTGCTTGGAAACCAGTTCTGGATCCTTCTTTCCTAAACTTGTCTGTGATAATGACCAAATTTGAAATTATGTCACTTCAGAACCTGTTTCCTGTTCTTCCTCATTCAAGTTTCATGGAAGCACTAGATTTAAAAGATGCATATAACCACATCCCTTTTCATCCAGATTTCATTTTTTTAAGGTTTTGTATGTCTGGATCACATTAACAGTTCTCTGCTTTACCCTTTGAACTATCAACTATACAAAGAGTGTTCTCAAAGTATCTATCTCCAGTTATAGCTCATTTCAGGCTACAGGGTATCCACATTTTTTCCATATTTAGATGACTTGACACTTTGAAAAATATTCTGCCAAGATAAGCAATTATCTGCCTCTTGGGTAAGAGATCTCTTACATAAGCTGGGATTCCAAGAGAACATTCAAAAGTCTATCTTGACTCGTCACAAGATTGTGTTTATGGGATATCAACTAGACACCACAGTCCAAACAGCTTTTCTTCCACAGGAAAATATATATCTGTATCTAGATATATTTTTAGGACTCTCCATTCAGACTTTGGTCACTGCAAGAGAATACCTCAGGACTTTTGGTCCCAAGGCTTCCATGATTTTCATGAAACCCCTGGCAAGACTCTACATGAGAAAGATACAGTGGTATTTGAAGTCTCTGGTCCCAGCACCAACACCATTTGTCCTTTGAAATCCCACTGGTGGAGACAAAAACATCCCAAAATCCAGGCCTCACCTTCTTCCTCCATGTTCCAAAGCAGCCAGTCACCACAGATGCTTCAGACCTTGCTTAGGGAGCAGTTTCAGGAGTGATACAAGAGCAAGGTGTGTGTGATATCAACAGCAGGTACAAGCACATAAATATAAAAGAGATGCCTGCCCTGATTGAAGCACTCAATTCTCTGAATCATCCTTGGTCCCCAAGTTGTTACAGACAATACCACAGTCATGTGGTACATGAACAAGCAAGGGAGACACGGGTCATACCCCTTTTTCAGGCAAGCCATGTTAGTTTGGGATATAATTTCACAGCATAATCTCACTCTACAGGCATTCTACTTTCTGTCACAGCAGACCCTCACAAATGGAAACTAGATCAGGGAGTGTCTTCCAATATTTGATCCATTTCTGGGGATTTCCTCAAGTAGACTTCTTTGCCTCCTCTCTGAACAATCAGCTGGCAAGATTTTGCTCCATGACTCCATGCAAGAAGGCCTAGAAAACAAATACCTTTTCTTTTCCTTGGGCAGGAGTGTTCTGGTATGCTTTTCCACTCTTTCCAATAATATCCAGGTACTTCTGAAGATTCAGAAGCAATTCCACAGGATCACTGTAGTGACTACCTTCTGGCTCAAGCAACCATCATTCTCCCTTCTTTTGGAAATGGTCAGGTGCAATCAACACCAGCTTCCTCACAGACTGAATCTACTCACACAAGAACAAAGGTGTCTAATACACCCCCAACAAAAATCAATTTCAATTGACTGCCTGGATGGCAGGGTCTTAGTTCCTTTTATGCACCCCTTTACTGAGGACATGCAATGGGTACTAATAGGGGCAAGAAAACTTGGTATTAGAAAATCATGTATTAGCAAATGGAGGAGGGTTTTCTAGTTGGTGCCAGTATATAACCAGCACTCATTCAGAGCTAGTTGTTCTCTGATTTTACAATATTTGTGCAAGTTACTACCTATGGTCTTTCCTATTCCTCTGTAAAGGTTCATTTATCAGCCATTTCAGCATGTCTGTCCATGAATCCTCATCTTTCAACAAAGCCTTGAGTCAAAATGTTTTTGAAATGGGTTTTGCATAACAGGCCTCCAAGAAAACCAGTGGCCCCTCCTTGGCAGGGGCATAGCAAGTAAATTCCATTTTGTACATACAAGTTCTTAATACTCCCCTCCCAAGACACCTATCACTTAAAAATGGAAACACCTCTCAAAAATGCTGCCCCCTCCCAGCACTTAATAAATATAAGAAATATTTTCAGCTGTTTCCCGTGAAACTATTAAAAATATTTTTTTTAGATTAGCAATATTGTGTTTGTTGTTAAAGGCATTCATATAGACAATTGTACACATAATATGACCTGAAAAAAGGCCATGTTGATAAGATGCTCAGAAAAAAATATATACTCAGCAGAGTACAGAGTATGCCTGGCTACACTCTTGCTCCTTGGGTGTTGATTTTGTGTTAGAGAAGCTAACACTTGCTCCATTTGGAAATGCTAACTTGGCTGACGTGAGGATCTTAACAAGGAAAACAGTTTTACTGATTGCTCTAATCTCTGCAAGAAGAATATCTTAGTTTGTAAGCTCTTATAGTAAGTCAACCCTACTTCATTTTCTATAGAGAAATGGTTTCTTGAGAACTAATCCCTCATTTATGCCAAAAGTAGTATTCAAGTTTACTATGTCAAACTATCCATCTCAATGTTTTCTTTCTTGAACCCAAAAATGAGGGAGAAAGGATACTCCACACCTTCAATGTCCACGGACAACTTGGGTACGATCTTGACAGAACAAAATCTTTCAGATCTTTGGATCAATTCATCATTTCTTGTAAAGGTAAGAAGAAGGGACAACCTTCTTCAGACTATTTACAAATGGTTGTCTAAGAGAGATACTCGCCACAACAAAACTATTCCATCAGGGTTCAAGGCCCACTCTACCAGGGCCTTGGCTTCATCTCTGTCATTTACTCTTTTTGAAAAGGACTGGATACTAGAAGCAGCAACTTGGTCTTCTGCACATACTTTTACAAAGCACCGATAAGCTTGATTCCTTCTCTAAGTCTAGATCAGGCTTTGCAAAGACCATTCTCCAGAGGTTCCCAGACTCTTCTCTTTCCACCTTCTAAATGTAGTAAATTAGGGCAATCTACCCTTACAGCTAAGGTGATCAATATGATGAACATGGTGCAATTGTGTAAGTAAACTTACCAGAACAGCAGATGTTTGAATGATCACGGCTGCAGTAAAGTACAGTTGTGTACACTTACCATAAATGTAGATGTTTGAGTGTATTCACTGTTGCAGTCATCACATTTGGGTTATCTGCCTGCAGGTAGCCCTCAGCCGGCCTGAATACCAGAGTCTTCGGATTTCTGCGACGAATGCTGTCGCTTCTTCCATGACGTCAGGTCGTCAGGGGTATAAAACATGCAGCCAATGCCATTACATCAGTTTTTCATGCCCCAGATGTCAGGTGCCCCCACAATAGAGAGCAGTTATATGGTATGTAACACCCCCAGCAAAAAGCAAATACACAAGATGTAATATATGCTAAACAAGAAGGAAAGGTAGAGCCAACAGAAGTCAGAGGGCTGGAGGGATGGCAGGACTGCAACAGTGAACACACTCGAACATCTACATTTATGGTAAGTGTACACAACTGTACTATGTACTTCGTGTTTCACTGTTGCAGTCATCACATGTGGGTTGATTCCCAAAGCTAAGGAAGGGTGGAGGCAGTTAAATAGCATTAGGACTAGCAATCAGGCCCTGTAAGACTGCTGTGGCAAATCCAGCTCTGGATTTAGAAAAGATAGGCAGGTGGTAATGCTTGGTGAAAGTGTGTACAGAGCTCCAGGTAGCAGCTTCCAGAATGTCCCTGGTAGGGACTCCTCTGAGAAATGCAGTAGAGGTAGATGCAGCCCTGGTGGAATGTGATCTTATCCCCTGTGGGGTAGGTTTTCATGGTGCTTGTAGCAGAAATGGATGCAGTGGGCTATCCATTTGGAAATGGTTTGCTTTGAAATGGCCTCCCCTCTGCCCCTGCAGCAAAGCTAACTAGCAGCTGGTCAGATTTTCCGAGAGGCTTAGTTCTGTCCAAATATAATCTAAGCTGTCTGTGCATGTCCAGAGAATGCAGTATTCTTTCCCCCTTATTCTGAGGATTAGGGAAAAAAGTAGGCAAATTAATGGACTGGTTTAGAGCCACACTAGACACCACCTTGGGCATAAAGGATGGATTAGTCCTGAGGGAAACCCTGTCCGCATGGAAGATAATGAAGGGTTCCACTGCCATGAGGGCCTGCAGTTCAGACACTCTTCTTGCTGAAGTGATGGTTAGAAGTAAGGCTGTTTTCCAAGAAAGGAATTTCAACTCTGCTGTAGCAGCTGGTTCAAAGGGAGAAAGAGTAAGTTTTTCCAATACGAAGTTAAGGTCTCAGGCTGGAGTGGGGGGGGTCTTAAATTTTTGGCCCCTCTAAGGAATTGTTTTAGCAGGGATGAGAGAAGAGGGGTGGCTCGATATTATAATGTGCTGAAATGGCAGAGGCATGAATCTTAATTGAAGAGAAAGACAGGCCCTTGTGGAGCATTTCTGTTAAATAATCTAGAATATGAGGTAAGCTGGGCACTCTTGTGCCCATACCCTGAGCATGGCTCCAGGAACAGTATATTTTCCACATTTCTGAATAGGATTTTCTAGTACTAGGCCTCCTTGCCTCAAGAATAACATTCAGCACCTGCTTACTGAGGGTTGCTAGAGGTGGGCTCAGGGAATTAGCCAGGCTGCAAGGTTCAGGGTTTGAAGCTGAGGGTGCAGAATGTGGCCCAACTGCTGGGACAGCAGGGAGGGGGTCTGAGGCAGGTGCCATGGTTGCAGCAGTGTCAGACTGCGCAAAAGGGGGTACAAGTGCTAGTGTGGCCAGTCTGGGGCAATCAGTATTGTCCTTGGCTTGTCCTCTTTGATCTTTAGTAGAACCTTCAAGAGAAAAGGCAGGGGGAAAGGCATAAACCGAGAGGCTTTCCTAGGTAAGGAACAGGGCTTTCATTTTCCAAGCTTGACTGTGGGGAGTTCTAGTAAAGAATTTGTTCAATTGGTAGCTCTGAGGGGAGGCAAACAGGTCTACCTCTGGTGTCCCCTATTTGTTCCTCAAGAGCCTGAATATTTTAGGTTCCAGTTTCCATTTGTGTGGGTCCATGAGATTTCTGCTTGTCGTCTGTCAGTGAATTTAGTTAGACTGGCAGGAATTGAGCTTGCAGGTTCACTTGGTAGTTCAAGGCTGTGTTCCACAGAGCCATGGCTAGTCTGCAGAGTAGGTAGGAATGGGTTCCCCCCTGCTTGTTTATGTACCACATAACTATGGTGTTGTCTGTCTTTATCAATAGTTGTCCTGGAAGAATAAGGTATTTGAAGGCTGTCAGAGCATTCTGTACAGCTAACATTTTTTTTATTGATATGCAGGTGAATCTGTTTTGGGTTCCATTTGCCCTGAATGTACTGCCCTGTCATGTGAACGCCCCATGCATAGTCTGATGTGTCTGTTGTTAGGGTTTGAGCTGCAGGAGGTAGAGTGAAAGGGAGTCCCTTGTTGTGGTAGCAGGTCTCTGCCCACCAAAGGGGCTCTGCCCTTAGACAAGGAATGATAGGAATCATTGTGTCCAGGTCCTGAGAATGTTGACACCATAGACGTTTTAGATACCATTGAAGTTTCCTCATATGCATTCTTGCATATGGAATTAACAGAATCCAAGAGGCCATGAACCCCAGCGCTTGAAGGATTTTCCTTGCAGATAGCTGGGTTTTTGTGGCTTGCAGGTTGAAGTAGGTTGTCAAATAAACTTGTTTCTCCGGAGTGAGGAATGCCATCTGGGAAGTTGTGTTCAAGCTTGCTCCCAGGAATACAATCTGTTGGCAGGGTACTAGGTGTGATTGCTTCTCGTTGATGGTGTACCCCCGTGAGGTTAGAAGTCTCTTTACAAATGCCAGGTGTTGTAATAGCAAGTCCTGACTTTCTGCTTGAATCAGGCAATCGTCCAAGTATGGGTAAATCTGAATATTTCTCTGCCTGCAAAATGCAGTGGCTGGAGCTAGGCACTTTGTGAATACCCTGTGCGCAGTAGATAAGCCAAAGGGAAGTGCAGATAACTGATAGTGCATGGAGCCCGCCCTGAAATGTAGGTATTGTCTGCAGGATTCCCTTATTGGGATGTGCAGGTAAGCTTCTTTTAAGTCTAGGGTTGCCAGCCAGGCATCCTTGGCTAGCATAGGAAGAAGCTGTTGAAGTTAGCATTTTGAATTTTGGAACCACCAGAAAGGTGTTGAGAATAGACAGGTCTAGGATAGGACGCCAGGAGTTTTCTTTTCTGGGAACCAGGAACAGTTTTGAATAAAAACCTTGTCCCCTTTGTTCTGCTGGGACAGGTTGAAGAGCCCTGATACTGAGGAGAGAGAGCACTTGTTTTTGGGCCTCCGCCCACTGATTTGGGGGGAGGTCTGGCCATCCACTTGGGGTTGGAAATGAGTGGAAGTGGAATCTGTATCCTAGGGAAACTATGTTTAAAACCCATTTGTCCTGGGTAATGAGTTCCCAGTTTTTTGCATGCAGGGCGAGCTTTCCTCCTAAGGGAGCAAGTAGTTGAGCAGGGCTTGGAAGAGCTAAGGATGTCATTGTGCCATTTTTCCATACGGAGGTGGCTTACTACTCCCTGCTTTGGAAGTGGGAGCCCCCCACTGCTTAGATCTGTGCATAGCCTGAGACTGAAGTCTTGGTGGTCTGTTGCTCCTTGGTTTGGACTGAGAAGGCCTGGAAGGGACTGGAAAAGACCAGTTCTTTGAAGGCCAATGCCTACTGAATCTAGGAGGCTGTACTTGTAAGAAATCTTTACCAGTTTGCATAGATTTAGCTTTGTCCTCCATTCTTTTGAGGACTTCTTCTTCTTTGTTGCCAAAAAGGCGGTCTTGGTTTAAGGGTGCATCCAGTAATTTAGCTTTAACATGATCCGGCAAGTTTTGTTTCTTAAGCCAAGCATGCCTTCAAAGTACAGACCCAGTGACAGCAGCCCTGCAAGATGCTTCTAAAGCATCAAAACCACATTGCAAAATATGTTTACCAACTTGTTCAGCAGAATGCATTAACTCTTGCAAATCTTTGTGTTCAGTACATTCAGGAATCAACATCATTTTCTGTTTATGCTGCTGATACTTTAACATATGAAACTGTCAATTTAAAGCCCTAAAGGCCAAAGTAGCAGAAGTGTATGCCTTCTTACCCCATTTGTCTAAAGCTCTAGAGTCCCTATCAGAAGGGGTAGGATTTTTGGCAGTAGTAGCCTTAGTGCCTTTTGGTCCTTGGGAAATGCTCTCTGGATTCACAGTAGGATTCTTGAAGAGGAATTTGTGAGAGTCAGGTACACTGTAGTACCTGTCAGGTTTCCTAGGAGCTGGGGGCAAAGTGTCTGGGGTAAGGCTGGATTCCAAGAAAACATCACCTACAATCTCCAGAACAGAAGGGATAGCTACAGGCCTGTGTTGAGGCGGGAGTAAAAATTCCCTAAATCTCTTTTTGGACTCAGAATAGTCCTGGCTTTCCCAGCGGAAATGTTCCCTAAGGGTATGCAAGGTTTCACCAAAAGAAAAATCTTCTGGAGGGGAAACAGAGGGAATGGAATCCTCTGCATCAGAATCCTCATAAGTAGATAAGGGTAAATCCTGGTAGTCAGAAGGAACAGATATATCAGATTCCTAATCAGAAGAATCAGAAAGAAAATCAGTTCTAGGTCTCTTAGAGGGGGAAGGCTGGCTTCCCCTAATTAAGGTAATAAGGTCTTCAGCCATTCTAATCATTTGTTTTTGAGGCATATGGGCCTGAGAATGCGGTTTGGTTGTCGGTTTTCTAGGCTTAGTGCGAGCTCTAGGCCTGAGGAATTCGGTATTCTTAGCTTGACACTAAATCGTCAGTTTAATATGAAAATCCGTAGGCCTGAATACACCCTCAGAAGCTGGTGCCTGCACAGTGGCTCCAGATCCATCCAAGGTAGAGACATCCGCAGGTTCCATAGTCGAAGAAGCATCTTGCGGCATACCGGACTCCGGATGGGTCTCAGTAGAGGCCTGCGAATCTGTAGTAGCAGGTATCAGGGGGCTGTGAAAGCGCCTCACTGAGTACCGGCGGACTGGTGACTAGCTTAACGGAAGCGTTGTCGACAGTTTTGGACCTATGCTGTCTGTCTCTGTCTTTATCCTTACTTTTTTTTGGAAGATCGGTAATCGGATGGCTTAACGAAGCCATTTCGGAGTACGGAGATCGAGAACGAAAGTACTTAGTTACAAAAATAGCCCAGCGACGAATAGTTTGGGCGTTGAACAAGGCACAAAACCGACAGCGAGGGATGTCGTGGTCTGGGCCTAAACAGGTGACGCAGTAAGAATGGAAATCCCTATTAGGTATTTGCTTTCCACTGGCAAGACAATTGTTAATTTTTTCTGACATCGGTTAGAACAAGAAAAACGGATCCCTAACAGTGTACTTATCTTTGTGAAGACTTCAGGTCTGAAACTCGAAAAAGAAAATTTCAGGAGTCGGCTGACCTGCACTTGTGAACTGCTTCGGGCACCGCAGGGCAACTAAACAAAAAGCTAAATTAAATATATTACCAGTACATTAATATGAAAAGAAAGAACAGCGAGCGACCTTCAGTCAACTGGTGCCCTAGGCAAAAGGGCTCCACGGCACCCCCCACCCTGTGCCCCCATTGTGGTCTACCTTCATTAAATAAATTGGAAAAGTGCCCCTTCTTTTTTTCATATTAGTGTACTGATAATATATTTAATTTAGCCTTGTGTTTAGTTGCAACTGCAAGTAATGGCCACCTCCATCAGTTCACTCTTACACCGATATGGTAGGTCACAACACGGTGCCAGCTCAAGAAAGAACGAACGCACAGACATCACTATGGGAAATTTACGTGGATTGCCAATTCACCAACCTCAGCTTTGAAATTAGAAGTAAACGAGGGGCAGTCCGATTAGTGCTCGTCTCGTCTTTCATACAGTTATATGTCAGTTTATTATTCGTTAATCATTGGTCCTGGCTTAAACAGAGATACGAGTGAAACGCATTTTGTCAAATCAGACTCTGACTTTTGACAAAACGAAAAGCCAATCAAATTATTCTTTTTACTTCCGGCAGCAATCTTCTCCGTATGTTTTGAGGTGGTAGGAGGTGACTAAAATATTCTCATAAAACTTAAAGGTTTACAAGGAAGTAGTGACTAAGTAAAAAGAAGCTGTATTGCTGAAGGTAGGTAAATGGGGAAAAAATAGTGTTTTAGAAAAGACACTTGAGAATTAGGAAATGCATGGGAGACAGTCGTATATTTTCAGGAAATGCTGTATGCGAACTGAATCGCTGTAGATGTTAAAAGTTTGTTCATTGTTGGAGAATTCTAATTATTTTAAGGTGTCTGTGATAAAAGATTGCAACTGTAATAGAAAACTGCAGTTCTTGCATGATACTGTGAGCCTGTTAGTGATGCTGACTCGTATAATTGATGCACTAGGTTATTAATGACCTGTATGTTTGGGTGGGGAGGATTTTCTGTTCCAAAGGCCATTTTTTTAGTTGCAGAAACATGATAGCAGGAGAGAAAACATACTTTGAGGAAGCATATCTGTGGAATACTTGAAAGCATGATCTGAAATAATGATAGAAATAATGATTCTTCTTGAGCGTTGAGTGTAGTCTACGGTGCGATGTGCAATTAGGGGAAACGCACATTTTTAAAAGTTTTGCTCATTGCTTGATTATTTTAGTCTTTGTTGACTCTTGGTTTTGCCACTGATTGCTATAGGCGTTTTACATTATCTTAGTGTATCGATTCAAAACATTACTGAAAAAGGGGCACACTTCCTTATTTACTGTTTTGTAACCAGATAGGTGGTCCTATTTGTTGACCTTTTTCAACCACGCCCCAGAATTTTCTTATTATTATGTTACCGTATTTTAAGAGTAAGTAAACGTTGTGCATTAATAAAAAAGCGCAATTCGTTCGTTAAGATCATTCAGTCAGGATTATTTTTAGTACTTGTGTTTCGATGAAGACCTTTTAAGTTCTTCCTAGTATCTTCAAAGATACTGGATTCTAACCACTGTCCATTTGTTGGAGCCACGAGTCTTTAAGAGAAGCTTAGGAATCTGTATATGTTTTTAAACTACCCTTTCTCTTCATACTCCCCGGCAGCCAGTTGTTTCACTGCTGCATCAGTCAAGGTGTAGTATTTAAAGTTCTTGCCGTATTTGAGCTGTAAAATAAATACTGGACAACATTTATAAATATGTAAAAGTAGATGTTTTGCAATTCGTAAGTCCATCAGCTGTGCTGTCCAGTATGACCTGCACTCTATTGCACCAGCTGTGTATTGACTTGGATTTAGTCCCGTGGATGACCTGTGGTATGTCACTCATCCTTTTCCCCTTGATAAAACATGCCCTGTTGACAGACTCATTTTGCTAGTTTCATTCATTCATTTTATTATTATTTTATTTTTTTTAGCTTGGCTGTTCTTGTATTCTCTTTTTTTCTTCGGTGTGTTTTATATGTAGTTGTGAAGTGTATTTCTGTTGTAAGTCTGTGCCAGTTTTATAGTCCAGCCAGTAAATAGGGTGATGAATATGACAATATGCATATGACTTTAATTTTAAGGCCTTTGGCACTGTTCCACATAGTAGATTGCTCGAAAAATTAAGAGTGGTTGTTTGGTTAGATTCCAAGACTGTATCTGGGATACCAGTGGACTTTGTATTTGATGCAGCACTGTACTCACATGAATGCTGGGTTGAAATTTTGAATTTAGTGAATTACAAAACAAAAAAAAAAGTACAGTTGTTGATGATTATCAGTGTGGTCTACAGAGATATTTGGAGGAACTGATTGGGTAAATAGGTAGACTGCTTCATAAAAAAAAAAATTACAATAAATTTGGTGTAATATATTCTGTGGCTAAAGTCTTTGTAAGATGTTTTATTTCCTAAGGAATGGCATTTGTATTAATATTAAGAGCGAATTCTTTAAAATTAAAATTCATGCAGTGTTTAAAACGAACAAAATGCTTGGTTGCATATCAAAATATATAAACTGTAGAGATCCAAAAGTAACAAGTACTGCATAACTACTAGTAACCTCTCATTAAATATTGACTGTATTGTCAGAGGAAGGACTGGATTTAGATTACAGTTTGATGATAGAGTTTTTGAAGAAGCCAAAAGGCTTAAACTATACAATGATGAGGAAAACTTTAAAAAGTTGGTTAGTATAATGTATAGAAAAGAAGTAGTAGTGTGTTATGGACAGACTGCATAGTTATAAGATGCACGCACTCGAGGCCCTTCTCAGTATGGAGAACATCGATGTCTGTGCTGTGACAGAAACCTGGTTCAAGGCTCCTGAGAGCACCCCAGCACTATTAGGTTTTACCTCATATCATGCGTTCCGGCCCCAAAACCCGGACAATACCAAGAAAGGAGGAGGGGTATCCATATTCATCAAGGACACCCACACCTCAAGATTGGTGGCATCGCACGATGCATCGGAAACCATCCAGGTGCAATTAACCATAGGCAAGACTGCTCTGCAATTTGTAGCATGTTACAGGCCACCCTGCAAACTCAGGAACCTCATATGGCCTTCCTGAAAACACTGGAGGGATAAATGTATCTCCGAACACCATCATACTAGGTGACTTCAACTACCCTAATATAGACTGGGAACACTACTCTAGCCCAAAAGTTCCTGGAATTCATAAACTCAAATGCCATGGAACAACTAGTCACCATCCCCACAAGAGGAGAAAACTTACTTGATCTCATCATCACGAACATGGGAGCACAATGTTCAGCGCGGAAGTATACCCCTCACTGGTGAGATCTGATCACAAACTAATCTCACTGGAGGTCCTCATCCGCCCCACCGAAATGAAAAAGACCACAGTAAAGAACTTCTCGAAAGCCGACTTCACACTTCTAAAGACTAGTGTGGTCTCCTTTAAGGCCCCTGAGCCGGCGGTTAACATTACTCAAACCGCTGAATCACTTACAAATGCCTTCTACCAGCACCTGCAGGCTGCATGGATCAGGCAATCCCAAGCAAAACAAAGACTCTTTGTACCAAAGGCAAGCGTCCAGTCTGGTGGACCCCAGCCATAAACAAACTCTACAACAAAAGGAGAAAGCTACTACAAGATAGAGCAAAATCCTTAAAAGGTAAGACACCGCTGATCACTATAAGTAAAAAGCTAAGAGCTCTCATAAAATCATCCAAAGCTAATTTTGAGAAAAAATAGCTAAGGACTCTAAAGACAACCATAAGGCATTCTTTAGCTATGTCAGAAACCTAGGAGGAAACTCCCAGATATGCTCAGAATTAGTTCAAAATGATGTGAAGATTACTGATCCTACAGACATTGCCAACATACTGGCTGACAGGTTCAGTGCAAACTTCTCCCCTTCCCCTAAAGGAGAGATATCTGTACCAAATGATTGTAGCCCCCAAACATCTCTAACGCCCAGGTGAGAACTGCTCTCTCCAAGGCAAAGAACACAGCATCCATGGGACCTGATGGTGTCCCCGGCTGTGTGCTCCATGAACTCAACGAGGAATTAAACCCACAGTTAGGACAGCTGTTTAATCTTAGTCTCACCTCCGGATCGTGCCAGGAGTGGCGCTGACTGTGGTCCCACTCCACAAAGGCGGTGCCTCCACCGACCCTGGAAATTACTGTCCCATTAGCTTGACAAGCCTTATCTGCAAAGCCATGGAGAGGATCATAATGGATCTCATAAATAAAGACATAGGGAACTTGCAGACTTTGGATCCAACCCCAGTTTGGCTTTGTCAAAGGCAGATCATGCCTTCTAAACTTGGTTGACTTTTTGAAACAGTCACCAAGGCCATTGATGAGGAAAGGCAGTCCATACAGCCTACCTAGACCTGGCGAAGGCTTTTGATACAATACCTCACTCGGGTATCATTGAAAAACTCATCAACTTAAATGTAAACCCATACATTACAAGATGGGTTGCAAACTGGCTGAGTGACAGAACCCACAGGGTCAGAGTTGCTGGCGCCATGTCAGACTCAAAGCCTGTCACAAGTGGTGTCCCACAGGGCTCAGTCCTGGCGCGACTCTTGTTTGGCATCTACTTTTCTGAAGTACAACCAAACACAGGACGGTTATGGCTGACAAAGTTTGCAGATGACTCCAAACTGGCCGCCGTGGTTGAAAACACATCCGACACAGATATCCTTCAGAAGGGTCTCACAGAAACGGATAACTGGTGCCAGAGCCATGGCCTAAAGTTAAATGCCAAGAAATGCATAGTCATACCCTTCGGGAAAAATAAAGTTACCCCTAGCTACCATATAGGTGGCAATCCCCCGAACACAGAAGAAGTTATTAGGGACCTGGGAACCCAGGTTGACAGTAGCCTTTCATTCGACACTCATATTGCTAAAGTAGTTAGGAAGACCTTCTACATTGCCCACCTTATCATGAAGGGATTCACATCTAGATCAAGGGAAGTTATAGTCTCCCTATACTCATCACTCATCAGACCAATGATCGAGTACAATACCCCATTCGGAATGTATCTGACCCGACACTTGCAGCAGCTGGAGAGGCCACAAAAGTTGCTCACCAAAAGGATAAAGGGTCTCAAAAATCTGTCTTATGCTGCCCGACTGAAAGAACTCCAGTTATATTCAGTTGCTTACCGCTTGCTCAGAGGTGACCTATGCCTGACATACAAGGCCATGTCAAACCCAGATTTGATGAACATGCTTCATCTCAAAAAATCTAGATCCCTCAGAGCCACAAGGCGGAGACTTAAACCTCGACACGGTTATTAATAGGACGTGCTGGAGGGATAGATTCATCACCCAAAGACTCCCTATGCTGTGGAACAAAATCCCGGTTTATGTGAGGCAGAGCACCTCGCTGGCCTTGTTCAAGAGGAATCTTGACCAATGGATGGGAGATCGCAGATACACCCCAGGGGTTACCTCAGTGTCACTGCTTGACAGAGGCACAGCAAAATAATGGGCATAGTTTCTCCAAACTAAAGGGGTGGCGTAAGCCACAAAACTATGGGCTAGGCTTATAAATGCCCTCGGGCAGATAGCCTAGTATGAACCTATGAACCTATGAACATGAAATGCAAATGGACATGATTTTACATCTGAAGAGTAAAGGTTGTGTCATTTATGTTTTCTAAATGGTATGCTCCTGTTGCAGAAGAATGTTTGGTCTTGATTAGCCAGGATCATATTTCAGCTGGGCTTTAATCCAAGTACATTTACCCATCAGACTCTTAGAAATCCTTTATAAACGCATTCTATGAACACCTTCAGGAATGCATGGATCATGCGATCCCAAATAAAACCAAGACCCAATCCTCCAAAGGCAGACATCCTGTCTGGTGGACCCCAGTCATAAACAAACTATACAATAGAAGGAGGAAGCTACTAAATGATAGAGCAAAATCCCAAAAAGGGAAGGCATCACTGATCAGTATTAGCAAAAAAACTACGTGCACTCATAAAATTGTCTAAGGCCAGCTTCAAGAGAAAACTTGCACAGGACACTAAGGATAATCACAAGGCTTTCTTTAGTTATGTTAGGAACCTGGGTGGTAATTCCCAGATATGCTCAGAATTAGTCCAAAATGACAAAAAATACACTGAACCCACAGACATTGCCAACATCCTAGCTGACAGGTTCAGCGCAAACTTCCCCACCAAAGGGCAAATATCTATCCCAGCAGAGTGCTGCCCCCCTGACATCTCAGATGCTCAGGTAAGAGCCGCCCTCTCCAAAGCAAAAAACACAGCATCAATGGGACCAGACGGTGTCCCGGGCTGCGTCCTACATGAACTCCAAGAAGAGCTAAACACAAACATAAAACTACTGTTCAATCTCAG
>NC_056743.1:1081573339-1081638339 GCF_019279795.1 Protopterus annectens
TGTACACCTTAGGAAACATTATTTTGGAGTCTATTTGGGGTATAAAAATACCTATGTAAATGCTTCCAAGCAAAGATCCTAAATCTTCTAGACGTTGTTGCATATTTGGGAGACATACATATACCCCTCTCATTGTTTCTTTGTGAATTACTTATCCGATCTCTCTTCCAAATCCTTTCTAACTTCCTCTGATTCTACATTTATCATATATTTCATGTGCTGTACTAATTATTCCTTTTTTAACAACCACTTCTATTCTAGATTCTACTAAAAACTCTGCCAGTGCTGTTTTTTTTTTTTTTTTCATTTAGGACCACCCCTGTTTCTTTATTTTTGCCTATACTACTTTATCAATCCTTGATAGGGAAGGCAATCTCTAACCTGCAGTCCAAATAAATTCTTGGCCTCTTCCCATTCTGTTACCTTTCCCTCTCTTGCTCCCAATACACATTGGTTCTTTTGCCAGTTTTTCTCCAATAAACTCCAGCCCCCTCTTGGCTATTTTCTGTATCTGTATCCCTAATTTCAGTCATCCCTGTCAGCAAAATCTCCTTTCTCCATTCCTGTCTTGGCTTAGTTCTTAAAATACCTTCTGCTACTTTATGAATATAATATTCTGTATGATTATCGTTCTCCTTAAAGGTCTGCATCCAAAAATCTCAGTCTCTCCGTGTTTCTTGAGCCCCCCCCCCTGCCATTTCATCATCATCCCTTTCCACTTTGAATTATAATTTTCTGCTTGTGCTATGTATAGGAGCTTTAACTGCATTACTCTGAAATACCCCTTCAAATCGGGTAATCCCAATCAGCCTTTTTCTATTGAAAGAATCATCTTTTCCCACTTGACTCTTGCAATCTTCCCTTCCCATATAAAATTATTCATATCTTTATTAATTGCTATCCAGAACTTCTCCTCTGGGTGATGGGTGATTATGCCTGACCTATCTATAAGACTAAAGGGACTAAAAAATATTTTAACTGCTTGTACTTTACTATTGAGGTCCATGTAATAGAGCTTCTGTTTTCTCAGTGTTTGTATGATAGTTTTAGTTTTTTCCCACATATACTTGGCTGACACACTGGAATCACTTTTAATCCATACTCCTAAATACTTCATTTTATCATGTCCCCATAAATATGGATATTGTACAATTTGCGTGTGAGTATATAATTTACCGCTATTGCCTATGTTTTATCTTCATTAATTTTGTATCCCCAAAACATTTGAAACTGTCTCAAAATATTTGTTGGAGGTATGATTGGGAAGAAGGAGGTAATTTGGGGACATATTTTCTGGGAGTGCAATGAGTGAGTTGGTGAACTTTAAGGACTCCTTACAGGATGCACTCTCGGAGATGCTGGGTGGCAGATTGGTGTAACGAGGGAGATGATTTTCCTGAGCTATGATACAGAATTGGAATTGCCTAGACACGGAAAGGCCTTGCTGTGTCTAATTTGTGGTGGATGCCAAAAAAGCAGTTGCTAGAAAATGGAAATCAAAATCTAAACCAACTATATTAGAACTAGTGAATATAGTAACAGAAGTAAAGCAACTGGAACTGAGATCTTTAGAATAGGGTGGGAGCAAACTACATACCAAAATGGGAATTGTGGGAACAATACATACAAGGGAAGAATGAGGTTTAAAAAAGGCAGGACATAAATGAGCTATGTAATCTTTGACTGAAAATGGTTGGATAGATTATAAGTGATGTATAATGTTTGCAAGTGGGAGTGTGTTAGTATGGTTCGGATGTAAAATGCTTGTAACTAGGATTGTCTCTGTGTAGTTTGTTTTCATTTATGTAAATGTATGATTGCCCATGTCAGAAGTGATGGTTTAATAAAGATGTCCAGGAAATAAAGGTCGTTGCTCTGCCAAAATCCAGCTAACGTATAAGAAAATCCAAAACAAACAAAGTAACGAAGCTGGATACTGCTGACGTATAAAATCAATTTATTACCACAGAACAAGCAAAACAGTATGAGCGCTTTCGGGCAATCGCCCTTCATCAGATAAAAACTTTACAAATTAAAACTCCTTTTTAAAAAACACATTAACCTATCAAAATTCAGTAAAAAACCCACCTTTTACACAGTGTTGGCTTAAGGGGGACAACATCATTTAAACCTGGATCCCTATGTGCTGTTAATTCAAGGATCCATCTAGACTCAGCTAACTCAGTATTTAATTTTATATCACCCCCCCTATGGGGGGTAAGGCGACATGTAGGACCACAGATGTTGTGTACATAGCAGAGTGTTGCTCGTGTTCGAGCTTTTATGTAGGAAAGACTAATCAAATGTTGAAGGCAAGGATCCTTCAGCATATGTCTAATATAAGGAATAAAGATGAACATAATGCCTTGTATAGGCATGTTAGGGACCACCCTACACACAAGTTTACATTTAGGGCTATTGTAAATCTAAAGTTAACCCATAGGGGGGGTGATATAAAATTAAATACTGAGTTAGCTGAGTCTAGATGGATCCTTGAATTAACAGCACATAGGGATCCAGGTTTAAATGATGTTGTCCCCCTTAAGCCAACACTGTGTAAAAGGCGGGTTTTTTACTGAATTTTGATAGGTTAATGTGTTTTTTAAAAAGGAGTTTTAATTTGTAAAGTTTTTATCTGATGAAGGGCGATTGCCCGAAAGCGCTCATACTGTTTTGCTTGTTCTGTGGTAATAAATTGATTTTATACGTCAGCAGTATCCAGCTTCGGTACTTTGTTTGTTTAATAAAGATGCTTCTTGTTTAAAAAAAAAAAAAAGGGGTGGGGGGCAGGAATTAAATAATTTTTGTAATGTTGCTTAGGTTATGTGATGTATGGCAATATGTGTGAAGTGTAATGTTTGTAAATACGGAGTTATTAATACAGTTAGGCAAATTTACATTTATATAAAAATGATCTCACAAGTGGTAATTCAGTAAAGGTGTTTACAGTGTTGTGGAACATTTTAATGTCCCTTTCTGGTTTTGTCACATATATGATGATATCATCTGCAAATAGAACCAGCTTTTCTTGACCTCCATACCAATTATATCCTTGTATTTGAAAACATACATGAGTGAAAACCGCCACGAAAAAATTACTGAGTAAAAGTCTAACTCATTTATTAAATAAAGCAACAAAAAGGAGAACAGATGAGCGCTTTCACGTACCAACTAGTACGCTAGTTCAGATCTTAACATCTACATTTTAGTGACCATTTTTATACAAAAACTCACATTCAAAAGTATTAATCAATTACAAAAACTCACATTCAAAAGTATTAATCAATTAATCAATTAATTAAATAATTAAACAATTATTCAACTAAATAGTTGATCGAGTGCATTATGACAAGCATACACTAGCTGCCTAATATCTCTGTAAACCGTGGTGATGGGAAATCACAACAAATAAAATACCCTTAAGATTCTGTCACTCTGAAAGCTATACATTCCATAGAACAAAAATTTTTTTAGCTTTCAGAGTTATTTAATGAGTTGGACTTTTACTCAGTAATTTTTTGTGGCGGTTTTCACTCGTGTATGTTTTTCATATTCATTCAGTTCGTTTTTTGACGAGTGAACCATTGGATTCATAGCAGCATCTAATTTTATTGGATATCCTTGTATTTGAGTCCATTTTCTTTCCAGTAGTTCTAAATGTAATGCAAATAACAAAGGGGAGAGAGGACATCCCTGCCTGGTTCCTCTGCTCAAGCAGAAATTATCAGAGAGACCTCACCCACTTTAATTTTTGCCTTTGATCCCTCATATATCCTTCTAATAAACCTTATAATTTTATCAGGGAATGTCAACTCTTCCATTGCCCTGCTCATAAAGTCCCATCTTACTCTGTCAAATGCGTTCTAGGCATCAAGACCCACCAACAACAATGGTATTTTCTTGCATTCTGCTTCCCTCTGGATCATCAATGTTCTGTTAATATTGTCAGATGTGTGCCTCCCCTCCACAAAACCATACTGATCCATATCTATTAAATTTTGATATCACTTTTGCCTTTCTTTTAGCCATTTATAGACATAAACCATTTATAATCATGGTTTAGTATTGAAATGGGCCTGTATGAAGCTGGATCTGATGGATCTTTACCCTGTTTAGGTATTACAGCTACCACCACTTTTTTCTAGGATGCTGGTACTCCGCCTCCTCCTCCTCTTAAAATATTGCTAAACAAAACCTTCCAGATCTTTCAGTTTTTTTCCCCTCATAGCTTCCAAACTTTCACTGGAGTACCATCTATTCCTGGGGACTTTCTCTTAGATTGGTTGTACATCATTACTTTTATCTCCTCTCCTCCTATCCTGTTAGCAAGTGAGCCTCATCTACTTCTATCCTTGGCATATTTCATTCTTTAAACATTTCCATTTGTACCTTTTCTTGATTTCCATATTTCTCTGCTTTATACAGACTTTCTCATAGAATTTCTGAAATATTTCTAGTACTACTACAGGATCTCTTACTATCTTCCATGTTATAGGCTCCCTAAGCTTAGTGACACCCTTTCTACTTTCTGTTGCCTGAGTCGATGTGCTAAAAGTTTTGTGCTCTAGAGTTATCAAAAACAGTTGCTTAACAGCAATCTTTCTAAACTCGTGCATATTATTGAGGTAATCCCTTATTTTTTGATAAGCATTCTGTAGTTGCACCTCTTCTTGTTTTGTTGGATTCCCCTATTTTGCAGTCCCTCTAAATAATTCTTGTTACTACTTAACTAGAACTCCCTTTCCTTTATTTCCATCCAATTTCTAAATTCCACTTTAATTTTATCCCAATCCCTAACTATATTTTCAGAAAAAAATTCTATCTTCTCTAATAGCTCCTAAATAATTTCTACTACCCATTCTTTAAATTCCTCTCTTTTCAACAGATTGGTGGGAAAGTGCCATTGTCTACTATTTATTTCATTACCCTGTGCTTTTATTTTAGTTATTGGTGCATGATCTGAAATGGTTATTGGGTGCTTATCAATACCTTCAACGTTTCATGGACCAGTTGGTGTTAATAATAATGCTGTTGGCTGAGGTTTCTACTTTCTGCTTTTTGCACATGCATGATGTCAGTAACCTTCTTGTACGTCACTGAGTGACGCAAAACAGGATAACAATTTTGATGTTGATATAGGAGAATAAACGTAAGCGGTTTTATTTATTTATATTTATATATATATATATATATATATATATATATATATATATATATATATATATATATATATATATAAAATATTGTTGTTTGTCTTTCGGCTTTTCCCGGTTAGGGGTTGCCACAGCGGAACCTCGGTCCACTAATGATTGGCAGTTGTATTTTTATATGTTGTCGAGTTGCCAGCCCGACGCCCAACCTTCAACAAAGGCACGCCCATTTAGAGCATGTCTTTCGAATGCCCACTCGACCATAGTAGAAAATCTGTTTTGGGGTGTTGAAAAGCTTGAGATACTCCTGCCATACTGCTGCTGAGGAAGTATTTCCATAAAGGAAATGAATGAAAAGGCTTTTGTACCAGCTACCTAACCTGGTTAAGAAACTATATATAAATAAGGCCGCTTAACTTTCCCCTTCCCTGTCCACACCCACATTTCCAGGGGTGTGTGTAATGGGCTGTTATAGTATTCTCCATGCCTTTCATTTCATGCTCAGTCAAAGTCTCCCCCCCCCCCCCATAGACAACACGCTCTGTGCATTCCATCTTCACTACAAGGGATCAGCTGTGAAAAAGTGCCTTGTACACAGAACTCCTAGTCTTTTGCCCCAGGATGTGCAAGCTGCGATTATTGCTTAGTTCTATACACCCCTGTTCAGCTGTTTCAGCACCCGAGCCACTAATTTAAACTTTTCTCATTTGGTCACAGGGATTTATCCATCTTATGCCAGGGAGCCTGGCTGTAGCTGGTTACTTTTGATCAATGACAGTCGCCAGTCATTCCACCTCTTGACTGTATTGGTGCTTCTCAGATGGCAACCAAAGTAAAAATGTGTTTTTTCATACAAAAGTATTCTTAGTGCATTGTGAAATCATATCCTTCTAAACAGATTGAGTAATATTGAAAGCATTGCCCATTCTCCTTCTATGTTTTGAAAACTACTAAACTTTTACAATCTTTTTAAAGATGTCTCTTCCTTCATAAAAGTGGCGTCCTATGTCCTAGGGTGAGAACCCTACTGATTTGAGATTTTATAAGAAAAATGTCAAGGTAAGTTGCAGTTCTTGCAATTATTGTATCCATTCCTCTATGTAGACAGTCAAATTTGCCTTCTTTCATAGTTTTTTTGAATGGGTGATGTGGTTAGAACTGTAATTTTATCTTGTACAAGCATGTACTTCATTACAATCCATCTCACTTGCTTATCAGCCAGTGCAAAAGTAAGGCTGCTTCACCCTTGCATACCCTGCATTTTTGTATCACTTTCTGTATTGACCACCAGCCAAGCCCAGGTGCTTTGACATATGTCCTTGACAAGAGTTGCCCATTAGATGAGCTAGGATCCATATTATGGAGAAGGGGAGGGGATGAGAAAAGTGTTGTAGTCCCTCATGGACAACAAAAACTTGTTTTTAATCCTTTGTTCATCCAGAGTTTTGGACATCAAGCTTTATGTTGCACAGCAGAAACCTATTTAACTCCCTATTCTGTTTTGTAATGAGCATACTGCATACCCCATTGGGTGTGTATTTCTCTGTTTTGTAGGGTACTGTCTTTCTGGGAGTCCAAAGTTTTGCCCATGCAATGAGGACTTCATCCACAGCTGTTTTGGATATTTTTGTAACTAGCCTTACCCTTGGCAGTTGATGTGTTGCCTCCAACTCACAGGCTTGCTGCACTTTTCACTGTAAATACATGCTTCCACTTGTATGTGGTGAAAGCAGCTGCATGAATGCAGCTTTTCACAGCCAGCCGCATGTCTGTGGCCCATACACTGTGTGCAAACGTCATCTTCCATCATGTGCAATCACTGTAACAGACTAGATTGCCTCCATTTCTTTCCCCACGGATGGATAAGCTGGTATCAGCTACTTATTCCCGCCATCTTCTTCAGTGCTGTGAGTTGCTTCTGGATCATCTAGATTTTGTTTGGGGCTTTATTGCTCTGTATTCTGCAGTTTTCAGTGTACAAGTGGGAAATGTTATCCCATAAAGGGGGTGCCTCCAATGAACAGTTATTTTCCTCCACCATAGGGAGAAACATCAGCCTCTGGACCTATACCAGTTCTCCCCTTGTATCCTAGCAATCCTGAACACCCCTCCCTAGGGAAGGAGCGCTTTCACTGTGTCATCCTTTCTACCCTGACTAGTCCTCAGAACAGGGTCCGTTTCAAACTTCGGTTGCCAGTTTTGCTGATAACATCTGCACTAGCAGGCTCGAATGTTTATAAAGCAGTGTTTTGTACCTCTCTACTTTGCTCAAGAAGAGTTAGGAACAGAGTCAAAATTGAGGGCAGGATTAAATGACAAAACAAGAGCATATTTTAATTATCAACTTAAAAATATGCTTACTAGAATAACAGGTTTTGCATTAGCATGTCGGCGCTGAAGGATATGAAGTCAAACTCCTCTGTCACTTTTTAGCAGCTGCATTCTTCAATGTGCCTGAAAACCACAGATTTTATAAGGAGCAGACTAAAAATATGAGGCAAAAATCCAGACATTCTGCAAATTTCACAACAGTTGTGAGGTATGCTGTGTTACTGGATAATTCCAAAGACACTTGCCCTGACTCTAAATGAGTCGATAGGAAAAATAGCATCTGCCTGTAAAAAAAAAAAAAAAAAAAAAAAAAAATAGCATCTGCCTGTAAACAAAAAAAAAAAAAAAAAAAATGTAATAAACTGGTAAACCTGTAGTACCCAAAACTACCTCTTCTTTAAAAAATGTTGAATGTTCAGAAAATGAACACATCATAAATATTCAGCAAGTTAAGTCTGTTAATAAAAATTAACTGGTACTTGACATGGTGAGGCTTGCTTCTTACAGTCTTGTCTTCCTTGATTTGCTTATGCCTCAGTGCCTTAATTCTTCCAGTTTTTCACAGTTTGATAACTAGTTTGTTTCTGTAATTACCAGTTGAGGAGCACTGCAGTAAGCGTCCCTTTTCTGAAAGAACCATTCAGGCGTGTCCAGGAAAGAGAAGCTCTGCTGATTCACAAATTACTGTGTGTTTGTCCACCATATTCTTTGCCTCCTGATGATTACTGCTGGATAGGCAACTGGCAGGTATCACTAACTGGATCCATTTTCAGTCCAACATTGGCTGTGTGACACTTCCTGTAGTGCATGACTGCTGTGTGACTTGCTATGTCCTGATCACTGGTTGACAAACCGTGGTGAGAGGTAAGGCCTTGTGATCTTTTCAGCTAGAGAGAAGAAACCTCAATGTTGTGGTTTCATTCAGGTTACTTTGAAGATTTTTAATGTTTAGCCAGGGAAACATTTTTGTCTCACTTGACTTATTGCTATTTAGATGTTTATACTTGCCATCACAGTTTACTTGTAAATGTTATATTTAATATGTTATATTTATTTAGTGGGACTATAGGTTTAATTTTTCTCGACTTGTATACAATATAAAAATGTATATTTTTCCATATGTGTTACAAACTTTACTACTGCTCATCAATTTATGACTTGTTTTCTTACCTGGGTTGTGGCTGAAAACGGTCAATTGACCAGCCCACCTATCTAATTACCAAGCAATAAAATAACCAGATGTGTACTGTGTTTGTTTATTTATACCTGTCATCACAGTAAACATATTTATTTTCTGAAATGTCTGCAGAGTGAAAGTGCATGTTTATTTAAGAAATGATTACCTTTTACCTTTGTTTAACATACTAGTATGTGAATCTTGTGGTCTGGTTTCTTATTCTTTTACACTGTTGCTCATCCTGAAAATAAAGTTAAGAGCACATCTTGCATATGTCGTGTTCCATATTCCATATATTGGATTCTGTATATGTCAGAAATGAACCAGTACAGGTTTGCCTCATTGTTTGAGAAATTGCATAGTGGCAGCTTTCAGGAATTCTCTCTGCGTGACAGTTTGCCATAGTACTGAATTTCTGCATAGCACTTGGTGTATAATATCTTGAAAGGCATAATGATAATGAAGTTTGTTTCTGTGATCAGAAGAAAATATGACATGTATTTGTTCTTGAGCACACAGTCCTACATAAATCATCTGTGCTTATGTTGCTGAAATAAAGCAAAATAATGAGTATGAGTTTCATGATTTATTAGCAGAAGCTAGAATTGTGTGTGGTATAAGAAATCAGAAGATGCATATTGTCATGAAATTAGTTTTAATAAAGCAGCACATGTCTGAAGCATAGTTAATTATTTTGTTTTGAAGTAAGCAAGTAAATTAATACATTAACAGAAATATGTATTGTTGCTTCTGAGAGCAAAATCTGAGTGAAAGAGAATCACAAAGTAGATCTTGACAGTCTGTAAGAGGTATGGTTATAAGCAGAATGAAATGCTCTTTGCTGTCCGTTATATAAAAGCTGCAGCAAAAATGCCAACTCACTTATATAGAAGCTGCTTATAAGTGCATGAAGTACAAGAATTGAATATGCAACTGAAAAGAGATTTTTGCAATAGAATAACATTTTTGAAAATCACACATTTGTGGCCACAAAAGTGGAAGGAATGAATATTGTGCAAGCAGTGTTCCACAGAAATGTTCACTTTTAGTCTTCTTGGTCATGATGACTTTCAGCTAGAGCTGACACTTCTCCTACTGTCATCATGGCCACTAACCTAGGGTCACACTTGATGGAGCGACCCTCCATTTTTGGTTGGTAGAGATGAAGGCATCCCAGCCAATGCCATCTGCTCCTAACTTAAGGGATTTTTGCATGCCCAGACTATTCCCTTTTGGCAGTTGTGCAATGACGCAAGCAGTCCATGTCCTGTTATTATCAGCCCTCCTCCTGTGTGACCAAATATACTTTTGAGACACTAATGACACACTCCAGCTTGTGCTTGAGAGTGGTGTAAGTGGCAACTCCAGCTTGTGCTTGAGAGTGGTGTAAGTGACATTTAAAAAAAAAAAAAGACCTTTTCCCAAGCTAGATGAGCTGGCCATCTGCCTCTTGAGCCTCCCTTCCCAGCCTGCTCACAAGCTACACTGGTTGATCTTGATCATGGCACCTGTGTTCTGTCATTGAGCCAGCAAAGTTATACCAAAACTTTAAAACAAAAGCACTGACCATCATTCAAACAGTGAAACTCAAAATAACTAATTACATTGTATTGTTTTAAATGTGAGAGCAGATTATAATGTATATCTGCTGAAATGTTTGAAGTGTTGAGAGTGAAGGTAAGTATGTATGTGCATTTTTTCATGTGAGTGGGTGTCGCAACTTGGTCAAAAATTACTGACTTGTGCACTTCAGTATGGCCATCATCTGTGGGGAGACCGGAGGTGAATCTGCCCCACTCCAAACTTATCTGATTTTAGCATATAATAAGGCTTCCCATCAAGAATAAAAATGTTACTATGAAACTTAGATCAAAAAGAGACATAAACTGGGTGGGCACGCATATTAAATATCTAGGTATCATTGTTCAATATAATTATAAAAAAATCACTCCTCTAATTACCAATAACTTATAAACTCAATTACTAGTCTAATAGACAGATGGAACAGACTCTTCTTCATATTTGAAGACAGACTAACTTTAATCAAAATGACACAGTTACCTAAAATCTTATTCATTGGCCAAGCTCTAATAAATAACCCACCAGTTAAAATTAAGTAGAAAGTTAATACCAAAGGAAGTTGAGTAATAAGTTATCACAAAAAAACAAGAAGTTCTCTTCTCTGGCACACCACAAGCTGGGATGAAGGAGGTATAGGGTTTCCAGATACTGATTTTTATTTAAACTCCGCATTTATTAACATAGTGTTTCTTTGGAATAATACTTCTTATTCATCATATTGGAAATCAGTATATGAGACCTTACTTCTTAATAGTGACAGGACATTGCTTGAACCATATACTCCAATACATACAAACGTCTTTATATGGATTTTAAAAATGTACATTCAAAGTTAAAGGTCAGAACTTGATGTCCTTCATGGATGCATCTGCAGTCATAACAACTGGGTTGTCCTGTCGTCAGGCAGCCCTTCGGTCGGCCGGATTTCAAAGTCTGGGTCCGGCTTCGGCTGATGTCGCACTTCACCCGACGTCATCTCTGCTGGTCTTCGGGTATAAAGGCATCAGCCGACGCCATTTTCCTCAGTCTTTCTTGCCGCGTGGCGCCCGAAGCAGAAGCTGTTTGCAAGTGCCGGTCGGTCAGATCCAGAGATTACTACTACCGAATACTACTTCGAAGACTTCTAAAGCTAAGTACCCGTTGGGAATCTTTCTTGCCTCAGCCGATGTCAGAAAAAGTCAATAACTGTTTAACTTGTGGGAAACAAATACCTCATAAAGATTTCCACTCTTACTGTTTGCCTTGTTTAGGCCCAGACCACGACGTAGCAGCCTGTTCGGCCTGTGCTTCCTTCAACCGACGAACGCTTAGGCGTCGGTCGGAGTTTGCTGAACAGTTTTTCGGCTCAGATTTTGCGTACATTATGCCGTCGGATCCTCCGACTACCCAAATTGTTAAAAAACGCAAAGAAAAAGACCGACACTCGCAGTCCGCGGTTTCGGCCGAAACCACGGTTAAGCAAACCCCGAGTGTTTCGGTTTCGGCCGAAACCGAGAAAACTGATCAAAATACAGCCGAATCAATGACTACTACTGAGGTTTCTGCCACTTTACTTGAAACAGCCTCAGAAATTATACCTACAACTGTGGTTACTAATGACTTATCAGACACCATTCCTTTGGATGTCTCTACCCCAGCACGTGGTGCTGCTAGGCCTCCTGCAGCCATGTCTATTAAGGCCTTTGCCAGGGCTAAAGCAGCCAAATCTACTAAATCAGTGCCTGTTAAACCCCCCTCAACCAGGCCCACTTCTAGTTCACAAATGCTTACTCTGGCAGAAGATTTAATATCCTTAATTAGGGGATCTCAATCTCACCCAGACAGGGCCTCTCAACCCCCAGAAAAGAGACCTAGAGCAGAGCCCCCCGAGCCTGTCTCCTCTGATGATTCTGCGGATGACTCAGATATTACAGACCAGCCAGAGGCTCCTTTTTCCAATTATGAAGACTCCGATGCTGAAGAATCCATCCCAGCTGCCTCTCCACCAGAGGAATTCTCCTTTGGGGAAACCTTACACGCCATGAGAGAACAATTCCAATGGCAGCAACAGGATTTCTCAGATTCCAGAAAAAGACTTAGAACTTTTCTGCACTTACCACAACATAGGCCCTTAGCTATACCTCCTGTCCTTTCTGTTGTGGACGATGCATTTAATGATGTCTGCACTGCACCTGATTCCTTACCTCCAGCCCCTGCCAAACCAGATAGATTTTACAGGGTGCCAGACACTCATCACCACCTATACAAGGCCCCACTGGCAGACCCGAAACTATATCCCAGGGGCCTAAGGCAGTAGTCTCGACCACAGCAAAAACCCTATTCCTTCTGAAAGGGAATCCAGGTCTTTAGACAGATGGGGCAAAAAAGTTTACACCTCTGCTACTCTCTCAGCTAGAGCTTTAAACTGTTAGTTTCACATGATACAATACCAAGAGTTTATGCTTGATCAGTTAACTAAAAAGCTATCCTCTGATGACTCTATAGATAAGAAATATGTATTAGAAATGGTAAATAACATACAACAGGTTAGTAACCATTCTTTAAAATGTGACTATGATGCACTGGAGGCTTCATTTAGATCAGCCATGACTGGCACAGTGATAAGAAGACATGCATGGTTGAAGGAACAGGCCTTACGGATCATGTTAAAGCTAAGTTATTGGATGCTCCTATGGATAAGGCCAGTTTGTTTGGTACACCTGCCCAGCAGGTAATGAAGAAAATGGAAGAAAAGGCAAAATCTGTACAAACGGTGAAAGATTTCTTACAGGTTCAGCCCCAAGGTTTAGCAGGAACTGGCCTGCCAAAATTGGTCCTTTCCTGACTCCACAAGATCCCAAAGGGGCAGGAATAGGCGTTCCAGAGGCAGAAATCAATCCAGAGGGGTGCCTACAGAGGACGACAGTGGCAAGGTAATAACAGAGGCACAGACACAGCCACTACCACTGCAACAGGACAATCACAATGACTTGACTCTAACTCCGCCTACCAGGGAACAGATAGCAGCACCATTAGGCGGAAAATTAGCCTTATTTTCGAAAAATTGGCACTATGTCACAAAAGACAAGTGGATTTTGCAAACCATAGACCAAGGTTACGGTTCCACTTCCACACTTTACCAGTCAAAGAGGAATGCCAAACCTGCCGCCAAATCAAAAATAGAAGCTCTACAGCAGATAATGCAATTAACAAAGATGAGAGCTGTGGAAAGAGTACCAATAACAGAACAAGGCAAAGGATTCTACTCCAGACTATTCCTAGTTCCAAGAAAAGAAAAAGTTGGAGACCTATTCTCGACCTGTCCATCTTAAACACATACATCATTGTCCCAAAATTCAAAATGCTGACCCTACAGCAACTTCTTCCCATGCTGGGCAAGGAGTGTTGGCTGGTAACTCTAGATCTCAAGGAGGCATACCTGCACGTCCCCATTCGACCAAATTGCAGAAGATACCTCAGATTTCTTGCAGGATCAGAGCACTATCAATTCTCAGCATTGCCCTTTGGCTTATCTACTGCCCAGAGTATTCACAAAATGCCTGGCATCAGTAATCGCCCACTGCAGACTACAGGGAATCCAAATTTATCCATACCTGGACGACTGCCTGCTACAAGCGGACAACAAAAGCAAGCTGACAACAGATTTGCAAAGGGTCATTTACTTGCTACAAGCCCTGGGATACACAGTCAATTTTCAAAAGTCAAGGCTGATACCATCCCAAACAAGGACATTCTTGGGCGCGGAATTGGACACAGTAAAACAAATGGCATTCCTAACTGCAGAAAAACAAAAGAACTCCCTCTTTACTTCTTGGCACTAACAAAACAGAACAAGCTAACAGCAAGAAAAGTTCTGCAGGCCTTGGGCTTCATGGCATCATGCATAATCTTGGTCCCACATGCCAGACTGCATATGAGAAAACTACAGTGGTACCTAAAGAATTTATGGTCCCAACACAGGCACAGCCTAGAAGCAGAAATACCACTAATCCCATGCCTAAAACAGGAGTTCCTATGGTGGGCTCAAGCATGCCAGACAAATCCAGGCCTACCCTTTCACAACCTTCGAGCAAGCCAAACCATCAGGACAGACGCCTCAGACCTAGGATGGGGGGCTCACATGCTGGACAAATGTGTACAGGGATTGTGGACTCAGGACCAGCTACACCTGCACATCAACCAAAAAGAAATGCTGGCAGTAAAACTGGCAATCCAAAAATTCAGCCCATTTCTCAAAGAAGGCCATTTGATGATAAGGACAGACAACACCACAGTCATGTGGTACATCAACAAACAGGGAGGCACTCATTCATACCCCCTATGCAAAATGACTTTGGACCTTTGGAACCTGGCACTCAGCTACAACATCCAGTTACAGGCAATGTTTGTACCGGGAAAGGAGAACACTCTAGCAGACATATTAAGCAGAACCACCTCGGATGCTCACGAATGGATGCTACACCCGGACATCTTCAAGACCATCACAAAGAAATGGGGAATGCTGCAGATCTATTTGCTTCCCCTCTCAATCACCAGCTCAAAAAATTCTGCTCAAGGACATTCCACCCACTTGCATGGAAGGTGGATTCGCTCTCCTTCAGCTGGAAAGGTCTGACAGCATATGCATTCCCACCTCTTCCCTTGATACACAAGGTATTACTAAAAATCAAGGAGGAACGTCCAAGGATAATCCTGATAGCTCCGAACTGGCCAAGACAACACTGGTACCCATTGCTGAGGAGCATGTCTCGGGACAAAATGTGGGCAATACCCCTGATGCCTTTGATGTTAACTCAGAACAACTACAGCATCATGCATCCAAACCTAAAAACTTTGCAACTGACTGCATGGAACATCACATAGCAGCAACTAATCCAGATCTTTCCCAAAGGGTTAAAGACATTATCCTTGAAGCCCGCAGACCTTCAACAAGAAGGAACTATGCAGGAAAATGGAAAAGGTTTGTCATTTGGAGTGCTGAAAGAGGAAAAGATGTCGAATA
The DNA here is from genome assembly GCF_019279795.1 of Protopterus annectens. Classification (NCBI taxonomy): domain Eukaryota; kingdom Metazoa; phylum Chordata; order Ceratodontiformes; family Protopteridae; genus Protopterus; species Protopterus annectens. The sequence goes on from NC_056743.1 coordinate 1,081,588,581, forward strand.
TAGATATTGCTAACATTCTGGAGTATTTGGCAGAGCTTCTACATACAGGCCTGTCCTATTCCTCCATCAAGATACATGCATCAGCTATTTCAGCAGAATACAGCTTTGATCCACGGTCTTTTCAGATCCTCTACTCAGGCAGTTCCTCAGAGGGATCAAGAATGTAAAACCTCCTAGGAAACCACCATTGCCAGCTTGGGACTTGAACTTTGTGCTAGAAAAGTTGACACTCCGCCTTTGAACCAGCAGCAACAGCAGACCTACAGCATCTATCATGGAAAACTGCTTTCCTACTGGCAATAACCTCAGCAAGGAGGGTTTCTGAACTTCAGGCCCTAATGGCAGTACAACCTTCCTAATCTTCCACCAAGATAGAGTGTCCATGAGAACTAATCCTACATTTATGCCTAAGGTGGTATCCAGAGTGTCTTTAAACCAGGCAATCCACCTACCTACCTTCTTCCCAACCCACAAAACAGAGGGGAAAGAATGCTGCATACCTTGGATGTACATAGACAGCTACGCTACTACCTGGACAGAACCAAAAGTAACAGAAAAACTGACCAGCTTTTTGTAGCCTATGCAACAGGAAGAGAAGGAAAAGCAATTTCCAAACAGACAATCTCCAAATGGATAGGAAATTGCATACGATTCTGTTACTCCTTCCATGGAAAACCAATTCCACAGAACATAAGACCTCATTCTACAAGGGCAACAGCCACTACCACAGCCTTCTTACGAGGAGTGGCAACCAAGGACATTATTGAGGCGGCTACTTGGACCTCCGTGCATACATTTGCCAAGCATTATAATTTACCTCTGTATTCCAGATCCCGAGCAGGGTTTGCCACTGCTGTACTGCAAGGGATCCTAATCACACCATAATTTCTTCTTCCTCCTCCCCTAGTTGGCTATGGTATTCTACCCAGTTGTTATGACTGCAGATGCATCCATGAAGGACATAGTACAGTTTTGTACCTACCATAAATGTAGATGTCCGAACTGGATAGCATCTGCAGTCAGGATTACCCTCCCTCCTTCCCCTCTGTGGTACTCCTAGGGTATTTACCCCCCTAATAGCTAGCTGGTGGGGGGAGTCTCTTATGGTGTATTTGTTTGTATATATGTACATACATGCTTATTTCTTGTGTTTGCCTTCTATCTTTTTGGAAACATTGGCATTTATCCAAAATTTAGCCTTCCAAGAGGGCAATTGGCATCTGGGGCAAGAAACACTGAGGAAAATGGGGTCGGCTGATGCCTTTATACCCGAAGACCAGCAGAGATGACGTCGGGTGAAGTGCGACATCAGCCGAAGCCGGACCCAGACTTTGGAATCCGGCCGACCGAAGGGCTGCCTGACGACAGGACAACCCAGTTGTTATGACTGCAGATGCTATCCAGTTCGGACATCTACATTTATGGTAGATACAAAACTGTACTTTCTCACACCTCTTATAAACCAAATATTGCTGTTTAAAAAGCTACCAACCAGAATTAGCCCAAGAGAACAGTCACCCTGCACTAATTTTTAAAAGAAGTCCATAAGTAAATTTAATACAGGACTGTTTGGCACAGAAAGATTATGGGTTTTCTGATCCTTTTTTTTTTTTTTTTTTTAACGACTTAAATTAGCAATTAAGATAGGCGCACATTAATAAAAGTAAAACAAACCATATCCATATTTATTTTTCATTCACATACATTGTTCATTACATATGTTCTCTTTCTTTATAACTGTCATTCAGTCCAACATTTCATAAATTTCCTCAATTCCTGCCTTCCCTTAAATCCCACTCATCCTGAACATTACTCTGCATGTATTGTTCCCACACATTTCATTTATTTCTATGTAATTTGTTCCCACACATTTCATTTATTTCTATGTAATTTGCTCCTTCCTTTTTCTAAAGGTTCCACCTCATCTCTTTCACAATAGTCAATACTTCACATACAGTTGGGTTGTATTTTGATTTTCATTTTTTGTAACTGCCTTTTTGGCAGCCAGTAGAATTAAACTTGTAGGCTGTCTGATCTTGGACAAAAGATAAATGACTTGGGATATCTTGCAGTCATTGGTGGATGCAAACGTGGAACTGAAAGCGTATGTAGCTGCCACTTAAAATCGACTGGACTATACAAATGGCAAATTAAATGAGTGTGAGGATAGAAGCATGTGCAAGAATAACTGAGTTAATGTCTTTCGGCTTTTCCTAGTTAGGGGTCGCCACAGTGGAACTCCGGTCAGCTAATAATTGGCAGCAGATTTTACGGTGCCGAGTTGCCAGCCCGACACTCAGCCTTCAAAGAAGGCACACCCATTCACGCACCTACCTGCATGTCTTTACACATCATATGACCTCTGGGAGGACATGCAGACTCCACACAGAAGGCGCTCCAGCCAAGAATCGAACAGGAGAGCCTCTTGCTATGAGGCGACAACACTTACCGCAGCCCAAGAATAACTGAGTTAATGTATAACCAGAAAATGCAGAAGGGAGGAACTGCATGCAGTTTCTAAACTCCTACCACACTCTGGTCCACTGTTCTGGAAACCCAGCTAAAGTACACAGAGTCATAGAAGAACAACACCACAAGCAATAATTGGCAGGCTGGAGACATTTGCTGCCATAAAAGAAAAAGTTTTAGTGGAGCTTTAGCAGCTTGAAAAGACCTTCTCTGAATAAGTAAGAATAGAGTATTTGTAGGGCGAGAATTTCTTTTTTAACCCAGGAAAGAGAACTTTATACCTGCCAGCAATTCATGCCTGACAAGTAAGAAGTATCCATTTCTGCTTGCCACCTTGAAAATGATGTTTAGCACTGGCACTGGTCCTGCAGGTAGTCCAGTCACATAATGAAATAAGCTAGACAAGCCAGGACACAGGAGGATGCAGATGCAGACTGTCCCTGGCCCTGCAGGTATTCCAGTCACATAATGAAATAAGCCAGACAGGCCAGGACACATGAGATGCAGATGCAGAGGGGGATCCTTGTGTCTTATCAGTGGATTTCTGTAACAGGACCAGCCTTCAAAGGAGATACTTTTCCTTTATCTGAGGAGTAATTTGTGGAAAGTCTCTTGTTCTCAGAGAGACTCTCTGGAATTTGAGCTGCAGGTGAACAGAGCAGAATGCTCTGAACTGTGTATAGGACTGTGTTGCAACCAAAAACATAGGATAACAAAGGAAAGGAAGGGGACAAGTAAAATGTCGTGGACTTATTGAGTAGAGAAAGCTATGAAGCAGTTATGACAAAAGTGTCACTGGATGAATATGGTAAGGGGAAAAGATAATCAAAAATAGATGTGCTAAAAGAAATGCATAGTATCAAAACAGATCTTGATCACACACTATTTCCAATAATAAACTAAAAATGTCAGTACACGCAGAAAAAACTTGGAGAAGGTATGCATAGGTATATAAGGGAAAATTGCAAAATAAGCATTTCATTGATGGCCCAACAAATGTTTTTTTATAGAAAATTGTGGAAACAAAGCAAAATGAATAGAAAATCCTCCAAAAAAAGTACACTTGGAGGCTAATTTATGAAGACTGGTTAACATGAAAAATGAAACTGCTCCTGCTCCTTAAGAGTGAACTTGCCAGCCATCCTAAAAACTATAGACCAGTAATTTGCCTTCCAGCAATATATATATTGTATACTGGAACTGATGCATACAGAGTTTATAGTAGACTAGAAAAAAAAAACAATTTTGACAGTAGAGAAAAAGGTAATAAAAGAAAATAATAAAAAAAGATAACTTGTTGCTAATCGAAGAAAAAAATAGATTCTTCCCTTTTTACGAATCTGTCTGGCATGGATAGATTTAAAAAAAATGCAGTTGACAGCATCCCACATTTATGGATAATGGAATGCTTAGAGATTTACAAGATTCACACTACATTGATTACATTTGTGGCTATGAAACAGTGGCAAGCCGTTTTGCAGCTAAGTTGTAAGTTAACAAAGGGTAAATTACTAGAACAGAGATAAAAATTCAGAGGGGGATATTCCAGGGTGATTCTTTGTCAGTACAGCTTTTTATTATTGCTGTTAACCCATTAAGCTGTTTACTTTACAAATTAAGTTACCCTTACAGTTTGTCCCCGAAACCAACCTTCTTTAAAGACATTTTGTCTAGTTTTTCAGGATGATTTAAAATTGTGTATCTCATCAGATGAATTAAAATCACATATACAAATGGTTAACTCTCAGATGATACGAGAATGATATTTTGGTCTTGGTAAATGCGCAAAAGCATGTTTAAAAAGGGAAATCTACAGAACTAAAAAATATCAACCTGGGACAGAAATGTCATATAAAGGAACTTTAGAAGCATGGAGTATATAACTATTTGGGAATAGATGAAGGGTTAGCAGTAAAACATAAATGAGAATAAAGCTTGGCAAGGAATACTTCAGAAGACTAAAGCAAATTTTGAAAACTGTCTTTACATCCTAGGAATAAAATTCAAGCTATAAATCAATTTGCCGTTCCTGTTCTAACATAACAGCTTTGGTATGATTGACTGGTCCAAAAAGGTATTGTATCAGTTGGAGACAACAACAACAAGAAAAATGCTTTATGCTTATCAAATGATGTATAGAAACCAGTGCATACAAAGATTGTGTATTCCTTACTGTGAAGGAGGTATGGGCCTCCTTGAAATTGAACATGTGTTGTTATTAACATTTGTTTACAGGGAAAGTTGAAGTGGGTCTAAAAAGTACTCATTTTCAGTAGTGGCCTGGGGAGAAAAGCTACAATTACGCAAAAAATTCAGAAGTAAAGCTTTAAATACCTGAAAATACATTCAGAAATACTGTCACATGTATAGATCTGCAATCACTGGACTACATACAAATATGCTGACCTCATCAGATACAAACATAAGCATGAAGAGAAGTGTAAGATGACATTTTTGCTTAATTGAGCAGTAGCTTTTCAGAATAAAGTAGAAATGGAACTCTAACCAGGAGTAGAAAAATCAGACAGCAAATGTGAAAGTGCTGCATAAGGAAAAGGACCAAATGAGAGGGAAGAAAATTAGAAAGTCCACAAATATAGTGGCAAGTATAGAAATCTTTTAGACCAACCTTGTGTTGACCAAGATTTTGGCACAGGAATGGTTAAAAGGTGAATTGAAACCAAAAGATGAAAGGCTAGTAATGACTGCCTAAGATAGTGGACTACATACATTTTTTTGCTTTTCAAAGTCCATTGAGAAAGTGGGAAAAAACAGACAAATGCAAGGCTCTCTAAAACAGAACTGGAAAGGGTTGCATATCTTGTTGTAGGGTGTGATACTCTCATGGCAGTGGGCCTTTATACTGAAGGGCAGCTATAATGTTGCATTGGAGATTGTGCGAACACTACAATGTAAAAATAACAGAGAAGCACTGGAAACCTGCACCGTAAAGCATTCTGGCAAATGATAAAGTTTATTTCACAAGGGCTCACCCATTACCAACAGTTCAAAAAATAGATGCAAGAACACCAGCTGTAATAGTATCTTAGCAGTGAAATTGCTACAGCCAGTATGATTACAGTGTCTTCCATACTGAGACAAAATCGTAAAATACCAGGATTGCAAGCAGAAACAAGAGCAATGTGGAAGAAAGATACCCAGACAGTTCCTGTAGTGGTGGGAGCAACATGACTAATAGTGTATTTAAATACAACTGTAAGTCTTTCATCAATACAGGGAATGTATGGATGATCTAACATTGTGTAGCTCATCCAGAGGAGAAGCTAAAACACTTTACCTGTACTAAGGGACCCACCAGAGTTCTCCCTGCTTGCGTTTTGTATCTGTTTAAAGCCACTGGGAGAAAAAGTGATGTGAACTGCAGAATGAGACAACTATTGGCTAACAAGAAAGGTTGAAACAATACTAACTTTAATGAGCTCAAATCATACCCTTATTTAGGAGTGGAGTCCATTCCCATCATGGTATTAGCAACCCAAAACACTTGGAGAAGTTTAAAACTGGTAGAAGAAATGGTAACCCGGATTAAAGCGCAAGTCTGTCTGAGAGGATAGCGAAGCACCCAGAAGAGATTTTAAATATCTTTAGAATGACCTTGAAGAGTGTAAGTCTTTCTTGAACCAATAACAAAGAACTGGACGCATTGCAAACTCATAAATTAGACAAATTCCTCTGAACATATTTGATATCATTTTGAGATTTGAAGTTTAATTGTGAGATTAGAAAATGTTCTGAACAAATGAACAGCATGCTAAAGCAGTTACACCTAAACAAGGTAAAAGATCCCATTTAAACTTCTTCCTACAAGCCAATATCGGTACTTGATCATACTTTTTATAAAACGTTGTAAGCATTTTAGCTGAAAGGATGGCAAGCCTGTTACCGTAATTAATTTGGATCAGTGCAGGTGTGCAAGTGGCAGAAGGAAAATATAATTCAGACCTATTCCATACATAAAGTGGAACTTGCAGGCAGTCCACTGGTCTTTGTAACTATAGGTACTGGAAAGGGGTAAAGGGATTTTCTGATTTCAGTATTAGCAAGGATGGATTTCCTGAGAGGACATAACAGTCATGTTATAAAATATATGCAAGTTATGTGATCACTGTGGTCATCGGAGGCCTTGTGCCTGTACTGAGGGACCTCCAGAGTACTGCTAGCTATTTAAAGCTGTTGGGATTAAAAAGTGATATCTGGCATGAAGGTTGCATAGGGGTCCACTCGATTTAAAATACCATGGTTTGCAGATGATATCCTTATCCTTGACCAGACCACAAGAAGATATTCCCTTATTGTATATATTGACAGAGGGTGCAGCTATCTCCAGTATCTACAACCAATGCAGTAACAATAAATTCTAACCTGGTTTTCACAAGTAATGGAACATTCTGGGGAGCTAACACCGTCTTCCTTGATTAATGCATGAAGAAAATATTTGCAAAAATGGAGAAACGTAATGGGTATAGACGAGAGTCCATGCCCTGCAGTTGCCCAGTTTATTTGTAATCTGCCACCTAAGATTATTCTAAACAAATTAGACTAAAATATTAGGGTTTTCATTTGGGATGGACAAAAGCCAAGAGTGGCCTGAGATGAGTACTTTTCTAAAGCTGGTGATGAATTGGGCCCAGGTATTGGTATGCGGTTCATTTTTCTAGCTTTGTTAATCTGAAGATGTAGTCCTACAAATGTAATTGGAAGAATGTGATGACTGAATTACCAGGAGAACTACTCAATGTAGACTGGTGGAATGTGTTCTTCGGAGGGGGGATGGGGTAACAGATTAATGTATCTAGATATTCTGTAGAAGGACTTTCAGGAAATTATGTTAGAGGTAGGGCTTATCTTGAGACAGGAAGAGCTAACTCCAGTTGAAGCTATGCCACACAACATAGAAAAAAACATTGCTTAGTCACTGAAAGAGGGGATGCAGCTGAAATACTGGTATCTATTGGTAAATCAAAACGAGACTATAAGAGTATGTTTTGCACAGGAGAACTATGTTAGAAGATCTTCAGTGCTTGTATTCTGCTGTAACATGTGGTAAAGACAAAATGGATGGCAGGAGACCTGTAGAGTAGTGCTGTTTAATAAGAATATTTTTATGTACAGACTAGGATCAGCTTATAATAGGTCTCATTTCAAAATCCTTCAAGGCAGTACATTTAACATGAAAGTAGTAGGTGGAAAACTCCGGCAAGAATAGGAGAGGTTACTGAATATGGTGATCACACTGAATAGATGGAAAAGGGCCCGACCTCCCAATATATCTAAGAACTTCCCCACGAAACTGAGGAAATTTAGGATCTTTGCTTGGAAATGTTTGCATAAATACTTCTAAACTCCAGAGACAACAGGGAAGATGTAGAATAAAACTTGTACTCAACATTTGAGCTGTGATGCTGGGGAAGCAGGTGACTGGCCTCATTTTTTGGCGTTGTAACAAGCTTGTAAGAATCTGGAAGTGATTGGCAGATGATGTAGTGGATAACCATATCTTAAGTAACAACAAGGCTCATTTCCTGGTGTTGAGGAAAGACCAGGGAACATCAGAATCTGGTAGACAATTATTTTATCTGATAATGTTGGAGGTAAAAAAAAAAAAAAAAAAAAAAAAAATCTGTAATGAGCATGGAAAGAAATGGGAGCCACTAACTCTCTTATGGAGGAAGTAGAGCTTTTGACTGAGCTGATGAATGAGGAGGAAAGCTTTATCAGAAACAAAAATTCTCAATCAGTAGAATCTTTGTTGTTCTACATGGATCACTCAGAATAAGACAGTGTTGTCCATTAATTGTTTAAGAATCCTCCTATAGTTACTTTTAAATATCAGCAAAGCAATCTACTGCAAACTGTAATACTCCTATGTTTTATGTAAATTATTTTATGTCTCTCTTATAAATAATCCGATGATATCATTCTACAAATGCTTTAGGATTAGAATTTAGTAATGAGTTCTGTAAGATTGTTGGTCATTAGTTTTAAAGTTGTTTATATTGTTTCATGTTCAATAGAGTTTTAAAAGAAAAGTACTTACTTTGCTTGTAAATGTAAGAACAAAGACAAAAATTTCTTTGTCAATTATTTTGTATAGAAGCTTCTTCTGTATTGGGTTATTTGACGTGTAAGAAATTTCTTTGTGTAATGACTTGCAGTAAATCAGTGAAGACTTGTTAACTGGTTTGTGTGTTTGCCAGGAGTTCATTGTATTCAGACATGTATTTTTCCCAGTAGTACACGCTCCTTTGTAGGTTTTAGTAGCCTTAAGAGTTGAAATTGAAAAGGAGCTTCACAGATTGAAAAGCAACAAAACAAACTGAATATCGTAACAGGGTAATTGCTGAACTTACTGTGTTGAAGCTAGACAAGGGTCTTGGAGAAATAAATCTACTAGATGTTAATAAAGATACAAAAAGGGAGCATTTAGTGGTTTGTACACTAGAAGTGGTCATTGTTATACCCATACCAGATGAAAAGTGTTTTCCACTACTTGATGCTAATCAGGGATTTTGGTAAATTTAAGTTGAAAAAAAGGTATGACACTATGCATTCAATACAATATGTCTGAAAAGAAGACTGCTATTTCTGGCAAGGAAGAAATAAGAGGAGTTGTGCAGTTGACTTTCAGGCTTGAAGGAATAATTTAATGTTGATTCAGTGTTTTGGGGTGTGACCAGAGAAGAGAATGACAAAAAGAACATTCATTTCGTAGATACCGTATAACATTTAAGCTTAATAAGTATAAAATTAAAACTTACTGACTTGATATGTATGGACCATATTTAAACTTTAGATGGTTTTAAACTGGATTCACTTTCCTTTGCCAGAGGACAAAGAAGCATATGTGAGATTTTTTTTGGTGACTGTTTTAGTATCTTTTAAGTATATTTTATATCGGAAGCCAGTGTACCAGTAACAAATTATCAGAACAAACTTTGGAAATGTACAGGAATGAAGAGCAAGAAGAAAGTTATGAATTCTGACCATAAGTAAATGTTCTTGAACCAGACATAGTGGCTTTATCTTGTTGCATAGTTGTACATTAATGTGCATGAGCTTGTGTTATGACCGTAGACCATATCTGTGTCTTCATGCAAATTCATTGCACTAATTCAATTTTAATTCACATCAACTTGTATTGTGACAAGCTTATAGTTTTATCACAAACTGATGTGAATAAAAATGGAATTGGTACAGTGATTTTACAAAATGATTCAGGTACATATCTTGCATTGAGAAAGATGTGCTCAAATTAAAAAAAAAAGAGCTCTTATCAATATGGCTGTGAGAAGATTCACAATTCGATTTATTGAAAATAAATGTCCATTGAGAATAAGCCATTATGGGAGTACACTCAGAAGATTATTGCATGAAGCATCACCCAGGTTGCACATAATTCTAGTATGTTTACAGAAATATGATTTCGAGGTTGTTACAAAACGGAGAAAACTCAGATGTACTGCAATTGCCCATGATGTAAAAGAAACTTTTTAAAAGAATGTGTTGGGGAAGATCCAACACTGAAAAGATATCAGTATATTGCATGGAAAAAGTGAGTGATTTTACTCAAAAATACTAATGATAAATGTATCAGTTTTAAACAAAAATCTTTATACAGATAATTGTGAATAGTTTATTTGATATGTATTAATTTTCATATTGATATATTGTGATTGTTGAAAAATGTTGAGTAAAAAGTTAAAAAAAAAAAAAAAAAAAAAAAAAAAAGGTGGTCAGAACCGAAAGCTGCTATATGGAAATAAATGGCCTTACCTTTCATTTAAATAAATGAGTAGTTTTGTGCAAGGTTTGTACAAAGCAAATTAACTGAAATTGTTAAATCAGTTTAGCAGAGAATTGTAGGAGAGAACATATTGGTCGAATATTAGTATAGTCAAGTGAAAGGAGAGAGCATTTGATGTACTGTTTGGGGCAGAATGTGTACAAACAAGAGGAGGGTGTTCATAATTTTCCGGTGTGTGTTATCATCACAGCAACAGTCTGAATGAAAATGTGTAGCACATTGTAAATGTGTTGTGGAATAAGTCTAAGACAGAGTTGTTTGTGTCAAAAGTATATGTGAGCCGTGTTGAAGTTTCCAAAAGTTGCGAAGATATCGGGTACTGCAAGGCAAGGTGGGATTTAAATGTACTAAAAGTAATATTTTATAGACCTTGTATTTTAGATGTAGTTGTATCCAATAATGGTCTGTAATATGCTAGTACTCAGTTAAAAAAATAAAAAATAGAACAAAAGAAGTTTCAGCACCATCTTTGCTTCTTTCCATTTCCTGAAAATAAGCCAGGCCCCTTCATAATGAATACCCATGGCCTTAAACCCCATTTAACAAGCCACACCCAGAAGTACAGATTTATAAATGCATTGTACAGTGACTGCTGTAGATAGTATAGATCTTTAGGCAAAGTGTTCCATGTCAGTTCCCCCCACCCCCACTGTTTACTGCCACATTGGCATCTATCCTAGTGTTCCCGTTTTCCTCCTTTCTTGTCTGCTATTACTGTTTAGAGTATTTTTGTTTTGTTTGCTCGCACCTTGTCTTAGTGGTAAGCTTTTTTCCTACATCCTTGCAATACATCCTAATTGGACAAGACTGTAATACAATAACAGTGGAGGAAAGAATTATGCTGAGGGAGACTAAGCTCCAAGAAGCTATGGTGTTCTAACTGTTCCGAGGTGCATTTTAGAATTTTTACCCCCACAATCTTTGGAATGGCCTGAACATGATTAAGGAAAGAAACATGTATTTTTTTATTCTTTCAAGAAACAAATTGTGTCAAATGCTTATCAAGGCTGATGACACAGTAGATACCACAAAACTGAGTAGTAGTTATCCATAAACTGAGAATAAAATGCTTTTCAGCGCTCGTACAGCATATCCGGCATGACTGCAATTTTCAGTGTACCCTTATGGTGTTAAATTGGGCTAAATGTAAAAGGACAAATGAGCATAATCATACATTTCAACTTGCTGCTGTCCTGCATGTACACAGTATGCCTCCTCAACCATAACCCCAAAAGGCAGACAACCTGTGCTTACCATTCTGAAGTCAAACAAGGATGAAAGTGAAATCAGCAACACAAAACAACATATTTCAGACTGTTGTGGTCAGCTGTACATATGCAGAATGCCTTCTTTCCTGTACACCAGAAGATATCCACATGTAGGTCTATTTTGTCCCACCGAAAGCACACTTCTACAAAACTTAAATAAGCGAGCTGAGTTCTGTGAAAGTGCGTTGCAACGAAAATGCATTTTCGCGAAACTCAGTACACCAAGCACAAACACAAAAGACACACAGAAAAAAACAACGCAAAGCATTTCTGCAGGGGGTAAGCCCCCCCTGCACCCCCATACCCCCCGCTACTTGTATATACTAACTCCAAGATCGCACTTCATTGGGGAAAAGGGAATAGTTCCTTATCCTCACTGTACTGTGATCTGTGACAACTACTCAGTGCACTGAGTTTCGTGAAATTGCATTTCAACAAAAACTTACTTTTGCAGAACCTGGCTCGCTTATTTAAGTTTCGTAGAAGTGTGCTTTTGGTGGGTCGAAGTATACCCTCACATGTGTAGACATCTGATTTCAACTGTGAAAAAAGTAAAAAAAATAACACTTGCAGTAATTCTTCCAACTTGTTCTTCCTTCATAGTACACTAGCCCCAGGCAAGTACATTAACTTTCTGTGCACACCTGTGAGGTGTAATTTTAAAGAAAATTTAAAAATAATGACCACACTGTCCCCAGCCAACACAAAAGCTCTGGTTACCTTCTGCACATACCTCCAAAATTTGACTGTGAGGAAAGTTAAAGAAATAATGACCATAGTATGCCCCAGCTCCAATGTAAACTATAGCGATCTCTGTGGCCAATTCTGTGCAGAGTCACTTGTACATTAGGTAGAGCCCAGAGATAAAGACCCTACTAAGCTGTTTATACAGCCATAATTGATGGTTCCCAGATGCTCTGTGGTTCTAGACATTCTGGGTCGCATTTTATGATTTACTTTTCACTACCCAAGACATTTTACGTATGTATCCACCAGTATTATTTATACACACACACACACACACACACACACACACACACACACTAGCACTGCCCCTGATAAGCCAGATCTATAGTAAGGTAGACACCCATGCACACATAATATGCTTTCCACAAGCAAATTGGTAGAACATCAGTTCATCTACGATATGACTTTGGGGTGTTGGTGAAAATGAGAGCACCTGAATAAAACCTACGCAGTGGCAGTATGGACATGTGCAGACTTCAGATATGGAGCCACAGCCGAGAACTCAGCCAGGGAGACAAGCACTAGAAATGGCAAATGGCAACATTGCTCATTGTGCCATTGTACTAGTGGTGTTCCTTTCCCACACATCTTGCCCAGACCACCAAAAATAGCCACTTGTGTGCAATGCTGATGCTTGGCAGTGATGGAAAGTGGAAGGCATTATGGACTATTTGTTGCTCTTGTATATAATTCTACACTACCACCCCCTCCCACCACATACACATACACACACACACACACCACAATAATGATTGTTTTTACACAGCATTTAAATGCATCTAGGACATCCACGTGAAATGGTAAACATTTTAGGAAATGTACCTCAGAAATGTGTTTAATTCTCAGAATGATTCAAAGTATCTTTTAAAGTACTCTTCATAACTGGATTTCCTGTCAGAAACCCTAATTTCCGGATTTCCTGTCAGAAACCCTAATTTACGGATTTCCTGACAGGGGGCCACCATTGTAACTGGTCCCCCGTTCTGCTTGAGTTGGGAGAGCAGTGCAGACTGCAAAGCATTTTGAAGAAGATGCAGAGTAGTGATAGTGGGTCCCTGTCAGATGAACGAAAAAGTAAAATCTGGGGGGGGGGGCACAGCCCCCCCACAATAAAGGTTTTGATATTATGGATTGTTGGTGTTTCCAGCACTCAAGATTTTAATTTTTCATTGTTATGAAATACACTCGTAATAGTGAGTGTCAGCAGTCTGTATTATTGTACTATAGGGGTACTACACTACACATCAAGGGCCTTTAACCTGCTGAGCTACTAATGAGCCACAGCTTAAAAGGAAGAAAGGAGTTTCTTGGCTTTTTACTTTTGATGAGCAAAATTGGGTTCAGAAGGGATCAGTGCTTTAATCGAGACCAAGCTCTAGTAAAATAAGCATGCTAGACCTCCTTCTGACATAAAGATAAGATTAGACGATTTCTAAGGGGTAGAGCAACCTGAAGCAGTCAGAGTATGTTAAAACTGAAGATAATGTTCAGAAGTAAGATATTTGTTCAAGATGAATATGTCGTCAAGATGCCTTTAAATTGGCAGAGGTGCCTAGAGAAAGAAATTTCCACTGATGTCTGCAGAAGTGTTGTAGAAAGTTTGGGGAGACCATCAAGCTAAACTTTTCACCCAAGTTATTGAGAGGAGAGATTTCAAGTAAATCATCATCCTCTGTTGAGGTTACTTAAGTTATATTACTGGTATCCATTTGATATTCTGAAAGTCATTTAGTGAAAGGCCTGAAATAGTGAGACTAAATGAGAGAAAATATGGACTTGCATATACTAAGTCCAAGACTGATGTTTCTAAGAGTATCCCCTTTTCTCCAAGGAATTGCCGTCTCAGAATTTGTATACATAAACTCAAGGGGGTGATGGACTTACCCCCCCCCCCTAAAAAAAAAAAAAAACAACTTTAAAGAAAGAACAGTGATGTTTTGATATTCGCTGTTTTCCTACATTTTTGTATTTTTTGTATAATTCCAGGGCTTGAGTTGAAACTGTTGGAACTGCAGTAGGGAGCCCATGTTTCCAGTTTTGAGATATGGAAGACCTTAAGACACCAGCTCTGTGTTCTGACACTTTCTGAATTGTGATGCATAATTGTTTTATTGCATGAAATCAGGAATATTCTAACTAATGTGCTGTTTGATACTGTAAAGCTGCTAAAGAAAACAAGAAAAAATACTTTTTCTAAGCATAGTATAAAGGTATAAGACTGTATAATAATGTAAAGCCAGAGAACAAGTGTAGGGTATTTTAATTAATCCAGCTGCATTTAATCTATCTGAAAAATAATTTTTGTCAGGAGGTGTGTATCCTGCCCTTCTTTAAGAAACTGGCACCCTTTGCTTTGTTCACTAAACTGTTATCTGAATCATGTGGTCTGCTTTCTTCTATACTCTTGCTTGGTCTGAAAGCAAACCTAGAAGAGTTTGCATCAAAATACTTCATGTCTGTTTTGGTATTCAGTAATTTGAATGCCAAATGTTACATCCTGCCTGTGTAGTGTCTCGTAGTGTTCTAGTGTTTCATTGGTTTACTATCATATTTCCGAATCGAACTCGGTCAACTGCACTTTTGCCGAACACGGAAATTCAAAAACGGTAATGTCGAACAACAAAAGCCAATCTAGGAATGGTTTTAACATGGGTCGAGATAGGGGAGAGGTTTGTAGTTCGGCAATAACAGTGAACACCTATCTCAACCCATGTTAAAACCCATTCCTAAGTTGGCTTTTGTTATTCAACATTACCATTTTCGAACTTCCGTGGTCGAAAAAGTGCAGTTGACGGAGTTCGATTCGGAAATATGATAGTAAATCATTTCATTAGTAAAATTCAGAGGTTTTAACAAGCTGCTACCCTGATTCACACAATGTTCATCGTGTTTCACTGTTGCAGTCCTCACATTTGGGTTATCTCTGCCAGGGTAGCCCTCGGCCGGCCCGAATACCAGAGACTTAGTATTTCTGCGTCAGTTGCTGTCGCTTGAAGACTGACGTCAGGTTGTCAGTAGTATAAAGTAAGGCAGCCAACACCATTTCATCAGTCTTTCTTGCCGTGGAGCCAGAAGCAGTTCGCATGAGTGCCGGTCTGCCGCTACCTGAGTTTTCGTCTACCGAATTGAAGTTGAAGTCTTCTAAAGCTAAGTACCCCACTGGGGATCCTTTATTCTTGCACTAACCGATGTTAGAAAAGTTAGTAATTGTTTCACCTGTGGAAAGCAAATACCGCACCAAGACTTCCATTCTTACTGCATCATTTGTTTAGGCCCAGACCACGACGTCCCCCGCTGTCACTTCTGTGCTTTGTTCAATGCCAGAACTATCCATTTTCGGGGCCCTTATTGTAGCCAGATATTTTCGCTTGCAGTCCTCAAATTCTGATATGGCTTAGATAAGCCATCCGACAGCAGATCTTCCGAAAAAATGTAAAGATAAAGACTGACCGCACAGGTCCAAACCTTCCAACAGTGCTTCCATTAAGCTAGTCATCAGTTCGCCGGTACTCAGTGAGGCACTTTCGCAGCCCCTCATGCCTGCCTCTGTGGATTCGCAGGCCGCTACAGAGACCCTTTTGGAGTTCGGTTTGCCGCAAAATTCTTCTTTGACTAAGGAGCCTGTGGTCATCTCTACCTTGGATGGGTCTGGAGCCGCTGAGCAGGCACCGGTTTCTGAGGAAGTCCTTCGCACTATGAACTCTCGACACAAGCCGTCTTTTGCAACTACCGTTCTTTCAAAGACAACAGAGTTTCTTAGGCCCAGGGTACGAACCACACCCAAGAAACCGACCCACTCTCAGGCGCCTACTACCTTGCCTCAGTCACAAATGCTTAAAATGGCAGAAGACCTTATCATGCTGATCAGGGGAAGCCAAGCTACCCCCTCCAAAAGGAAAATAGATCTGTCCCCTGTAGTTTAGTCTGAACAAGTGTCCGATGAATCTGATTCATCTGAATATGAAGACATGCAACCCCTCTCCACTTACGAGGATTCTGATGCAGAGGATTCCATTCCTTCAGCCTCTCCCCCAGAGGACTTTTCCTTTGGGGAAATCCTGCATACCTTAAGGGAGCATTTCCAATGGGAGAGTCAAGACTACCCTCAGTCTAAAAAGAGTCTCAGGGAATTCCTAGATCTTCCACAGCACAGACCCTTGGCCATCCCCCCAGTCCTGGATGTTGTGGAGGATGTTTTCCTCAAATCCAGCTTGACCCTTTACACCCTCCCACCTGCACCCAGAAAACCAGGTGGGTACTATAGAGTCCCTGACTCGCACAAATATCTTTTTGAAAATCCTACTGCTGACCCCGAGGTAATTTCTCAAGGGCCTAAAGGGATTAAAGCACCCTCTGCTAAGAATCCCACACAGTCAGACAGGGATTCCCAAGCATTGGATAGATGGGATAAAAAAGTATACACCTCAGCTACTCTTGCTATCAGGGCACTAAATTGTCAGTTCCATATGCTGAAATTTCAGCAACATACCTTGGAACTCCTTAAACAAAAAGTGTCTTCCTTTCCTGCTTGGGCAGAATCTAAAGAATTACGAATCTAAAGAATTACAAGAGTTAATGCATTCTGCAAGTCAAGTAACTAAACACACCTTGCACTGTGGTTTTGATGCCCTAGAAGCTTCTTGCAGGGCAGCAGTCACTGGATCTGTCATTTGAAGGCATGCATGGCATAAGGAACAGCCCCTGCCAGACCATGTTGAATCTAAATTGTTGGATGCCCCTTGCACAAAGAACTTATTTGGCACTAAGGCAGAAGAGGTCTTAAAAATGATGGAAGAAAAAGCAAAATCTATGCAGACGGTTAAGGATTTCCTGCAGGTCCAACCCACCAGGTTAATCGGGCATTGTCCCTCCAAACACTGATTCTTTCCTGCTTCCAGTAAACCGGCCCAGCCTAGGCCCTGTGGAAGCAGACCCCCCCCCCCCCCCGGACAGCAGCCACAGGGAGTGCAGAGATCTAAGCAGTGGACTACTTCCACTTCGAAACCAGGGAGTTCTAAGCCACCCCCTTATGGTAAGAACTCACAATGACTCCCCTCCTCCACCCCCTCCCTCTGCCCATCTTCACTTACCCCTAGGAGGTAAACTCTCCTTTCACTCAAGCACCTGGGCCACCATCACTCAAGCACCTGGGCCACCATTACCAAGGACCACTGGGTTTTGAACATTATGTCTCAGGGATACAAATTTTCCTTCCACACCCTTCCAACCCCAAAAGGGTTCCCAGATCTCCCACCAAATCAGTGGGCAGAGGCTCAAAAGCAAATCATTTCCCTGCTCTCTGAGGGCAGTACAGCACGTTCCTGCAGAACAGGTAGGCCAATGTTTCTACTCCAGACTTTTTCTGGTGCCCAGAAAAGAGGGCACCTGGTGCCCCAGCCTCAATCTATCCATCCTAAACACCTTCCTGGTGATCCCAAAATTCAAAATGCTCACCCTCCAGCAGCTGCTACCCATGCTCTCCAAGGACTCTTGGCTAGCCACCCTAGATCTAAAAGAGGCCTACATCCACATTTCTATCATGGAATCATGCAGGAAATATCTCCGCTTCAGGGCAGGATCTCAACACATTCAGTTCTCTGTGCTTCCCTTTGGCTTATCTACTGCTCCCAGAGTTTTCACAAAATGTTTGGCTCTGGCCATTGCCTTTTGCAGACACAGAAATATTCAGATTTACCCATACTTAGACGACTGGCTTATTCAGGCGGACAGCCAGGAAAAGCTGCTCAAGCACCTGGCCTTCATAAAGACCCTACTAACCTCCCTAGGGTACACAATCAATGAAAAGAAATCCAAACAGGTGCCCACCCAAAGGATAATCTTCCTGGGAACAGGTCTGGACATGGCATACCTTACACCAGAGAAATAAATTTTCCTGACAGCCTACTTCTCTCAACTAGCCACCAGGCCCCAGCTATCTGCAAGGAAGATCCTGCAAGCTCTGGGGTTCATGGCATCTTGCATTCTACTCATTCCATATGCCAGACTGCATATGAGGAAACTTCAATGGTACCTAAAGAGCCTTTGGTGTCCACGTTCAAGACCTGGAAACACTACTACCTATAATTCCTTGCCTCAGAAAATATTTTCTTTGGTGGGCAACAGCATGCTGTCTCGCAACAAGGAACTGCCTTTCTCGCCAACCCCTGCCACCCAGACCCTCACCACAGATGCATCAGACTATGCTTGGGGTGCACACCTGGATGGCAGGTGCATACAGGGCCAATAGAGGCCACAGCAAATCCCTCTGCACATCAGTCAAAGAGATGATGGCAGTGCATGACCCTTTGGCACACAGCCTCTGCTATACAACTACACTGGTTAGCACAATTCCTGCCAGACTCTCTCAACTCTCTGGCAGACCAGTTAAGCAGAAGTCTTTTAGACCCACATGAGTGGCAGCTCGACAGAAGTACCTTTACACTAATAACTCAGAAATGGGGAACCATGAAGGTTGACTTCTTTGCCACCCACACCAACCATCAGCTCAGCAAATTCTGCACCAGGGAGCATCACTGCATGGCTTGGAAAGTGGATGCCCTGTCCTTCCCCTGGGTCAATCTTTCAGTCTATGCCTTTCCTCCACTACCTCTTATCCCCAGGGTACTGCTCAAATATGGGAGGAAAAAAACAAGGACCATTCTTATAGCTCCAGACTGGCCCCGGCAGTACTGGTACCCCTTGCTGCACAGCCTATCCTCGCTGCCTCCATGGCATCCTTCCTCTGATTCCAAACCTCCTGACCCAGAGGGAAGGGGAATTCATGCATCCTCAATTGCAGACACTCAATTTTGCCAGCTTGGCTTATTCCCTAACCCTGAACCAATCTGCCAACCTCAGTAAACAGGTTTTGGTTATTATCCGTGAGGCCAGGCGCCCTAGCACCAGAAAGTCGTATGCTGATAAATGGAAAAGGTTCTGCATCTGGACCCAGGCTAAGGGAGCCAATACAGCACAGCCCTTCCACCCTCTCATCCTGGATTATTTAGCTGACCTGCTACACAATAGCCTCTCTTTCTCCTCTCTAAAAATTTGTGCCTTGGCTATTTCTGCTCATATTTTCCCACTGAGCAGCCCCTTTTCTCACACCCTTTGATCAAACAGTTCCTAAGAGGGGCTAACAACTTGGGGCCACCCAGAAGGGCACCAACACCAGCGTGGGACCTTAACTTTGTACTGGAAAAGCTCACCCTGCCCCCTTTCGAACCAGCTTCTACTGCAGAGATAAAAATTCTCTCCTGGAAGACAGCAGTCCTTCTGGCCATCACTTCAGCCAGAAGAGTCTCTGAGCTGCAAGCACTGATGGCTGTAGAACCCTTCATCATCTTCCATGCAGACAGGGTTTCCCTCAGAACTAACCCATCCTTCATGCCCAAAGTGGTGTCCAGTGTGGCACTCGATCAATCCATTCATTTGCCCACCTTTTTTCCTAATCCCCAGAACAAGGGGGAAAGGATTCTGCACTCTCTAGCTGTGCACAGACAGCTCAGATGCTGTCTAGACAGGACCAAAATCCTTCTGAAAGTGTGATCAATTGCTGTTTAGCTTTGCTACAGGGGCAGAAGGCAAAGTCATCTCCAAACAAACCATTTCCAAATGGATATCACACTGCATCCATTTCTGCTACAAACAGCATGGAAAGCCTACCCCCAAGGGGGTCAGGACACACTCCACCAGAGCAGCCTCTACCTCTGCAGCTTTCCTCAGAGGAGTCCCCACCAGGGACATCCTGGAGGCTGCCACCTGGACATTTGTTCACACTTTTACCAAACATTACCACCTTACCTATTTTTTCTCCAAATCCAGGGCAGGGTTTTCCTCTACAGTGTTGCAGGGTATCCTAGCCAGCCCCTAGTTTCCTTGACTGCCTCCACCCATTTCCTCAGCTTTGAGAATTAACCCAAATATGATGACTGCAACAGTGAAACACAAAGAACATAGTACAGTTGTGTACATTTACCATAAATGTAGATGTTCGTGTATTTACTGTTGCAGTCTTGGTTTCCCTCCCTCCATCCCCTTTCTTCTCTTTCTTACAAGGGACATATTGGTATTTATTTTCCACTGATGGGGTTCTTCCACCAGAACCTGGCTCCTACTTGGGGGCTCCTGACAGTGCAAGAAAAACTGATGTAATGGTGTCAGCTGCCTTACTTTATACTACTGACGACCTGATATCAGTCCTCAAGTGACAGCAACCGATGCAGAAATACTAAGTCTCTGGTATTCGGGCTGGCCGAGGGCTACCCTGGCAGGGATAACCCAAATGTGATGACTGCAACAGTGAATACACTCTAACATCTACATTTATGGTAAGTTTACACAACTGTACTTTCTGTGTCTTGGAGAGTGTTTGTGTATTAACCAGGCATCTACCTTTTTCTTGTGTGCAAGATCTGTGGGTTCTCATCCTTGGCCAGTGTAACTTTCCGAGAAGGAGGGGTGTTTTCTCAGGAGATTTAAGTTGGCCACCTGCATTGTCAAATATCTGGTGTTTTTAGTATTGATGTTTTTCCCATTTTTTATTGGGATTCTTATTTCAGTCTGCAAGTTGTTTTGTTTTAGAACTTAAAATTTTGTGTCCGAAGTTTAGGAGATGGAGCAGGGAATTGGTCTGCAGTGTGACAGATCTTGACATTTTGAGTAACTTCACAACCTGTCATGATGCATCTCTCACCTTAGAGACTTTGGAAAAGAGTTTGAATGGTTAAGTTTCTGCAGTAGATAGACAATATTCTAAAAAAGCTGTCCCTGTAGTTTGACTTGAAGATAGCTACACTGAAAGCTAAAATAAGTGGTGTTTTTAAGAAGTCGAGCAAGTTGGACAGACCCCAGAGAACATAAACGCCTCTGGTTGCCCCTGCCCTCTGTCTTATCATCCATAGACTGCTGAAAGGCAGTGAAGGAGATCCTGATAAAGACTTGGTCCCTGTATCACTTTGAACTTTATTTTAATGAAAGCTTTTTTGGACAATGAGGATACCACAATTTTGGGTTGTATTGACTTTCCCATGCCTGTAGACGTGTACTATCATGTTTATTACATTCTAAAAATTTGTTGCATTTAAGGTTATTTTCAAGAGACAGGCTTGTGTTTCAGCAAATCACTAACCTTCCTGATTGAACAGAAAGATTATTTGAGGAAGTAGCTAATGCTTCTTCGGTCTTAGAGATGGAAAAATATGTTTAAGAAATGTTTGTCTAGTAGTGTTTGGATTGTGTGTGTGTGTGTGTGTGTGTGTGTGTGTGTGTGTGTGTGTGTGTGTGTGTGTGTGTGTGTGTGTTGAGAAAGAGGGAGAGGTTTTCTTTCCTTAACAATCATGGCCAGGAGCAAAGGTATACATTTTCAAGGATACCCTGCCAGTGTTAGGCTCTTTGGAAAGGATAGGATCTTGTGTATCGAGGAGGATGTTACAAAACCCACTTTTCTTTTCAGATCAGGAGCGCCTTCTTCCTCTGCAAGAAACTGACTAAAGTAAGTGAGTTAGTAGGCAACCCTCTGTTCTCTAGCTTCCCCATGTTAGGATCGTTTCCATAGCTGCTGGTCTCCTTTTCCTTTCACACTTTCCAGAGTAAAGAAGGTGTTGGTGGCTGGAGACAGAATTTTCACCTGTTGCAGAAACTGAAATTTCTCCAGACTTTTGTATATAAAGAATGTCTCTAATTGGATATAGGATAGAATTTCTCCTAAAGCCAACCTGCTGTCAGATGGTGAGGAAAGTCAGTGGCCCTGACTATCTAGGCAGGATCTGGCTGCTAATATTTATATAATGAAGTAAGTCATTTTAAGTGTTTTCTCTCCGTGAAAGAAAATGGGGAGGGGGTCTATTTTTAGACTTTTGCAGTTTCTCAAGGTCAATTAATTTCAGACCATGGTAACCCTTCAGAGACTTCCCCTTCTGTCTTCAAGGGAGGGTAACTTTAAACTGGTCAAGGATGACTCGTGGTAAATGGTCACAGCCTAAGGCAAGAGTTTTCAAAACCAGCCCTACCCAGATAAGGTTTGCCCTGATTTCCCAGGGACTCCTCCACCTCCTTGTCAGCCCAGTGCATTTCAGTTAAATGTTTCTTGGCTAAAACTGATCTGTATTCATTCAAACAAAATTACTTTTCCAGAGAAATTCTCACTCTCTTACTCTCCCTCCTCTGACTTAGTTACTCAGTCTCGGGAGCAGCTTGTGGAGCACCTCTGGATAGCAATCCCACTTTCTGGACTCCCTGGAGTTGCACAGTCAGCTGGTAAGTCTGGATCTCTTCCTTTCCAGGCCAGAAGTGTTTGTCAGCCTCATTAGTTCTGATAAGGAGATGGTGTTTAAAGCCTACCATTATTCTTCTCTGGTTTCTTGGAGCATACTGTCCTCACAGTTCTTTAAGAGTATAGATGCATCAGTAAGCGTTCGCACATTACAAGATACCAGACTTCACATAGAGAGCAGTAGTAATAATTCAGGAGCATGTAGAATTAAGGAAAGGGTCACATGGACAAGTTTTCCATCTGCTTCCTCAAAGGAGATTCAGTGGTGGATTGCTGCTTTTCAGAAGGATTTAGGGGAGACCCTTCAGGAAGATAGCACCCTGGTTAGTGAGTTCACCTGGTCACTAAGTGTAGTATGTTGAAATTTCATACAAGTGTAAAGGGGTTGATGGTGGTACTTTTTGACAGTACTTTACAGAGAATTTAGTAGCTGGAGAGTCTCTAGATAATGTTGTATAGTTTTACAGCTGTGTGGTATGTGAACAAGCAGGGAAGCTCATTCTCTCACTTGTACGCGATGACAGTAGTAGGTACTTGCTCTGGAGATGTAGATGTATTAAAACAATACACCTCCCAAGTAAGTAGAATGTGTGTTATGAGCAGAATGATTTAATTTTGTAGGGGATGATTGTGGACAGCATTTCATTCTGAAGCTCTTTGTCTCTAAGATAAGGATTTTTTTTTTGGAGTATCTAGCAGGGATATTTCCAGCAGTAGAGAATGCCCATTTGGGGAAAAAGGTTTGGGCAAAAGTTCAGGATGCTGTAGGCAAACTGGTCATGACAATGTATGTGCCATTTCCTTCCTTTCCATGTGGTGTAAGAGTCCAGAAAAAAAATCTTTTAACATCAAGACAGCCAATATAGCTATGGTTCTTTCTTCTGGCTCATTTACCAGAGGACAGTCTCCCTTTGCCTCTCATGGATGATGAGGAATTCCTGCATTCTATCCTTCATGCTTTGCATGGTTGCTGTTAAGTTATTGTCCCTTGTAAGGAAAATTTTTTCCCTATGTGGTAAAAATTTGCAGGACATTTGGAAGCCTAACACTTTCAGCTTACTAAAATAGAAACTTTTAAGAAACCATTTTTGAATCCAGTTTTGATAACTGCAGAAATTTGTACAACCAGTAAAACCTTGGGTTATAAAGATGTGTTATGTTGGAAACAAATTGGTATATAAAGTTGTGGTTATTGTGCAATGAAGCTGCTGTTTTTGGGCTGTAAAGAAATACTGCTTAAGTGAACAATTCTTCACATAGGACTGTTTTTCGTTACTTTCCTGGTGATATCCAGCCAAATCCCAGTTCCTGTATAGCAAATACTGTTTTAGTCCCTGATTTACATCAGCTGGGCTTGCTGTACAGGATTAAAACTACTATTAATGCTTAATGTATTGGAATCAAATCTTGTCCATTATATAACTGGATTTTGGCATGGCAACAACTGTATCAGAAATGTGGCTTACTTCTACACAAAGCTCCAAATTCAGTCTGTCAGGCTACGGTCATCTGTGATCCGACAGCATGCGCAAAGGTGTTGATGTGGCCATATTCCACTGTATGAACTTGGCTCACTTTCTAAAACATACATTTTGTATTGGATATAAAGGGAAACCATTTTAATCACTCTTAAAGTTAACCAGGTAAAAAGTACTTTTGCATGGAGCTATGTACTACCTGACTGTCGTGTATCGGTTACAGAGGAAGCCATGGCTTAACAGGTTACTTTTCCAGTGAAGTTGCCAGGTTCTCAGATACAAAGCACCTCACAGAGTTCAAGGTCATGGTATTGTTCTTGTCATAGCTACAGCCACCGGCTTGTTGGATGCTACACACTGCACACACAAGGCAGCCCAGGTAACATTTTATTTTTATTTTTTTATTTTTATTTTATTTTACATTTGTTAACCGGGGGTGTCTGAGCCGAACGGCCCTTTTCCAACAGAGGCCCGGGGAGAAAAGCTCCACATAGAAAAATTATAGATACATTTAGTTATTAAAACATCATCAGTATACGCACAAATTACAAAAGACATGTTTTTACAGTGGTATGCAGGACGTCAACAGTTAGAGTGGAGAGAACAAACAAAATAATTTAAAAATAAAGGTAATTAATAGATTTTTGGTGTACAGCTGACATTTGGAACATAGGTAGAATACATAAATAGTACACAGGTACAGTACATACATTGTAGATTAGCCAGTGTTTGTGAGTAAGACTGAAAATTATTATTAAGTACTCTAGGTTTAGTATGTGTAACTTATCCACTTTTACTAGCCTGGGGAACAATCATGGCACTGCCAACTTTGCGTGAGATGTTGCCCGATGAGGTCTTTTAAAGGAGGCTTTGGACAATGTGTTGAATGCAAGTGGGGACAGAGTTCCATTTTTTTAGCCACTGAACTACTATATAGTGCATCTCCAAAGCTATTGTAGCTGTTGGTGACTTCTAGTAGTAATTTGCTTGATGATCTGAGAGGCCTTTTGGCTAAGTGATGAATGTACTAGGTTTTTGAGGGCAGGACACTTATTGGGGAGGTAATAGATCGAATGACAGAGGCAGAGCGGATTGTAGCCTAGGAGGCTGGGTAGTTCAAGCCAGTGGAGCTGTCTCAAAGCAGTGCAGTGATGAGTTCTATATGAGCAATTTGCAGCAAAGTGGGCAATTATGTTATAGCAGGCTTCCATTTTGCTTAGTTCGGTTTTGTTGAGATTAGTCAGAATGGAAGATGCATAAAGTAGGGTGGATAGAAGTTGGGAGTGAGCAATGGCTGATTTTGTGTTGTTGGTAAGAAATGGTTTGATACGGTAGAGTGATCCCAGTTTGGCATGTACTTTTTTAATAGTTAAGTTGAGATGACTGTCAAATTTTAGGTGGGAGTCTATGGTTATTCCCAATAGCTTAACCTGTGCCACTGGAGTGATTTGAGTAGCATTTGTGGAGTAAATAGTGAACTGACTGTTATCAATGGTTTTGTTAGAACTGGTTATAATCATAAGCCGAGTTTCTTTGGATTGAGGATAAGTTGGGCTTTGGTAAGGTAGTTTTCACCGTCAGAGAATGCTAGTTGAGTTGTTTGCAGGAGGGTGGGAATGTTTTGTGCAGCACAGGTTAAGGTAGTGTCATCTGCATACTGAATGATAGATGCATGCTGTGTGGAGGTATGGAGATAATTTGTGAAGATTGTGAATAGTAGTGGTCCAAAGATAGAATCCTGTGGGACTTCTATATTTATGGGCAGCTGAGGAGAGAGAGAATTTTCCCATTTCACAGCTTGGTACCGGTCAGTTAAGTAGCTTTGGAACCAGGTAAGAGTGGAAATTGATAGGTGATACTGGTTTAGTTTGTTTAGCAGGATTTGATGTGAGACTGTGTCACATACTTTGAACATATCCAAAAAAAGAATTGACACCTGCAGGCCTTCGTTTTTGAGACGGTTTACTGTGTCTGTGAAGCAGAGGAGGGCTGTAGTGGTACTATGGGTAGGTCTGAAACTGTGCTGAGTAGGTGACAAGATGTTGCTGTCTAGGAAATATTTTAGCACCTGGGTATGGATGCAGTTTTCTAGGATTTTGGCCAGTGGGGAGAGTAAAGCAATGGGTCTGTAGTTATTATGTTCAGTGGAGGTCCCGCCTTTATGTATGGGTGTAACATAGGACATTTTCCAGAGTTTGGGCACATAGTTTTCAACAATTGATCTGTTTATGAGAGTGGAGATTGGGATAGCAATAGCATCTGGTGTGAGTTTCAAGAAATAGCTGGGGAGTAGGTCGGCTGCTGTTGATGAGGTTTTTAGTTTGGAGAGCATGCTTTTGATTGAAGTGGTGGAAACTGTTAGGGTAAAGCTTGTGTTAGTGTTATTTGTGTTGGGGGGATAGTGAGGAAGGAACTGTCCTGTGATACTAAGGATAGAACTGAGTTCACAAAGTGGGAGTTGAATTGTGTTTCGATGGGAACTTTAGTGTCAGGGGTGGTTGGTTTGGGGGGTGGCTTTTGGGTGGATTTTAGTAGCTGGTTTGCATTTTTTCCAAAAATTTGGGGGGGGGGGGGTTGTGTTGGTATTTAGTTTGCAATGTTGTGTAGGAGGACTTTTTGTCCAGCCTAATGCATTCTTTGCACAGTTGCACAGTTCTTGGTACTTAGTTAGGCTTTGTGTTTCTTTGTTTTTTTTATAGTAAAGCCAGGCAGTCTCTCTGAACTTGAGGATTTGTTTGGTTTCTTTACTGAACCAGGGGTTTGTAGAGGTTCTAACCTTGATTTTGCGCAGTGGAGCGACAGTGTCTAGGTGTTGTAGAAATGTTTTGTTGAAATATGCAACAGCCTGGTCAAGTGGGAGGGTTTTTAGGGGGCCCCAGTCACAGTACAAACATACTTGGGCAATGTAGACATTTGCCCTTTTAAATGGTTAAAAATGGGTCACAATGGAGCAAGCTTTTCCAACTAAAGTAAATTATCCTTCCTGTTTTATTTTTTTTCCCATCAGTTTTGTTTTTATCCATTCTTTCTAAGTTCCATATCTTGGCACACTGCTAGGCTTTTTAGCCTTCATGAGATCTTGTAAAACTTTCTTGTGTCCCCCATTTAGGGATTCTTTTCCTGCTTGGTACCTCAGTTTTAAGTTTACCACCCATCGAAAATGAGGAAAAGGTGTCAGTTGGTTGCCTGAACTTCTTCTGTTCTTTTTCCTGTATCTCTTTTTCACATCATTCATAAAGGTAAGTTACTTTGTATGTAAACATGCTGCTTTGTATTCACTTTTAAAGTAGTTGATGTAATCAGTTTGTCTATACATTTCCCTTCAGTATTCTTCTTGGAGTATCCTAACACAAGGAACCATCTGCAGCACACACAGCCTGAGCACAGACCACTAAAATGCTATACCAATAGGGTATAGTACCAACAGATACTTTGTTGGAAAGTAATCATTTATAGTTGAGAGCTAGCATCTATTCAAACTGTTGGCAAATTGCATTATTTTCAGTTACCAGAAGTATGGGAGTGCCACTTCTAGTACTGCAAAGGCTCATTCAGCTGGAGCACTTTCCCTGCAGTGTCCCTTCTGTTTTCTAATGGTGGGTACTCCAACAATGCCCTGTACCCATAGTGCTGTTTCCTCCTCCACGGTTTCATACAAAGCAAATGTTGACAGTCTTGTTGCTTAACCTGCAAATGCAGCTTAGACTTGTTGTGGTATTTATTTTACTACTTGCATTGTAGTGATTTTTTTGTACTTTTTTTCTGTCAACACTCACCAATTGAAACTTTACTTCCATGCTAACATATAACTACAGAAAGAAAAATGTTTGTGTCTGTATCTTCCAGTCAACATGTTTCTTACATGTAAGCTTGCATTTTTGGAACTGAAACCCATTTGCCAACCACTTGAGCAGTGTTGTATCTCTGCCCCAGGATATCACTTTATGTTCCACCATGGACAGCCAGTCAGCCAATTTTTTTTTTCCTTGGGGAAAGGGGAAATGGGTATTCTGGCCTAGGTGACAGCCCAGCAGTCCATTTGTTTCTGTCCATGAAACACTGTATGCCCATCTATTCCCTGAAGAAAAAAGTTTAGTGGTAGAGAGAGGACCAGCTTACTGGTCCTTTGAGGCAGCCTGCCTTTCCTCAGACAGGGCAGCCTCTCTCCATCTAATGTTTGCTGAGTTCCAAAATTCCTGTTGTACAATGAGACCTCGCGTGAGCACACAGTGGCAGCACAGGATACCTAGGCTTGTGCTCCATGGGTGAAATACTTAATGTTCCCACTAGGTGTCACAATAGTGGTGGGCCCGAGCTGCCTTCATACCCCTAGGATGAGAGAGCCAGCACTAGCTGCTTAGTCCCATCCTTCCTTGCCAACTCCTACAGGCACCCGAGCCACATATCAAACTTGGGTCACCTGCAGCATAGTCAGGGCACATTGATGCATCTTGTATGAAATTATGTCCCATGATGCAGCTGTACTGTACAGTATTTGATGTCCTCTGCATATGAGTAGTGATCTGTTTGTCTAATGGTCCAACAGCTGTCTTCCATGTGATTTTTATTTGTGGCATTTGGTCTCCCATCATTTTTATTATCTTCCTCCTGTTTGCCCATTTGTCAGTTTTCACTACCATTGCCTCTAGTAGTGGAAAAAAAAATACTTCACCAATATTCATATTTTTATATACCTTCTCCCCAACACCTTTAGCTCAAAATTTAGAACAGCCTTGTATACTGGTTCTTGGATTTTTATCTGTATATCCTGCTAATTTGTCTTAGCAGGAAAATGCAGTAAGTACAGCCACCTAGCACTTCAGCACATTAAGCCAGGAAAGGGTCAACTACACTTTGGTATGATGTGAATAATATGAATATCCTAGTAGACAGAATAACAAGCAAAGCTATTTTACAGTCTTGGCACTTCTGAGCTAAGCTACCCATTCCACACTGTGGTATGTTGTGTACATGCTCATGCTGTTGTTTGTGAGGTTGTCTAGAATAAAGGCAAGGCTTGTCAATTGCATCCAGAACTGGTTTGAAGTGAATGGAAGCCTGAAAATACTGTTGATTGCCCTGAAGGCGACTGACTGGAAGAGAACAATGCTGCATGCAGCAAAGTGTACCTGACGGGTATGTCAGGCTAGTATCTGCTATCTTTGTTTTATGTGTCTGTAGAAGCTGTTTTTACAAAATATAGCCCTGTCTAGATGATGAACAGTTGCAAAAACAGAACTGATTCTAATATGCATTGCACAAGAATATGATGTTTTTGATTGTCTGTACTCCTGGTCTGTCACTGCCATTTTTTCTCCTAGAAAATATTTTCTCCTAGAAAATTTTTTGCCATGCCCAGCCTTATGCATCTTTTAGATTGCTTTGCTAGAAGGTCATGGTCTTCCCTAACATTACATAAATGGGCATGAAATCAGTGGATACTTGATTCTGTTGGGTTCACTTTGGTTGACTGCGTGGGACAGTAGTGCATCAAGACTGGTGTCAGCCAGTGTTTGTAGTTTGGCCTTTGTTTCCAGTCCAGTGTACCTGATATTGTGTCACGTGTGGTTTGTATTAGTGGCAGTAGCCTACATAGGTTTTCATTCCCCAACTACAATGGGTTCATGGGTATATACTAGGGTGACTACCACCAGGACCATTATGAACCAAGCTGTGCAACCCAACCCAATTATGTATCATGGGCATTTATTTGGAGGGGGGTATGTTAAGAAGTTTCTAGAGGTTATGTGGGGGGGTATGTTTGAGCATTACTCTGTCTCTCTCTCTATATATATATATATATATATATATATATATATATATATATATATATATATATATATATATATAAAATGTGTGTGTGTATATGTATGTATGTATGTAGTATATATATATAAAAACAACCAAATGTGGATTCGGCAACCCGAACTGAACTGAACAAACTGAAAAAGTGACTAAAGCGAAGTATGGAGAGACCACAATGGCAAATAGTGAATTTAAGCTTTCTTCCACTTTATTGAATCGTGGACTTCTTCAGAAAAACCAGGATGCCTCCCTACATCCTGGTTTTATTTACAAAAACAGGAAATGATGTAAAAATAGTATCTTTCATACATATACATAAAAATTAATTCAATTATAAAACATTGTGACCCAATATTATCATTATTACAACATGTATTTATCCATCAAACCTAGTAATACTTTAAAAAAAGCTTGATTAAAATCCATTTTGGTTTTTTATGTTTTTATGTACTTTTGTTTTTAGTTTTCTATTTTTTTATTTTTTTATTTTTGTATTTTTTTATTTTTTTATCTTAGTTGTTTATTTTATTATATTATATTGTGTATTGTTTGTTTTTTTGCAATGAATTCCATTCTATTATTCTTGATCTTAAAATTCCTGAAACCCAACTGAATTCCATAACTACCTCTATTATATATCGTGTTTGATTATATTTTTCACACTACGATGCCACTAAAATATCCATCGGTTACTGATGAGAACCGAAACTAGATGTCACGTTCTTATAAAAATTCGATAGCTCATTATCTAATAAGACCCAATGTCTGACAGAACAAAGTCCGTCAATTACACTTCCTTGTGTCACGGCAAGAAAAATGATCTCATCAGAGCCCCTACTATGGTCCAAAATGTACACTAACCCCTAGATGATCCTTGAACATTAACAACCCTAGAGGCCCCTAGGTGTAAACAAATGTAAATATAGTATTTCATTAATTCAAATTTTGTGAACATGCTCATGTAGACATGTTCTTAATTTCTATTGTTTAAAAAACATTTGATATTTATCCCTTCATTTAATCCAGGGGGTCCATCTGCCCCTAGGCATAACTGCCATATGGACTCTTTTTGCTCCAACTTATTGTTGAGATCACCCTTGCCGTGACACAAGGAAGTGTAATTGACGGACTTTGTTCTGTCAGACATTGGGTCTTATTAGATAATGAGCTATCGAATTTTTATAAGAACGTGAACATCTAGTTTCGGTTCTCATCAGTAACCGATGGATATTTTAGTGGCATCGTAGTGTGA
The DNA here is from genome assembly GCF_019279795.1 of Protopterus annectens. NCBI lineage: Eukaryota > Metazoa > Chordata > Ceratodontiformes > Protopteridae > Protopterus > Protopterus annectens. The sequence goes on from NC_056743.1 coordinate 1,081,619,698, forward strand.
AAAATATAATCAAACACGATATATAATAGAGGTAGTTATGGAATTCAGTTGGGTTTCAGGAATTTTAAGATCAAGAATAATAGAATGGAATTCATTGCAAAAAAACAAACAATACACAATATAATATAATAAAATAAACAACTAAGATAAAAAAATAAAAAAATACAAAAATAAAAAAATAAAAAAATAGAAAACTAAAAACAAAAGTACATAAAAACATAAAAAACCAAAATGGATTTTAATCAAGCTTTTTTTTAAAGTATTACTAGGTTTGATGGATAAATACATGTTGTAATAATGATAATATTGGGTCACAATGTTTTATAATTGAATTAATTTTTATGTATATGTATGAAAGATACTATTTTTACATCATTTCCTGTTTTTGTAAATAAAACCAGGATGTAGGGAGGCATCCTGGTTTTTCTGAAGAAGTCCACGATTCAATAAAGTGGAAGAAAGCTTAAATTCACTATTTGCCATTGTGGTCTCTCCATACTTCGCTTTAGTCACTTTTTTAGTATATATATATATATATATATATATATATATATATATATATATATCTATTGTATGTATGTATATATATATATATATATATATATATATATATATGTGTGTATATATATATATATATATATATATATATATATCTATGTAGGATGACATAATGGTTAAGGTGTTTACCTTAAAGACACAAGGTGCAGGGTTTGATTCTCACATGGGGTAACTAGCAAGGCTTCAGATTACCCAAAAGAGTAGTTAGCCTAGTACTAATCTATGAACCTATAAGTGAATGACCATTTGTTCAAATGCCAAGTTTATATTTAAATAGGGTTAGGGGTGGACTCTGCTTCACGTGGATGGGAAGCCTGTGCCAGAACATGGGGATCCTCTGAAATGGATATCTGTCTTGCCAACATGTCTTATTTATATTGCAAACAAAATTTAAATCCTGGATCTAGTGGTTCTGGTTATTATCTTTTTGTGGATGTGCGAAATGTTTATCAGAGATGGATCAGAGGATGCCATGTATGTCAGGCATAAATTGCCTCTCAGTAACATGTGGGAGACAGAGTATAGAGATGGGGCTTTAAGGTGATCCATATAGGACAATGTGTTTTATCCTTTGGATCCTTCTGGTAAGGAACCTTTGTGGATATTCCAACTATTGCATATATCTGGTCAGGTACATGCTGAAGGGAGCATTATATTCAATGATAGATCTGATAAGGGCCAAATGTAGTGGCACTATGACTACCTTGGACCTAAATGCCATGCCATCACGTATAGGTTGGGTGACAAAGAATGATTTTCTTACCTTAGCCACATGTTGGTCAAAGGCCAGATTATTCGCAAAGCAAAATGACAGAGTGAAAAGTGTCTTGCAAAACAACCAGTAATGCGAAACAAAAGGCACTCTGGTCTAAAGCAGCAGCATAAAGTCTCTCAACGATGATTAATACATTCAAAAACCCATAAGAAAATTTATTAAGGTATGTCAAGCACTTTCGTCCATGAAAATATAGTGGACTTCTTCAAAACATTTAACAGCAAAGATAACAACCATTAAATATTAAAACAAATCTTATTAAGGGTTGTGTGATGTCAGTTTACTTCTTCTTCCGGCTTTTCCTGGTTACGGGTCGCCACAGTGGAGGATCACCTGTCCACTCATGATTGGCAGTGGAGTTTTACAGTGTTGAGTTGCCAGACCGGTGCACACATCAATTTACTAATTAAATAAAAATTTTAAATTGAATACTTATTGACCTTAAAGGAAAAAAATAAACAATAAAAAATTTGAAACAGTTGGTAAAAATGTTATGTTTAAAACCAAAAATCCTTTTTAAAACAAGTAACACTTAAGAACATTAGAACCAATGCCTTCTCTTTCAAATATCTGGAAACTTTCCACATATCTTACTACTATTCGTAATGTGTTAAAAACTTATATAAAAGAAAAAATTATTTCATCCTAAATCTAGGGCTTTCTTTTTTAAAATGGGTAGTATGGCAAATTTTCATTAATTCCTGGGGACAAAGTGGCATTAAGTTGGCACTGCAACTCTCTCATTACAATTTCCAGTTCCCACCATCCACCTCTAGGGTTCCTAGGAATAACATCCAAAATACCAAATCTAAATCTTGGAAACCCCTGACATCCCAAGGTGTGCTTATACAGGGCATTATTAAAATTTTCATTAGAAGTGGCATAAAGATGTTCATATAGTCTTTTTCTCAATTGTCTCTCGGTTTTACCCACATAATAAAATCTGCATTTATGACAAACTGTAATATAAAATAATATGCTTAGTAGTGCAGTTCCCTTTTTCAGAATAATTTGAAACTGTTTATTTTGTAGGGAAACAGTCCTTCTAAGATGTAGGAACACTGACAGAGTGGTTCCTTTAGAATAGAGGGATGGGTTTACCTTAACATGTTCAAAAAAGAATTTTCAGTTCCTACCGGTTTTAAACACAAAATGGTGTGTGCTACCTATTACTTCCATAATACTGGGGTTTCCTCTAAAAATGATCCAGTTTTTGGAAATAATGTCTTTGATCTCTCTTGAACCAGACCTGAAAGGGATCACCATATGTTTACTGTATGTTGGTATAACGGCTTCACCCTTGCTGAAACAAGTTGAAAAACTGGTGTCTCCTAAAAGTGGTTTATACCTCGTTCCCCAACCTGTCATAACTTCTTCACTAATGTTCAGTAACATATCTTTGGAGGGACTTTTTTCCACAAACCTATGTAATATTTTGCTTGCTTCAATTTTTACGGGTTCAGATATCCGGGTGGTTGGTTCAACAGCAGAAATACCCGAAGGACTGATTTTCATTGATAACTTTTGTGAGTCTTGACATTTGTAGTTTGTGCTTTTTTCATAGCATATGAGTGTTGATGGATTCTGGTTTTAAGAGGGTCAGTGGTTTTGCCTACATAAAATGCAGGGCAGGACAAGCAGAAGGCATTATAAACAACCCCCATCATGGTGGTATGTCTCTTTCTGAAGAAGTTCTTGGCATTTGTTTTGCTTTACATGCCATGGATGGAATTACCGGAACGTGTTCTTTATACTGTGTGTGTAATGCTGTTCTGGCATCTACAGTTATTCAGGAAGCACCGTTTACATCTTCCCAGCAAAACGAATGGGACTTGTCACAATTAGTAGCTTTGTTATCTCAGCAAGTTGTTGAGATGCACTCAAGAAGGGTAAACTACATATCCCAACGATACTTGCGCAGGATGATAGGAGGGATTCCATGAGCGTACACAAAAGATTGGCCAATCAGGGTGACTTGTCTAACACCCCGTTATTGGCGGCTGAAGTTTTATATCATGGCAACCCGCTAGGAGGAAGTATCACACCATCCCAATTAAGGAGTACCAACTTTCAGGAATGGATTTGGAAGGAGATTTCAATTCCTTCATTAGAGAACCATTTGGTGAATCACCAACCATCAAAAACATTTCAGAAGAAAATGAACGAACTGGAGACCAAACTTTTAAAAGTACGAAGTCTTCACTGGTACAATTTGTACCTTAACAAAAGGTATTAAGAACAAACAGGTCCCCAAATTTTTGAGGATGTACAAGTTTCCTAACAGTTTGCATGTGGGGTGGTATGGAAATGGAGAAACTTCTTAATATGTTTGACAGACATGGTGTTGAGCTGATGTTCTTTATTATCAAATTGAATAATGCTAACATAAACAAATTACTTGATGAGCTTAGTATTCTCAATAAAGAGATCCTGGATGATTTATTGTTTGAATCCAGTGCTTCTAGGTATGAAAATATTTTTAATAGGATAGAACATAGAGTTAAAATGAACCTGGAGCGTAATCATAAGAAATGTATTAGAGATGAGAACGATTATGTTAAAAACCTTACCTACCCTTTACCAAACTCGTATTTTAACAATTCAGGGGATTCTGTACAGTTGGGTAATAATAATAATGGGGGGGGGGGTTAATCAACTAGGAGAGTTTGCAGAATCTTTATAACATGGCCAACATCCACATGAGAGGGATTTTAATGTAAACGACAGGGTAAGTGAAAGCATGGCTGTATATGATAACTGCCCACCTTTGAGGAGGTCAGAAAGGATAGAAAACAGGAGTAGACAGAGGTGTTTTTTTTTTTTTAACCCCAATCCCACACTCCGAAGGGAGGGAGGGAGGGGTGGGCAAAGGAAGAGGACAGGTTTGGAGGAACAGTGGCAGGAACAACAAATAATTCAACAGGAACAACCTGAAGTAAGTTTTTATAATAATATTTTGGAAGCTTTTACTGGGAGGTTAATGTCATACCAAGGTTTTAATATATTTAATTATATTCTCTTTTGAAATAAAGTGGTTTTAAATTTGTTTCTTCTTTTAAAAGTGGGGGTAGTGGATGTTTTATCTGAATTTAGACTTTTTAGAAGGAAATTTAAATCTTCAGTTATTTAAGGACCATCCTTCCTATGACATATTTAATTCAAACAATTTGAAGTTTAAGAAAAAAAGTATTTTCAGTCCCTCCTTCACCCTACTATTTCAGCATTCTTAGCTTGTTCTACTTACTGAAATGCATTGTTTTTAAAATAAAAGATTTTATAATTTGTCAGAACAAGCATCTCAATTAATGCAAGATCTTAGAAATAATGACACATTAAGGAGTATGAAACCAGATAAGGGTGGGGGATAGTGTTCTACGATAAACTAGACTATATTAGTCAATTGTTAGATATTTTTCACAGCACAGAGAAGTACCAGAAAGTATCTAAAAATGAAGTTCATTTAACGTATAGGAGAATTCATTTGTTTTTTTAGAGGATGCCCTGTTACAGAGTGCTGTTTCTGAGAATTTTGTTTTTTTTTCGGTATCCCAAAGATACATAAAAATATCCATCATCCACCATTTAGGGTTATTATTGCTGCACATAACAGCTCTGCCTATCCCCTAGGAGTTTTTATTGATAGGTTTAATAGCATTTTTTCAAGTGTCTATTAATTATTTATTGAGAGATTCGTGGGATTTACTTTTAAAATTTAAAAAGGACTGGTATAGTGAAGGATGTTGCTTTGCTACTGTAGACTTAGTAGATTTGTTTACGTCTATTCCCTATCCGTAAGGGATGAACCTTTTTTTTTTTTTAGGGTGTAAGAGAACTGACTGCTTTAAATGATATTGTGATGAATTTCATGATGAATATTATGGAAAACATTCAAGAAAATAATTTTTTTCACCTTTGAAGGGGAAATATTTTAATCGGACCAAAAGTGTGGCATTGGGTGCAAGTTGTGCATCCATATATGCCATTTGGTCCTTTATGTTTGGGAAGCAAAATATGTTTTTAATACAAAATTTACTAATGAGAGGGACATTTACTTGTAATCTTTGGACGATATTTTCATCTTGTGGAAATAAAAATTTCAGGTTGCTGTGGTTTCTAAGTTATTTGAATAATGTTACTACATATTTCAAAATTACTTCCACCCTTTCTGAAACAAGTATTACTTATTTATATATAGCTTCATATAAATACAAAGAAAACAGTACTTTTGCATCTAAGGTTTATAGGAAAGATGCAATTCCTAATAGTTATCTAGACTACCAAAGTAATCACCCTGGTTACACCAAAAGGAACATATTTTGATTAGGGCAGCCAGGATGTGCTCTAACCTTGAAAATTTTAAAATTGCAGTAAGCAAATATTATATATGTTTGTGGATGGAGGTTTATCCCGAAGATATGTTGAATATTAGTGAAGACGTTATGACAGGTTGGAGAATGAGGTATAAACCACTTTTAGGAGATACCAGTTCTTCAACTTCTTTTGACAAGGGTGAAGCCGTTCTACAAAAATACAGTAAAAGTATGGTGATCCCTTTCTGGTCTGGTTCAAAAGAGAATTAAAGATAATTCCAAAAATTGGATTTTTTTTGGGGAAACCCTGATATTATGGAAGTAATAAGTAGCGCACCCCATTTTAAACATGTTATGGTAAACCCATCCCCCTATTCTAAAGGAACCACTCTGTGTGGAACATGCAAGCAGTGTTCCTACATCTTAGAAGGACCAACCGTTTCCCTATAGAATAAACCCTTTCAAATTATTTTGAAAAAGGGAACTGCACTACTAAGCATATTGTTTTATATTACAGTTTGTCATCAATGCAGATTTTATTATGTGGGTAAAACAGAGAAACAATTGAGACAAAGAATATATGAACATCTTTATGCCATTTCTAATGAAAATTTTAATAATGGCCTGTATAAGCACACCTTGGGATGTCAGGGGTTTACAAGATTTAGATTTGGTAGTTTGGATGTTATTCCTAGGAACCCTAGAGGTGGATGGTGTGAACTGGAAATTGTGAGTTGCAGTGCCAACTTAATGCCACTTTGTCCCCAGGAGCTAATGAAAATGTATCTATACTTTCCATTCTAAAAAAGAAAGCCCTAGATTTATGAGGAGGAAATTTTAGTTTTTCTTTTTATATAAGTTTTTTAACATATTACGAATAATGGTACGCTATGTTGAAAGTTTCCAAATATTTGAAAGGGTAGGCATTGGTTTACTTGTTTTTAAAAAGGATTTTTGGTTTTAAACATAACATTTTACCAAATGTTTATTGTTTGTTCTTTTCCTTTAACATTAAGTATTTAATTAGTAAATTTACATCACTTGACCCTCAATGAGATTTTTTTTTAAATATTTAATGGTTGTTATCTTTGCTGTTTTAATGTTTCGAAGAAGTCCCCTATATCTTCAGTGAAGAAAGCGCTTGACATTTCTTAATAAATTTTCTTACGGTTTTTTGAATGTATTGATCATCGTTGGGAGATTTTATTCTTCTGCTTTAGACTTGAGTGTCTTTTGTTTCGTATTAAAGGCCAGATTACTGTCTGCATATGTCCCAGATCCCAGAGTACCTGGTCAAATCTTAGAGGTGTATTATGATGGACTAATTAGCCTGGGTGGCAGTTTTCCCAATAGGCGCTGTAATGTATTTTTTGACATTGAGTTTTAGTCCATGGCTTTGGTACCAGTCATTTATCTGTGTTAAACCCTCTTGTAGGATGTCTGCGTCATGGGGGGAATCTATGATAGCTCCCAATTTTCAGTCATCTGTGAACTTGGTCAGACAAAGGCCCTTGACATTAGCCTTTGCCTTCGAGACGTAGATGCCAAGTAGCAACTGTCCCAGCACAGAGAACTGAGATACCCTGCTGGTGACTAGTCTATTAGTGGAGGTGGTATCACCAATCTTGACTTCCTGAGTCCTGTCTGTCGGCTAGGTGGCAATCCAGTGAGTTATTGTTTATGCCCAGTTCAGTGAGTTTGTCAACTATACCCAAGTGGGGTATTGTAACAAACACCTTAGTCAGGTCCATGTAGGAGGTTTGCACAGTTTTCCCCTTATCCATTGTCTTGGTAACCTTCTCAAAGAAGTCCACCAGGTTTAGTAGGCATGACTTTCCCTTGACAAAGCCAAACTGGGTTGAGTCTAGTGTCTGAAGGTTACCTATGTCTTTGTTCTTTTCCATGATAATTCATTTCACACTTAAACTAATAGTTTAGTTTCCAGAGTCAGTTGATGATCCACTCTTGTGAAGTTGGATAGCCATTGTAGTTAGTCCTCTAGTCTCATGGTACGAAGCCTGTTTTGAGGCTGTAGTTCAAAAGTGACTCAAGTGGTCTTGATAGGTCATGTTTCAATCTACTTATGAGGCATCCCGGAATATTGTCGGGAGCCCATTGAGGTTGTGTTTTTGCCTTAGTGAGTGCTGCCAGGACCTGCTCCCTGTTTGTTGGGGGGGGGGGGAATGCTAGTAGGTATTTCATGGGGGGGCTGGGAAGAGGAAAATTAGAGCTGAATTTGTTTGTTTGGCACAGGCAAATGCGAGCTGAATTTGTTTGGCACACTGATGTATGCTGCGTTTGAGGTTTCAGACATAGCTGTAGAAGGCCTTGTGGTTGTCTTTCGCCTATTAGGCTTTCACTCATAATTGGCCTTGTTGGACTTAAACTAAACTGGAAACTAAGAGAACTAATTAATTGGAGACCCCCTATCCTTATGGGAATTCATTTTCCTCATTTTAGCTATGACTTTTTTTAAGGTTAGGATCTCACCAGTGTGGTTTGTTTTTAAGAGTTTGTTTTAGGCTTACTTCTAATAGGTACAGTAGCTTAAACAACGTGTTAAAATAACTGTAAAAAAAACAAAAAATTCCGCACAGAATGCCACCAAGCCATATTTTAATCAAGTTTAAATGCTTTTGTTCTAAAGCATACAGAACTTCTTCAGAAAGAGACGTACCACCACGAAGAGGGCTATTTGTTTTGCCTTCTGCTCGTCCTGCCCTGCATTTTATGTAGGCAAAACCATTGGTCCTCCTAAAATCATAATATGTCAGCACTTTACGTGCTATGAAAAAAAGCACAAACTACAAATGCTCTTTTTAAGCATTCTAGACTCTAACAAGATTTTAGGAAATTTGTTTTTACATTTTTGGAAAAAGTCCCAGTGCCTATTAGGGGAGGAGACTGGGAACTTCGATTAGAACAATGTGAGGTTTTTTGGCAGTGCTTTCTTAATGCCACAGTTGTTCCAGGTATCGATTTTGTTAGCATTAAACCCATTCTAAAAGGTAAGGCTGCTATTGATTTTATATTCTGGATGCAGTATACATACTTTAATAATTTTTATTAAACCTGGTATGGTCTTTACAATTTTGTATTGATAGGCTGCAATTTGAATGTATTTTTCGCTAATTGAATTTATGCATGCTTTTTTTGTAGTATGTCTCTAAGAATTCTCTTTAAGAACTCCGTTTGGCTCCCTTGAGGCAGTTTAAATGGAGTAAACCAGCTTCACAACTGTTTCTGAAGAAGTTTTATATGTTTTAGAATGAAAGCTTTTAAACTTGATTAAAGTTTGGCTTGGTCGCATTTTGTGCGGCGTTATTTGTTTTTAGGTACAGTAGCTTCTATACAGCTTTATAAATGGTTGTACAGGGTCTCTGAACGATTCCACAAAGGTTATTTTGAACTGCGGGTTAGGAGAGGCATTGAATTTTGACAAACTATCACTTAATAAGATGTAGTTTGCTTTGAAATAATTCCCAACTGTTAAAGGGTTTGCTGGGGGTACCAAGTTTAATTTTTATTTCGAAGGAGACCGCTTTGTGGTCTGACCTCCTCAATGAAGATGTGACACTTTTAGTGGGGAGGTGCAGTCCTCTCCCATATTGGTGAGTACCAGCTCCAGGTAATTGAACCTCAGGTGGGTGTGCACGTTACCTGATCAAAGGTGTTTGTGTTAATAAAGTCCAGGAATCATAGTGACATGCCCCTACATTTCTAGTCAGGAAGAGAATCCATACCCAATCCTATATATCTCTTTCAAGTATATCCATAGCAAAAATAATTTCTCCCCTGACACCTTCAATTTACTACTTCAACACTGTGATTGGTCATCATTAAAAAGCCTGCAATTAGACCTTGCTGTAGAATATTTCAACAACAAATTCCTTGAAATATTAAATAAACTTACCCCCTCTAGAAAAATTTGCCAGAAATCCAAACAACTCCCATGGTTGTCTAATGAAACTAAACAACTAAAGAAACAAAGGGATAGAGCTTGGTCATTGTACCATACAATTAAAAACAAAATTGATCTCTCCATATATCAGCAACTTAGGAACCAAGCTAAAAAGAGTCATCCATGACCAGAAAACGTACTTTCTTAACTTTCAACATAAATACCAGCACAACCCACAAAAGTTCTGGCATTACATCAACCACCTCCTCCTAAAACTTGGTAAATACTCCTCCACTGTCCCCCTTACTATTAATACCACGGAACCCTTAGCCTCACAGTTCAACTCTCATTTCATCTTCTGTATCACATCTCTCTCAGGCACCAAACCTACCACTCACTGTCCCCTCCCCAAGCTCTATAGACACTAACTCTTTCTCTTTTAAACCCATACAAACCAACTTTATAAAAAGGCTTCTTTGTAAACCAAAACCCTGAGGTCTGGCTGCTGACCAGCTTCCCAACGAGTTCCTAAAATTAGCTGTTCCATTTATTGCCTACCCTATATCCATACTAATAAATTGCTCTACCTCAGAGCAATATGTACCCAATATATGGGAAATTTCTGATATCATACCACTACATAAGGGTGGTGCATATAAAGATATACTAACTACTAACCCATTGCCATCCTGTCTCCTATTGCAAAAATCCTATAGAAATGTATTCACCTACAACTCATGAACCATCTCACTTTTAATAACTTACTTTCCGGCTCTCGGCATGGTTTCAGACCTAATCATAGTACACATACAGCCCTCATGTCCTTTACAGATACCAGTCTCTGCTATTTTTCTAAATGTGTCTAAAGGTTTTGACACAGTATCCCACTAGCTACTCCTCCATAAACTTGCCACTTAACTCACTACCTCATCCCTAACATGGTTCAGTAGTTATCTGTCTAGCTGCCAACAAGCTACTAAATGGGCTAATAACTTCTCCCCACTATTACCTGTCACCACTGGTGTTCCCCAAGGGCTCCATACTTGGGCCCCTTCTCTTTATCATATTTACCAATAACCTTAATACTGCCACCATTGTCCGTTATGCTGATGATTCCTCTCTAATCTGCTCAGCCCACTCCCCTTAACAACTTCAACATAATATGCAATCATCTTTCCAGGACATTGAATGTTATCTCAGTAGCCATCAACTCATCCTCAACCTGAATAAGACCAAATTCATTATCTTCTCTAACAAATCTTCCAAGCTCAGCACTCCACCCCCTCTCCATTTACTCTTCCAGTGGTACAATTATTGAACCCACCAATCAGACCAAACTCCTAGGTGTTACTATAGATGATGCACTAAAATTTGATAAACCTATCTGCCTTACAATTAAAAAAGTCCACTCCAAGCTCTGTCCTCTCTACAGGGTTAAACCTTACCTTACTCAGAAAACTAGACTTGCCACTGCAAGATCTCACTTGCTATCCACCCTCCTCTACTGCTCTCAAATCTTTACCAATCTATCCAAAACTGACCTTAATAAACTACAGTCCTGTTATAACAAAATAGCTAAGTGCCACCAATCAACCTAAAAAAAAAACACCACTGTACAGCTCTTCGACAACTCAACTGATTATAATTTCCCAACCTTTTAGCACTAAAGCAACTTTCTTTTGTCCATAAAATCATATACAACCCTACAGACTGCACTGCTCTTTCAAACCTAGTCCTACCAAACTCTAACTGTAGGCTCCTTAGGTCATCCAACAAACTAATGTTAAAAGTGCCCCAGTCTCACAACTATCATGGCAACTCTCTCTACTACTATAAAATAGCAAAGGACTGGAACAATCTACCTCACCACATCCAAAAAAATCCCAACGTGTCCACGTTTAAAGCTACCTTATCGATTTATTTAAATTCAAACTGGCTTTGCCCATGTATTTCTCCTGACTAGTTTCTATTCCTATTACTGCTCATCTCTGGCATAAGATTTTTTCTATTACTGCTCATATATTGCATGAATTGCATACTATCTCTCTAATATTTACTTGTGAACATTGTATATTTTGTATAACCTATATGGACCTGTATTCCTTGTTTAATCTTGTAACTTTTTTTTCTGATACAATTGTACTCTAATTTGTAATCGTGTATAGTTTTTCTCCCCGGGTTTCTGCTGAAAACGAGTTTTTTTCAACCCAGTTGGACACTACCAAGTTAACAAATGTAAAATAAATAAATAAATAAGTAAATGTTTCTCAGTCTATAGAGGGGTAAGGTTTCCTATGAACAGGGTATCTGGTTTATTGGTGAGCGTCTCCAGTAGGTTTAGTGACATAGAGTGTGATGTTTAGCTTGCTAGTACATGGTCTGAGACTTTGTTGGTGATTTGCACATGCAAAGCCAGCACACTTATTTATATATAATATGCACAGTGTGTGTGTGTGTGTGTGTGTGTGTATATATATATATATATATATATATATATATATATATATATATATATGTTATATATTATATACACATAAATAAATAATATGTAAATGTATACACACACACAGCGAACATTATTTGCAGAAGTGAATGCAGAAATTTCAGTCATGTATGCTAGGCTGCTTTGTTATTATCCACCTCCTTCAAATACAGGTACGTATTCTAAAATGTGTAAATGTATGTCACACTTGTAAAGGAAATATTTTAATTGGAAAGCTTATAATGCAAGTATACTTGCTACTTGAAATCACAATTTACTGGCCTCTAATGGAGTTTAATCCACTTTCCTGTTTTGCCTTAACCCAGTTTGGTTATTTAATGTTAAGGAGGAAATATTTCATTTCCCAAGCTCCTTCTCACACTTGTCTAGTACACCTGAACTTGTCAGATATTAGGATGCAAGGCATGGTCTTTAGCCTAGTGTACAGCTATGACACTTTGGCCTTCTTTGCTGGCCCACTTGGTTTAAGCTTAAATTACACAAAGTCTAATCTCACTACAAATTTAAACTCTACCATAAAACTTTAATCAGTTAAAGAAGGAACACCACCACTGGGGTCTTTGCTGGTGTTGTCATTGACTAAGCAGTTTAGGTCTCCAAATTACTGTTTTATTTGTACATGCTTGCTAAAACAAATGTTACCTGCTACTCCTGACTTTGTCATGTATGATGAAGCAGGAAAGATATTTAATACAAGCTGTTTAAAAAAAAAAAAAAAATATATATATATATATATATATATATATATATATATATATATATATATATATATATATATATATGTGTATATATATATATATATATATATATATATATGTATATACATTTTTGAGATTTGAATAAATAAATGTGCAGACACACTTTTTCTTTAAGAAGAATCGTGAGGGGAAACTTCTTAGAAAATGATTAATAAACTGCAGTGTACTGAACAGAAACACTAAATACCTCCTCTGAATACTCTGCATTCATCTTTCCTCATACCCTGCTTTTATGATCAAATTCTGTAGTCGAGTATAATGAGTGTTAACAGTCACAGTCCTGGCTAAGTACAGATTTACTTAGGTTTGAATGAAATGAAATTGTTTATAGTGGGCTATGGAAACAAAGAGCTGTTTGATTCTTATGACAATCCCCTAGTGATTTTATACTTGGGACATCAGCACTATAGTATGGAGCAGGGTGTCTTTCTCTATACTGATGACTCCCTTATGAGAAGCAATAGGTGCTTCCCACATGAAAGGGTAGCAGTTAACATATGCTTTGTTAGATTTTATTCTAATGGGTAACCCAGTCCTTGTTAGCAAGCTCCTGCCCCACAGTATTGGTTGTTAGTACAGGGGAATACCTTACTAGTACCTGCTAGCCCTTACCTTTCAAAAACCCTAAGGTAGCTCAGACACACACACACACATGCATGTGCATGCACGCACGCACTCTAAACTACAACTTTCCCTCATTTAACCCTACCCTAACCTGCCTATACTCATGCAAACACTTATACCCCACCTAATGCAGAAACCTAAACCCACAGTTACCTACTTGCAACACAGTCCGTGTTCCATTCATGCAAAATGTGAAACTTTTGATGAACAGAAAGTTTGATAACATTTCTGAGTCAAGAAACAGCACAGTTAACAGAGTGAATGGCGTTGTGTATATTAGTAGGGCCTGACTTGACTGTATATAAAAAAAAAAAAAAAAAATTCACAAGCTGTGCTTTAGACCGGTAACATGTACACCTTTTACATTCAGAACACTGCTTTCTGTGTTGGAATTGTGGCAGGCACCTACAACGTACTTCCTTTGCACTACTTTGGTTTTATGAGAACTAGTGATCTGCTGCCCTTGGAAAATGGTAGTGGCCTGCATTTTTATAATTTCTGCAGTAGTCGGAACAGAAAAGATGCTCTGAGAGTTATCAAGATTTGGAGAGGAAGCTCTTGGATGCAGCTGTATATCTTTTACATAGATGAGATTTTTCTTAACCTATACATACCAAGCTCAGGGCTTTAATGCCACATTTTGCTTTGCTGTATGGGGTATGTAAGAGGGCAGTTTATAAGATTTGATTGCAATGCGTATGTCTCATAAGTCTTTGAAACGAAGCCATTTTCTTTTGCATTGATGCAGGAAAGCATTAGCTAAAGATACAAAAATTGTAAAGAACATTTGATGGTGGTGTGTACCATTGTGTTGTATGAAGCTGGTATGTGTAGCTCTATGGCAGTCTGCAGTGTCTTGTGTTTTTTTCTTTGAATTGTTTAATGTGATTTGATTGTCCTGAGGGTACAGTGGTGGGTGGGGATACGGTTAAACAAGTATGACTACATTCCTAAAAGAAATGACATGTTTATGTATAGATTTTAAAAGCAGATGTGAAGAACATTTCCATCATACCTCTCAACCTCTTAGAGCAAGAAATCTGGACAAAGCCATACATAAAAGTAGGACAAAGGCCCAAAAATAGGGACAATTTTTAAATATTGCTCTTACAAACTTAGAAAGTTGTTAGAATAACAGGTTTTGCATTAGCATGTATTTTCTGAAGGGTATGAAGTCTGAAACTCAAATGTATGTCATTTTCTAACTTCAGTCTTTAATGAGTTGCTACTAATTTGCCAGAAAACCACAATTTTATCAAAAACTGACCAAAAATTTGAAGCACAAATCTGGACATTCCGCGAAAATCTGTACAGCTGAGAGGTATTCGTTTTGGAGTATAGTCTAAAGCACCTGAAGTCTAATTTGGTTTAATAGTGGAGGACAGTGAAAGATATATTTTTAAGTACTGCTATATTAAGGAAGGGAGAGTACACATATTTGTGCAAGCTGTAGTTTGTATGTCTGATTTTTATCACTGAATGACTATGTATGGTGCTGGCAAACCTCCTTCGGTTATGCAGGGCTCTCGCTGTTTACTGGTATGGTACTGCAGTTACAGTTATGTGCAGTAGTAGCCAGGAGACTTTGATGTGGTTCATGGTTCAGCTTGATTCTTTGGAACATGCATTGTCAACAGATAGACATTACTCAAGGAAATCCGGTCCAGTGCTGCGGGATTTAGTATTATCTAAGTTGTTACAAAGCATTTTCTCTTAATAATAAAATGCTAAGTGTTGTGGTTAATTATTTGCACAAAAAATGTTAAGTTCCATTAAACATCTCTTGTGATTCTGTGCACTGACATATGAAATATGTTCGGTATTTATGGCTGGGTAGATATCTGTTGAGCCAAGATGCTTTTAAAGAGCTGACTCATACAGCAGAGCTATAGTTCTACGGAGTGGCTTGTTCTACCTGTAGCCAGGAATTTTCATGCGTGTGTGAGAGTCATAAAAAAATCATAACCTGATTACTCTTAAGGATTGTCAAACAAAATTGATTAGTAGTAACTCTGATTTTGGCCAACTGCCTTGGCTGTGTGTGTGTGTGTACATTATATATATATATATATATATATATATATATATATATATATATATGTGTATGTATATGTATGTATGTATGTATATATATATATATATATATATATATATATATATATATATATAAATAATCAACTAAGAACTGAACTTCGTGACAATAAAAGCATACAAAAAAATAGTAAATCACACCAACAACTCTTGTAGAACTTTAGCGCTTTCGTCTTATTTATTATCAAGACTTCTTCAGAAAGACATGTTTCATAAGTATGAGCAACTATTTTCACTTCCTTTATATACATTAGTTCTAGCAGGCCATTTAAATTAACAACAGTTCCTTTCCAAATAGTAAAGTGTGAACAAGCAGGGTGCTGTGTGCATTTTCATTAACATTACAATCGCAGTTACATAAGGTAAATTAGTCAGACAGTAATAGCCTTGTGGTGCCATGTGCATACTAAAAGGGATTGTGTGCAAAAAGGGACTGTGTGCAAAAAGGGGATTGTGTGCAAAAAAAAAAAAAGGGGGGGGGGGGGAACCGGGAAGGATGACAGTAATGCTGTGATGATTCTAATATAAACACATTACTTATGAGTCTTTGCCTCCAAAGGTAAGTAAAGAAGAGAATGGAGGAAGATGGAGGAGTAAGGTAGAGAGTCCTACTATGCTTTGGTATCGGTGTGTGTGTAGAGTAATGTGTGGGTATGCCACCTGATAGGGGAGTGGGAGGAATGCGGTGTGGACTTGAGGGGGGGCTGGTAGGGAGCCGCCCATGACAAGGAGCATATGAATGACAGTGTCCCAGAAGACTGTCCGTGCGGATGGTACCAGCTGTGGGCTGGTTTGGATGGTATCACCCCTTGAATGGCTGCGTGAAATAGTGAGACCGGGGGGGTATAGTTGGTGTGGTGATTTCACGCAGCCATTCAAGGGGTGATACCATCCAAACCAGCCCACAGCTGGCACCATCCGCACTGACAGTCTTCTGGGACACTCTGTCATTCATATGCTCCTTGTCATGGGCGGCTCCCTACCAGCCCCCCCGCAAGTCTACACCGCATTCCTCCCACTCCCCCATCAGGTGGCATACCCACACATTACTCTACACACACACCGATAGCAAAGCATAGTAGGACTCTCTACCTTACTCCTCCATCTTCCTCCGTTCTCTTCTTTACTTACCTTTGGAGGCAAAGACTCATAAGTAATGTGTTTATATTAGAATCATCACAGCATGACTGTCATCCTTCCCAGTTCCCCCTTTTTTTTGCACACAATCCCTTTTTGCACACAATCCCCTTTTTTGCACACGATCCCTTTTTGCACACAATCCCTTTTAGTATGCACATGGCACCACAAGGCTATTACTGTCTGACTAATTTACCTTATGTAACTGCGATTGTAATGTTAATGAAAATGTACACAGCACCCTGCTTGTTCACACTTTACTATTGGAAAGGAACTGTTGTTAATTTAAATGGCCTTCTAGAACTAATGTATATAAAGGAAGTGAAAATGGTTGCTCATACTTATGAAACATGTCTTTCTGAAGAAGTCTTGATAATAAATAAGACAAAAGCGCTAAAGTTCTACAAGAGTTGTTGGTGTGATTTACTATTTTTTTGAATGCTTTTATTGTCACGAAGTTCAGTTCTTAGTTAAAATTTCTTCTCTTAGTTCAATTTTTTTGAGTGCGGTTAATTATAGATATATATATAATCTATAGTTCCACTTTATAATCTCAAAATACTAAAATCTCGAATCTCAGTATCCCGAGACCATAAAGTCGAAATCCTGAAAGCCCAAAACTGCGAAACACAAAATTGCGAAAATTAGCACACCATACACCACACAATACATACAGCATCCTACCCACACTACAACAAACAAAACACAAATCAACAAACCTACACTACATATAAGCATGGGAGCAAGCCCCCCCCCCGCACCCCTACACCCCCCCTATTTATATAGTAACTCAGAGATCCCACCTAACAGAAAAAGACAGCAAACTCACCACTAGACACTCTACAATACCCTCGTGCACACACATCACAAATATATAAACACCACCACTTTCAACACTTAAACACTCATACTTTTACCTGCCTACCCTAACCCACACATAACACACTCACATACACTCAAACACAAACCTAAAACCCAAACAAAATGCTCACTTCCCTTACTTACCAGCTGAATCCACACACTAAACGGTACATACTACATTCCCCCATCAAATACCGGAACACCATAACCGTGAATTTGACATTTCCAGATTCACGTTTATGGAGTTTCGCGATTTTAAAAATGCAACTTTATGGTCTCGAGATACTGAAATTCGGGATTTCAGTATTTCGAGATTATAAAGTTGAACTAATATATATTGTGTATGTGTGTATATATATATTATGTGTGTGTATGTGTGTAGATATATATATATATATATATATATATATATATATATATAATGTGTGTATGTATGTGTATATGTGTATATATATATATATATATATATATATATATATATATATATATATATATATATAAAATGTGTGTATGTATGTGTATATATCTATCTATCTATACCAATAAAACCGACAAGCTGCAAAACAAAGAATTTTACACTGGCAAAAAAACTCCTACAGCTATTTGAAAAAACACCAGAACCAGTAATTGAGAGTGTTTTCATTCAGAAATAAGATGGTACAAAGTAAATCAGTAAGTACATACTACATGTCATACATACATGTCATGTATGACTACATGTCAAAGAGTAGAACTGTTTTTTGGTGACTATTCTACCCTTCTGGAGGTTAGGCAGCTCAAACTTTTGCTGGGAGCAGATTCAGCTCCTGGTTTGAATGATATCAATTTAAAATGTGCTTTGAAATGGCTTACCTTAGTTCACATGGCAGACTCACTTTTCACTAGTTTGCTGTATATTGTACATGATTTTTCAGGTCACTTCATTGCCATATAATATGTATATGTGTGTGTGTGTGTGTGTGTGTATATGTGTGTGTGTGTGTGTATATGTGTGTGTGTGTGTGTGTGTGTGTGTGTGTGTGTGTGTGTGTGTGTGTATATAATGTGTATATATATATATATATATATATATATATATATATATATATATATATATATAAAATAAAAAACTTCATAACTACAAA